>NC_065450.1:48756174-49087173 GCF_917563875.1 Diabrotica virgifera virgifera
GGTCATAAAATTTTATTACCATTTTTCAGTGTGAGATAAGAGATGACTAACAACTGGAATATTTAGTTACCGAGAAACATAATATGCAATTAGTCTATGATGTGAGGCCGCTCTCGTCTGAAAAAAATTCTGATTTGGTTTCTTTGCGGATTCCTATTCAAAAATGTCCCCTTTAAATAAATCAGAAGGGTGCCGGCGAAATTTTTGGGCAGAAATTGTCTAAACAATGTTTCTAAAAAAATTCACAAGATTGGTAATTGGTATTTAGTGTAACTCAATCTGAATCTTTCTGAATCTATTTCGATTATGACTGGTCGATGTTGGCTGAGGGGGGGGGGGAACTATGGAGTACGGTTCGGAAGCTTAAGAGTAGTTGCAACTGTGAGTTACTCGAAACCCAGCATAGATCGAGGTTGCGCCTTTGCGCCATCTCCTATAAAAGAAAGTAGTTTTATCTTTTAGACTATGAATAAGGTGAATATTGATTTCTTCGGCCAACTCCAGGAGTTTCCCCCATTTACATATGGTGACTGCTTAAGTCCTGTAAACTGTAGGTTGGTTGTTGGTTTTCCACAGTTTTGTCGTGCGATATGATTGGCGTATGTAATTGGTACATTGTAAATAATTAAATAAATAAATAAATTGTTTAAAAAACTATGGTAATATACAAAATTTAAAGAGAAGTAGTCCCGGTTGTGTGGTAGCTCTCGCATGAAAAATGCTTCCCATTCAGTTTCTCTGGAATTCCTGCTCAAAAATGTCTCCTTTAAACATTATGAGAAGGGTGCCGGACGGCATTTTTGGGCAGAAATTGTTTAAATAACTTTTTTCTACAACCGTGTTAAAAAATGCAATCTTTAGCACTCCATACGAGCATTAAAAATGCTACTTTAAGGCACTAGTGCTTTAAAATTTTTGAGGCACTGCAGTTAAAAGTGAATTGTCAAATTGTGAAACGTCAAAATATTTATATTTCATATTTCATTTATTAACATTAATATTAATAGTACAACTTGCTCAATTTGAAAAAGGTAGTTTAAAACGTTTTTTAAAATTTAATTTGAACTGTATTATTGCATTTTTAACACGTTTGTAGAAAAAACTATTAAAATTTGTTAGAATATACTTACAACAATAAAAGTAGATGTTATTCTATAGTTGTTATGTTATGATTTACGTATTGACAATATAGACGGTTTTGATGTAATGTCAAGAAAAATATAAAAATGGGATGTCAGTCAAGTTCAAGTAAAAGTTTTTGTAGGTATTGTCATTGTCCTGTAAGTGAGAATGAATAAATTATAATTGTTGATATATAAGACGTTTGTAGAAAAAATATTGTATGATATACGTGTTAAAAAGTACATTTTTAAGGCACTGATGAATTGCAGAATTCGCTTCGCTGATTCTGCAAACTTTCACATGCCTGCCTTAAACGTGTACTTTTAAACTTTTAACACTTATATCATAAATAACTATTAAATTTTATTTTTAACGCCCATAATTAACAAGTAAAAAACAACGATTTATTTTTGAAATAAGCCCCGGTTACCCAGCAAAATCTTAAAATTAAATGTTTAAGCTTCGATTTTAGGCACTTATCAACTACAAAAATAATAATAATTATCAGTTTTCAAGCCTCTAACTCGAATATGCGTATGTTCGCATTTTTCAGATTTTAAATCGCTTATAACTCAAAAACTGTGAACTTGTCAGAAAAATGTAAACAAACTTTTTTATTTAGTATTACCCTAAAAACCTGAAAAAATATTTTCCCGTGTAAAATAGAAGATTGTTGAAATAGAACCTGCCGCATCGGCATTAAAATTGGATGGACGCATAATAACATCAACAAATTGAACGAATATAATATAGCTCATAGAGAAAGCTTTTATATGAAACAGATGGTCACGTTTATAAGGAGGCTTGTTGACGAGGGATGTTACGGCCGCAGAGCGGGCGGTGGTGAGATGACGGTGACTACGGACGTTGTCAGATATATGCACCTCCATAGCACCTACTCAGTTGGAACGCAAAATCCTATGCTAAAACGTTACAGGGCCGTAAACTTCTACTCACTATATATTCTTTGATACATTTTAAAAAGAACGGTCTAAATTTAAGACAGAACCGACTACTCTTCATAATTTTGAAAAAAAAAAAAATGTTTAAACTTTAATACAAGCACTTGGCTATTTCAGATATATTAATATACATAAATCTAAGTTTTTAAACTTCGAAAATGCGTATTATCGCATTTTTCAGATTTTAAATCGCCCTTAACTCGAAATCTATCAACTTTTGAGAAAAATGACAACATACCTTTCTTGTTAGAATGGATCAAAAACCTAAAAAAATATTTTCCGGAGCAAAAAGGGTGATCTTTTAAATTTCTTAAAAAAAAATTTTTAAACAATTTCTGGCCAAAAATTTCGCCCTGCGTTCATATTTCCTTAAAGAGAACATTTCTGAATAGGAATCCGCAGAGAAACCGAACCATAATTTTTTTTAGACGGGAGCGGCATCACGTCATAGACTAAATGTTTCTTGCTAACATTACATTTTGTTATTAGGCCTTGATAAAATTACTGTCTAAACAATTTGGCAACAGGGCCAATTGAGCCAATGGGTGTAAGGACAGAATAGTGTTCAGGTTTCTACATTATTACAGAGTCATCATGTAGAAATCTACAATTAAGTTGAAAATGTTACCACAGTAACATGCTACAGTACAGCCATCTCTAGGATCAGAAACAAATTAATTAAGGGTTCATATCAACCTTAAAAATGACGCCACTGCTTCATTTTTTAATATTTTTCAATAAAAATTTAACTGAATAATCTTCAGGTGTTGTTCTTTAAGATATCCTTTTACCCATTTAATTTAACCCTACCACTTTCAAGGGAAAACGTTTTAAAATTATGCAAAAAAACGCAGAATTAACTATACCCCCCCCCCCTTAAAACAAGTTCCACACTTTTACGGTTGTTATCCAGTGTGTACTCTTAAGTGTATTTTCAAATTGCTTGCAGTCATAAACTGCTTTAAACAAGTTTCACACTTGTACGGTTTTTCTCCAGTATGCACTCGTAAGTGTACTTTCAAATCACTTGCTCTAGTAAACTGCTTAAAACACGTTTCACACTTGTACGGTTTTTCTCCAGTGTGCACTCTCAAATGTTTTTTTAACTTACTGGCATCACGAAACTGTTTTAAACAAGTTTCACACTTGTATGGTTTTTCTCCAGTGTGTGATCGCATATGTATTTTCAGATGACCTAGTTGAGAAAATTGTTTAAAACAAATGTCACACTTGTACGGTTTTTCTCCAGTGTGCACTCTCGAATGTTTTTTTAAAGTACTAGCATCAACAAACTTTCTTAAACAAATTTCACACTTGTGAGGTTTTTCTCCAGTGTGTGATCGCATATGTGTTTTCAATTGACTTAGTTGAGAAAATGGCTTAAAACAAAGTTCACACTTGAAAGGTTTTTCTTCAGAGTGCAGTCTCAAATGTGTTTTCAAATTACCTGCAGTAGTAAACTGTTTTAAACAAATTTCACATTTGTAAGGTCTCTGCCCAGTTCCAACTTTCATATTTTTATTTAATATTTTACCTTCAATGTGATGACCTGTATAGTTTCCTGTATGAGATGAATGTGCAGTGAATGTTTCAATAATTTTAATTTCGTTCTCTTCTTGGAAACAACCTAAAAAGAAAAACAAATGAAAATAATATAATAAATAAATTAAAGCCAAACTTAGGTAACAAAATCAATCAACATATTGTTATATTCCTATTTGACATGAGAAATAAAAGACTATATTTATATTTAAAATTCAAATTAAAATAAAATTTTTCATATTTCTCAACCACGAGCATGTAAATTTTGAACACCCTGTACCTACCTATAAGACAATTTTTTTTGTAAAAATAGTTATAGCTAGTTTTTAAGAAAGTGTTTTCGCAGAAGTGTTTACTAGCCCCATGAACAATGCATTTTAAGTAAGCAATTAGGGTGTTGGTTTTAAGAAAGTGTTCTTTGAACTGTTTGTCAAAACCACAGACAATATATTTTATTAAACAAAATAATAGGTCATTAAGTTTTTCAAGAAATGCGGGTAGGTAATTCATTAGCCGCACGGTACATAATGGATAGTTAAAATATAACTGTGTATTAAGATTCTTAAACATAGATAAAAATATGATTACTGTAGAAAATAGAATTAAAATAGTCGGAATATTATTTTTTCTTGGAAATCCATAAAGACATGTTTAGAAAAAGGAAAGAGGTTTTTTGGTAAATACGACATGATTGAAAGTTGTTTACGTGAACATTATTGGAAAACGTGGACGAGCTTCTTTGGATCGCAACACCAGAAAAAAAAGGAAACGTGTTTTGTGTGAAGACATTGTTGAATCATCAGCAAAGGTCAGTTTTATTGTTTTGTTGAGACATGAATGTATGGTTTTGCGTATTAAATACCACAGTGCATATTGAACTACACATTTCACTATTATAAAATCATCAAACCTCAATCAATTTTGTTACTTATAAATCATTATAGTTGATATTTTTATATTTTGATAAAATAAATTTTTTTTATATATCAAAAAAAATTTAACAGGTAGAACATCCTGTATAGCAGAGGTAGAGAGATTCATAGTTAATTATTAAAAAAAAACAAATTTGGAGACAAAAAGAAATAAGATTCCATTTTCATAATTGTTATATAAAATAAAGATAGAAGAATAAATAAAATGTGCAATATTAAACATTTATTTCCGTTTGATAAAATAAACGACTTTTATAATTTCTAATTGAAATTCATGTGTATTATTTTATTCTCTTTTATCTATCCCTATTAGGAAGCCACTGAGAAATATTTTGAAGCCACGAAAGTAAGTATTGATAGAATAATTTAGCCCTGAGATTTACAATTTATTTATGTTTAAGCAAAAAGATACATCGAATGAGATACGCTAAATGAAAATCGGTTAATAAACAAAAAAGTTATTGCAAAACGGACGACAAAATCACTGTTTTTGAATATTGGTAATAACAATTTTACTGTTTATTAAAACATGTTTAAATATACCTAAACTTGAGGGCATTATGGTGTTTGAAGGGTGTGCAAAAAATGATCCAGATCTGTTAAATAGTTTTCGCAAAATTGAATTTGTTTATAAAATTTTTTGAAAAACGAGCTAATTTCTGAGGCTGGTCCAGTTAATATGGTTGAATGTATCTCAATAATCCGGGGCTCATTTCCTTCGTTAAGATGTATACTAATAGCATATGAAAAAAAAATTAAAAAAAAATTACATGTACGTACACAAAATTATTTATTAATAAATAGCAGTTTTTAGATTAAATTAAATGGCAATAAAAAATGCGGAAAGCTGGTTAAAATACACAACTTCTAAAAAAAAATTTTAGGTCCTACGACCCTTGGGGTCTGAGATAGCCCCCTTTTTTTTTGAAAAAATCACTGTTACGTTAATTAACAACACTAAGATCTGAAATTAACCAATCGTTTATAAGAAAAGTCAAAGTTTTTAGCAAGAAAAAATGTTAAAAATAGTTTAAACAGTAGTTTTATAAACAAAGAGTATTCTGCGTTGCGACTAAAGTAAAAAAATGGGCGTAGCAGAATGAGAATAAATTCGCGGACTACCATTCATTAGCGCTAGACCGTTGCAGCCCATTTTTAACATTGACAGTATTCCGGATTTGAAGCTTAATATTATATTTTTATATTTTGGTAGAAACTTGAATTTTATGAATATTATTATGTTGCACATTTATTTAGTAAAATTATATTTTAAATAAATAAATTTAAAAAATAACAATAAAAAGGCCACTTCAAAAAAGGTTTATACATCCCATTAGCTGCTGTGTTTTGGATAATTTTGCAATGAAAATAAGATAAATGTTATTATTTTAATGTGGTACCATAGATAAAAAAAATAGTAAACTTGGTACAGTAGAACCCGATTGGTAGGTATAGGCCATTTTTTCTCTCTATTTTGAATCCGTGTGTAGTTCAGGCTGTATCGTCGACCCCGTTAGGTAAATTATTCCGATTCGTATTTTTTGTACAAACTTACTCAAAAAAAAAACTTCTTTATAACAAATTCAGAGGGTACCAGAAGCTACCGCGGCCGGAAAATTGTTTAAACTATCTATTCATTAGTTTTATGTTTACTTATAAAAGTTGGGTGACAAACTGTTTAGTTTATAGTTTTAATCAACGCAGCAGTAAAACATAGGTGCTGAAGAAGTTTTCTGGAAAATTTCAACTCAAAATAACAGAAAAAAAGTTACGCGACCTTATAGACGAGTGGTATTCCCAAAAAAACGCTTATTTCTCGAGATATCAACCACAGTGTGGTGAATGGCTAATTTTGGTCTTACTTTATGTTTTTGATGGTGCTGAGAACGAAAATGAGTTTTATTTTGAATTTTAGATGGGAAACATTGTCAAAATCGCAATTTTACCCTAAAAATAAAAAAAAATGAAATCCACGTTTTTCTTAAGATTAAAAGTTACACCACTTTTTTTCTATAAAACATTTTCTCTGTACTCTAGATTTTAACATAAAATTAATTAAACAGCTAAATTTCAAATTTTGTCACTCAACTTTTGCGATTAAAATTTACAATTCAAAAATTTGCACCTTTTACTTCAAACAATTTTTAACTTTCTTTATAGCAAGACAGAAATATTGAAGCAGGTCCCATTGTCTTCAGAAAGGTGAGAAATATATACTATAAAAATTTCAGAAAAAAATATTACAATGGAACAGAGTTGGAGCAAGTTAAACGCAAAAAAAACGTGATTTTTTTTTATTTTTAGGGTTAAGTTGCGATTTTAATAATGTTCCCCCACGTAAAATTCAAAACAACCCTAGTTTTCGTTTTCAGCACCATCAAAAATATAAAGTATGACCAAAATTAATATCAGTATCTCGAAAAATAAGCTTTTTTTGGGTTGTGCCGCTCGTCTATTATTCTTCTTCATGAATTATATTTTATTTCTGTGTTAGTTAAAATTATAAACTAAAAAGTTTACTCAACTTTTTTAAGTAAACATGAAAATAACGAAATCTGACGACAAAATTTTTAAAAATTAACAACTTCTCTTTTAATGTGTTTGATCATTTTGGACAAATCTCATTGTTATCTAAATGATTCAAAGATAACACAGTAAATTCAAAAGGAAATATTTACAGCGACCAAAATTACAGTGAGTTAAAATTTAAAAATCATCAAAATTGATTTTTCGAATTTTTGCATAAAGTGTTTGACATCAGTTAGTCACAAGGATCTGTTGAACGTGCGAATCAGGACATCGAAAATATGCTGAGTTCCTGGTTGGAGAGCAACCAAACAAACAAGTGGTTAGAGCGTCTTCGATTTGTTCAATTCGCCAAGAACCGAGTTTACCATTTTGACATCAAGTGTAGTCCATATGAAGCTATATTTGGGGTTGAGCTATAAATGAACTTATAATAGAACAAGAACCAGAACAACCTGAGCAACCATCAGTGATTGAATCTAATGCGATTCTAGAAGAACTATATTCTAATCAAATTTCATAGAGACAAGATTCTGTTGCAATTAAACGGACACGTGCAAAGGAAGGTCTTGAAAACCAGGAAGATTCTAGAAATGCTTTGGCTGTTATTATGAGTATTCAAAATGAATTATACAAATTGGGTATATAACACCTTTTTTAATGCTTGTTAGGCTGCTGGTTCATAATGTCTAATATCGCAGACCATAAGATAACCGTGTCATAGAAGGTATATACTGTAAGAATGGCCTATTAAATTATTTGAGAATAGTGCCTCGTGGTCTCAGTTATTTTATAGGAAGTGATACAAATAAAAAAACTGAATTTTTAGTAAAATGTATTTAGAAACTCTTAAATACAATGCGCATATAAAAAATTATACGTGAACATCATTAAAGCAATACAGGGCACCCATAAAGTAACGCATAAATTCATTATCTCGTAAACCGGCGACTTTAAGGAAAAATCCCGAAACGGGTTGATTTTTATTTTTAAATTACGATTTTTTGACATATATATCATACTAGTGACGTCATCCCCATCTGGGCGTGATGACGTAATCGATGATTTTTTAAAATGAGAATAGGGGTCATGTGATAGCTCATTTGAAAGGGTATTTAATTATCTATTCACTAATATAACCACTAACATAATGATATATACAGGGTGTCCAAAAAATGTTTTTTCAAATAAATTAATTGGAACAAAAAGATGAATGTATGTAATTTGTTTAATTCTAAATACATTTTACTGCTGTCAGAAAACATCTCTCTCTCTCTTGGACCATCACTCCTAGTGGAGTATTGGGCGCATCTGCGTTTCTTGGCCGATAGTGTAAGACGGCTGGTGGCCAGCTCAGCGCGTCTTCTTGTGTTTATTCTCTGGTTAATCTGCGTACCAGTTCCTTCCATTCTCCTCTGTTTTTCACTTCCCTCCAACTTAAGCCGTTACTGTTTTCTTCCAAGTATTATCTGGTCGTCCCCTCTTCCTTGTACCCTCAGGTTGATATTCGAGTGCTTGTCTTGTGATGTTACTAGGATCTTTTCTTAACGTATGGCCGGTCCATTTCCATTTCTTCTGTCTGATTGTTGCTATTATACTGGTTTGTTTCGTTCGTTTCCATAGTTCTTCATTTGTTATTATATTAGGCCAGTAAATTTTTAAGATCTTTCTTAAGGACCTATTTACAAAAGTCTGTAGCCTCTTTGTTGTGCTTTCGTCGTGCTTCCAAGTTTCTGCTCCGTACAGTAATATGCTTTTTACACATGTATTGAATATATTGATTTTTGTTGACTCTGTTATTTCACTTGTTTGCCAGATTTTATTTAACGCATTGAAGGCGAATTGTGCCTTCGTTATTCTTGCTTGTATGTCTTTCATGCATCCTCCTTTTCTTTCCATGATTGATCCCAAATAAGTGACTTTCTCTACTTCTTCAATTTCTTTGTCTTTTATTTTTATTTTGTTAATTTGCGGGTTATCATTTTTTAAGATTTTTGTCTTCTCTGTATTTATCCGGAGACCAATCATATCAGAGTACTGTGTTAGCTTATCGACTTTTGTTTGCATGTGAGTTCTGTGTTCTGTTAACAGGCAGACGTCGTCAGCAAATTCAAGATCTTCAAGCTGATTAAAGAGGTTCCATCTAATGCCTGTCCGATCATCCGTTACTTTCCTCATAATCCAGTCTACCAAGATAAGGAACAAAGTAGGAGATAAGATACAACCTTGTTTAACACCGCTTTCAATAGCTATTTCTTCTGTGATTGCTTCCTCGTGTTCTAGCCTAGCTTTATACCCATCATAAAACAGTTTGATCAGGTTAATAATTTTTGTTGGTAGACCATACTGTCTTAAAATTTTCCACATTTGTTCCCTACTGACTCTGTCGAAAGCCTTTTCAAAGTCGATAAAACTTAAATTTATGTCTTTCTGCCATTCATTAGCTTGTTCTAGGATGATTCTTAAGGTGCATATGTGATCTATAGTAGAGCGTTTAGCATGAAAGCCTGCTTGGTTACTTCTCAGTTTCTTGTCCAATTCTTCTTTCATTCTTTCGAGCAGAATTTTTGTTAGCACCTTGGATATTGCACGCCAATTTTTACAGTTACTCAGATCTCCCTTCTTTGGTATTTTTATTATCAGTCCCTCTTTCCATTCTTGTGGCAGTTCTTCGTTGGCCCATATTTTATTTAAAAGTTTATGTAGCATATCTATGGCTTGTTCGGTGTCTGCTTTTATCAGGTCGATAGGTAAATTATCTGTTCCTGCGGATTTGCCATTCTTTAATAATTTAAGTGCGCTGGCAATTTCCTCTCTTGTAATTACGCCAGTGTTAACCTCTAATTCTTGTATTTCAATTTGCTCATCCAATTCTTGGGTTCGGTCATGTTTGACGTATATTTCTTCAAAGTATTCTCTTCATCTTTGAGTTATTTCTTTCTCAGATTTAATTAATTTTCCTTTTTTATCTTTTATTTCTCTTACACTTCTTGCTCAATTGCCTGTTAGGTTTCGTATAATCGTGTATTGTGTTCGTAGATCATTATCTTGTGCTGCTTTCTCTGCTGATTTTAGCATTTCGTTTATGTAATTCCTTTTATCGTTTCTGCATACCTTTTTCACTTCTATGTTTTTTGCTTTGTATTTTCTTTCAAGGATCTCTTCTTCCCTTGTTCCTTCTTTTTGCAATATGTCTTTCTTGATTTTCTTTCTTTCTTCTATAAGCTGTAACGTGTCTTTAGTTATCCATTTTTTATTTTCACTTTTTTTCAACCCGATTGTTTCGTCTGCTGTCTTCATCATGACCTTTTTGAAGTTTTTCCATATTTCTTCCACAGAGTCTCCATTACAGTGGTGTATATTTCGGTTTACTTTAAGTATGTCGGTGAATATTTTCCTTGTTTCTTCTTGCTTTAGGGTTTCTACATTGAATCTTTTTCTTCTGGTAGTCTTGCGATTATTTTCTCTGGCTAGTTTCATCTTTAATTGGGCCCTGATAAGCATGTGGTGCGAATCCACATCTGCACCCCTTAAGGCCCTGACATCTTGTAGCCAGCTTCTCCATTTTGATTCAATTAGTATATGGTCGATTTGGTTCTTATATCTACCACGCGGTGATTTCCAAGTTTCTTTGTGGATCTGCTTATGTTTAAAATTATATAATGAGCTCATTCTGTTCACAGAATTCAATTAATCGATTTCCGTTGTTATTTTTTATTCCTAGACCTTCTTTTCCCATCACATGTTCATATCCTATATTATCATTGCCAATCTTGGCATTGAAATCTCCAATTATCATTTTTATATCTCTTTTATACTTTTTGTTTACATTATTGTACGTTGCTTGCAATTTTTCATAAAACTCTTCCTTTTCTGCATCATTATTTTCATTTGTAGGAGCGTAAACGTTGATCACTATTAGGTTATAGTACTTTGCTTTGAGTCTAGCCCAAATAATTCTCTCATATGATGGTTCCCGTTCCATTAAAGCATTTTTCCTTCTCGAGATAAAAGTATTGCTACACCCTTTTCGTGTTTCGCATTTTCAGATGGATTCCCAGAATAAATCATTAATTTTTGGTCTCCTACTCGAGTTGATCCGCTGCCGTTCCAGTGTGTTTCGCTTAAACCAATAAATTTCAACTTGTAATTATCCATTTCTTGGCCTACTTGCTCTAATCTGCCGTTTTCATATAAGGTTCTTACATTCCATGCTCCAATGGCTATGGTTTCTCTTGTGTCAATTTCGGTCTTGTCAGTTGTGTTCGGTCTATTTCTTGTATTTTTATTCACTGCCTTTTTCTTTGCCATATCCGTCATCGTTTGTGAAGTGTTTTGTGGGTTTTTTTCAGGTGCTAGTTTTTTGGATTCCCTTCTGGACTTTCCTCTAGCTGGTTACTGTTTTGATTCCATTTCATTGTTTTCCCATTTATTATTAGCTTATTAAATTTTACTTTTACATTTTTACCCTTATTTGCTTCTTCATGGCCAACTTGTCTTATTTTTTTCTTTACTTGCAAATCTTCTTTGGTCATATCGTTGTTGATGAACACTCTTCTGTCTTTTGCATGTTGTAGTTTCGCTTTGTTTTTCATAACCGTTTCTTTCTCATGAAGGTTTGGTAGCTTAACTAAACATGTTTTTTCTCCTAATTTTATTACTTCATCAATTTTAACCTTAATATTCATTTCTGCTTCCATGAAATTATCTATGGTCTGCCTGAGTATGCCCCTGTCGTTTGTATCAATTTGCAAACCTTGTATTACGACGTTGTTGGCTTTCCTTTCTTTTTCTAATTTTTCTAGTCGAAGCTTCGTGTCATTCAGTTCTTTCTTCATTTCATTCTTCTCGATTTGCCTGTTTGACCTTTTCTATTTCGTCTTCGAGTTCTCTTAATTCTTTCCAGTACTCCCTTTGGTCTTCTTTTATATCTTTGACTTCTGCTGCTAGATTTTTTGTTTCTTCAGTTAGATCTTGCATCATTCTAATTATTTGATCTAGCTTCTTTTCTTGGTTATGGCTATCAATTGCAGTTCTAGCCGTTTTTTTACTTTCGTTGAATGTTCCATCGTCTTCTTCTCTGCCTCTTTTTTTGATTTCATCCGATGTATTTGAGTCCATTATTTTTTATTTGTTAACTTCTACTAGCCTTAATATTGTTTGTAGCTATAATATTTTAGTATAACAGTATATAACAACAATAACAATAAATCGATATCGCCTATAGTTATTCTTAAATATTTAAATCCAATCCTGTAATATATTTCTCTGTCTATTTGAAAAATAATAAAATATATCTATTGTAATTGACCAAGTAATTAGTAGGTTACTGGTTTTATTATCAGTATTACCAAAAAAACTTCGGCTGTTCAACTCAGCGGACCTAGGTTTTTTATCGGATATACTGATGGCTTACATTTATAATGATGTATATAAAATAATTAAATATTGGTTCAATCTTATTTAATACTGCTTAAAATAGTTTCAGATAACACTTTATCACCCTTATATTCACTATCAAATCACTAAAATAATTTAATTGTTCTGTTTTCGTCTGATTTTGAAGATTTAATTTGGAGCACAACCTAAGCGTGGCTTTCATTCGTCAGAAAACATAAATATGTTTTATTTAAAAAATAAACATTGATTTTGGCTTAAACGTAATGTTCAAATTTCCAAGAGGCAGGTGGGTGGCACTCTAACATTGACTTTAAGCAAAAAGCAATATTTATTTGTCAAATAAACATGTTTTTCCTGTTTTCTGACAACAGTTAAACGAATTTTGAATTAAATAAGTTACATACATTCTATTATTTGTCTCAATTAATTTAATTTAAAAAATTTCTTTTGAACGCCTTGTATAAATAATTAGGTATGTTAATGTTTATATTAGTGAATAGAGACTTAAATACCCTTTTAAACATGACCCCTATTCTCATTTAAAAAAATGATCGATTACGTCATCAAGCCCAAAATGCTGACGTCACTAGTATGACATATATGCCAAAAAATTGTAAGTTAAGAATAAAAATCGACCTGTTTCGGGATTTTTCCTTAAAGTCGCCGGTTTACGAAATAATGAATTTATGCGTTACTTTATGGACGCACTGTATATACAAAAGTGGTCGATTATCACAATTTTCACAACTTGTGTCGACTTTTTTGGTTTTGTTCGTGGCATATTTTTGCCAGTGTGTTTCAGAATTCTTTTGTAACAATTCTTGCACATTTTTCTTCTGCTATGTTTACTTCCCTCTTTCTTCACTGTAATGTCTTTCTTCCCTATATCGTGTTATGTGTTTCTCACAGCAGTGGGACCAACGGTGCGCAGATGCATCGAAGTGCTTCAACGGACCGCGTTGTTCCGATGAGACCAACGCGGGTTTTTAATTTTTTTTCGCAAATAACATTAAATTTAACAAAATAATCAAACGGTCCCGTTTTACTCCTGAGTATGATTGACCAAGTTTTCGTTGGAATTTTGCCACGCTGTAAAGGAAGGAAATGAGATGCAATTTATAGATCTCCCCTGACCTTCCTTTTTCAGCATTCGGTTGGTTTGTAAATTGTGGAAACCACGAAGGCGTTACCAGAAACTTAATAAAAGTTTTATTTTTAATATTATTTTTAATTTTATTAAAATAGAACTTTCAATTGTTTTATGTAGATATCGTCACGGTACCCATATCATGGGTATTTAGTTGTAATTCAGTACTAGCAGTTGGATTTGTTTCAGTTCGTTCAGAGATAGTCATATATACACTCTCTGGTGAAAGCTAACGAGCTTGAAACCGGTAAGTATCTATGGCGCTACCTGACCGAACTGAAATACAGTCAACTCCCGTTTATCCGCGAGCGGAATATAAGAGCTGCGGATTTTGCGACACTGTAGAAGCTTTTTTAATATCATTATCTTTTTGTACCAGTAGTCAAAAAACATTAACACTAGAAAGTCGGAGGGGCCAATTTGGCCCCTGTTGCGATTTGAAGTTATTGTAGTTTTTTTATTTGAGGCAATAATAATTTCATATTTTATGACTTTTAATACTTTGATACAAAGACTTATTTAGCACAAAAAATATGGTTTACTAACTTTATTAAATGGTTTTTCTACCAAATCTACCATAGAAGTCTAAAGGGGCCAAATTGGCCCTGTGTAAGTTATTATCGTTTTCTGGGAAATTCGACGAGCCTTTCTTTCAAATTCCTGTCGGATGGGTAAAATTATATTTATGTATATTGTATATGTATATTTATATATGTTTATTGTAAATGGTTACCCTTATACTGGTACTGATCATCTACGTAATAAAGATAAAATTGTTGGTGAACACAAAGATACAATTGTGGGTGTAGAGGACCAAATGACGCATCTTTATACTACAAAAGTAACTTCAAGACGATGGCCTATGTACGTGTTTTATAATACTCTTGACTTGGAAGCAATAAATGCATGGATTATTTATAAAGAAATAACTGGAAGTAGACTCAGTCTTTGTAAGTTTATTCTTCGGCTGTGTGAAGAATTATAGACCCCATACTTTGCCTCCCAAAAACTGGAACTACGCCTAGCAACACCAGGTCTACCAACAACTATCACTGTTACTATCCAAAAACGACAAAAATATCAGTTGAAAACATTTTGTAAAGGAAATCATACTTCCAATCATTGCCGCGGCTGTAACAAGGCAATGTGTGGCAAATATCAAAAACTGCAAACTGTATGGTGTTCCGAATGTTTTTTATAGGCAGCGAATGTGTTAAACAATGAAAGTAAAAAATAAAATCAGATTCTATCGTCTAGAGTAGATTTAATTTCTTTAAACTGAGTTTTAATTGATTAAAGAATGTGGGGCCAAAATGATCCCTTCCGGCTTTCTAGGTAGGTAAGCTAAGCCCGACTTTCTAATGTTAAAAGCCAACAATTTGCCACAAAAAGCTATGTCAATTGACAACGTGCCATCACATACTGAAACATATATGCTCAAGTCTGCTGACTGAAAAATATTTGGCAAATTTTTGCCCCCAAACATGACTGTGTTAGCTCAGCCCATGGTCCAAGACGTCATTGCATTTATGAACAGAAACTACAGAACAAAGTTACTTCGCTCAATAATTGAAGAAGGATATGACTTAAAAAGAGTCTTGAAAGACTCGACAATATTCTCGAATATATTTACGTAATCACATCTGCGTGGGAGTCTGGAAAGTCTTCAACAATTGTGAAGTCTTGAGAAAACTTACCAAACATCGAAAATTGTGTCGAACTGGCAGTTAGAGAAGAGTAAAATAAGCTGCCTGTCCTTACAAGTTTAATAAAATCAGTTCCTGGGGGAGAGAATGTGGACGCAGGGAACCTGCAAGAGTGGTTAAACTGCGACGCTACCGACTCGAGATTTGATCATCTAACCATTAAGACATTATAAGAAAATGCCGAGGAGAAAACGAGGAAAGTGATTAAGAAGAGGATCTTGTACCTAGTGGTCACTTGAATGCACTTCTAGAATAGCTGTAGGACTAGGACAACGCAGTACTCGCTAATAAATTGATGCTGCATAAGTGCAATGTAGGATAAAAAAAAGACGTTTTCCACTCAAAGAAGCAGAATAAAGTGACATATTACTTTCAAAAAGTGTAAAAATTTAAGTACATATTGAAAATTGTAAATTAAAGCTTTAGGTAAAACTACTTTTTTTTGCATTTATGTAGGTCTTCCAGTTACGGTTTATCAGCGATTTTTGTTATCCGCGACAACCGTGCCACTCAACCCCACGGATAAACGGAAGTTGACTGTATAAGATGTCTCTTGGTATCATTTTACAACGAAATTATTGTTTTGATATTTAAAGCAAGGTTCACACCTTTACGGTTGTTCTCCAGTGTGTACTCTTAAGGGTATTTTCAAATTACTTGCAGTCATAAACTGCTTTAAAGAAGTTTCACACTTGTACGGCTTTTCTCCAGTATGCACTCTCAAGTGTATTTTCAAATTACTTGTTGTAGTAAACTGCTTAAAACAAATTTCACATTTGTGGGGTTTTTCTACACTGTGTGTTCCCAAATGTGCTTTGAAATGACTTTTTGTAATAAATTTTACACTTGTGAGGTTTTTGTCCAGTGTGATATTGCATATGCCGTTTCATACGATCTAGTACAGAAAATTGCTTAAAAAAATTTTCAAACTCAGGATTTTTCTCCACTGTGTAGTCTTAAATGTTTTTTCAAATGACTTGCTTGAATAAACTGCTTAAAACAAATTTCACACTTGTATGGTTTTTCTCCAGTGTGTGATCGCATATGTGTTTTCAGATGACCTAGTTGAGAAAATTGTTTAAAACAAATTTCACATTTGTAAGGTTTGTCTTCAGTGTGCAATCTCAAATGCGCTTTCAAATTACCTGCTTCACCAAATTGTTTAAAACAAGTTTCACACGTGTACGGTGTTTCTCCAGTGTGCACTCTTAAATGTTTTTTCAAATTACTTGTCGTACTAAACGGCTTTAAACAAGTTTCACACTTGTATGGTTTTTCTCCAGTGTGTGATCGCATATGTGTTTTCACATGATCTAGTTGAGAAAATTGTTTAAAACAAATTTCACACTTGTAAGGTTTCTCTTCAGTGTGCAATCTCAAATGTGCTTTCAAATTACTTGTTTCACTAAACTGTTTAAAACAAGTTTCACACTTGTACGGTGTTTCTCCAGTGTGCACTCTCAAATGTTTTTTCAAATTACTTGCACACATAAAGTGCTTTAAACACGTTTCACACTTGTACGGTGTTTCTCCAGTATGCACTCTTAAGTGTCTTTTCAAATTACTCGCTTGATTAAATTGCTTAAAACAAATTTCACACTTATACCGTGTTTCTCCAGTGTGCACTCTCAAATGTTTTTTCAAATTACTTGTCGTAATAAACGGTTTTAAACATGTGTCACACTTGTAAGGTATATGTGCAGTGGCAACTTTCATAGTTTTGTTTAATATTTTTCCTTCAATGTGAAGATCTATAAATTTTCCTTTCTGAGAGGAATGCAATGTTTGGATCATTTTCATTTTGTTCTTTTCCTGGGAACAACCTAAAATATAAACCAAGTATAAACGTTTTACTGGACAGAAAACAAAGGAATAAAACATAATAAATAAATAAGATAGGAGAAGGTTGAATGCTCGAATATATGAAATTGTGTAACGTTATAAACGTCACATCATTGCTATTTTATTTTTAAATAATGATTTTATTTCCTTTAACACATTCACAGACACGACTGCATATAAAGTCACTTACTCCATAAGAAGACATGGCTACATGTGAAGCGTGTCCATGAATGTGTTAATATTTCATTAATCCCAATCTTCCTATATCTGTTTTAACCTGTTTTCCGTTAGAAACTTGTTTAGCGCCCTCTACTTCCTATTTCTCTTTTCATCTAATCATTCAATCGTAATACATAACATGCTTATCCATCTTTCTATGGGTCGTTGTCATTTCGATGATAGTGACAATCTCCCCGTTCGGCCACACAAACTGTTTGTGGTGGTGGCAAAATAACTTTTTAAATAAACTTCACTTTATTCATCAGATCATCAGCTCTCTTGGGGTAAAAAGTTCATTGTTTTTACATTCACAGGTTTTTTTGAAGTTATACTTCTTTAGGCGCGATTGAGAGTGAATTTTTATTATCCTGGGCGCATGCGCACACAGACAGTATGTTTTTAGTTGCTAAATCATTCAAGTTATGTATGTATCAGCACAAATATGGTTTGAAAATGATATATTAGTGTATTTATTATAATTTTTGTGTTTTTTCTTTTGTTATTGGCTTTGGATTGCTTGATCCATTCAGCCACGACAGATAATAAAGTACTGTTTGCTACAATATCTTAAATATAATAACAGTATGTACATGTGCGCACATACAGTATGGTGCAAATGAAAGGAATAAATTCGTTATTTCGTAAGCTGGATAATTTAAGGAAAATCCCGAAACAGGTCGATTTTTATTTTTAAATTGTGATTCTTTGGCATATACTATATCATACTAGTGACATCATCCATCTGGGCGTGATGACTTAAACGATGATTTTTTTAAATGAGAATAGGCGTCGTGTGCTAGCTCATTTGAAAGGTTTTTTAATTCTCTATTCAGTAATATAAACATTAATATAATTATTTATACATGGTGGCCAAAAAAATTTTATTGAATTAAATTAATTGACAAAAAAGAAGAATGTAATGTAATTTATTTAATTCAAGATGCATTTTACTACAGTCAAAAATAAGAAAAAAAATGTTTGTTTCATAAATAAACATTGCTTTTCGCTTAAATTAAGTGTTCAAACTCCTAAGAGGCAGGTGACCGGCGGGAGCTGGCTTGAACATTGAATTTAAGCGAAAAGCAATGTTTATTTGTGAAATAATCATTCTTCTCTGTTTTATGGCAACAGTAAAATGTATTTTGAATTAAATAAATTACATGCATTCTTCTTTTTTTGTCAATTATTTTAATTAAAAAAAAATTGTTTTGGATAATTATTGTAAATAATTATGTTAATGTTTATATTACTGAATAGAGAATTAAATAGCCTTTCAAATGAGCTAGCATACGACATCTATTATTCTTATTTAAAAAATTATTAATGACGTCATCACGCCCAGATGGATGACGTTACTCATACGATGTGTATCCCAAAATATCATAATTTAAAAATAAAAATCGACCTGTTTCGGGAATTTTCCTTAGAGTCGCTGGTTTACGAAATAACGAATTTATTCCTTTCATTTGCACCATACTGTATAATACTTATGTACGCACATCAGAGCTGGGTAGTATCCGGATACTTTTTATGTATCCGAAAGCTGTATCCGGATACTTTTTAAATTTTGTATCCGGTATCCGTATCCGTGATCAAATTTTAAAGTATCCGACATCCGGATACTTTTTTTGATATTCGGATACTTTTAAATATTTATCGCCCGCCGATAATGCACCTAACGTAGGCGCAACACTGCCATTCCTTCAATCCAGATGTGTCTAATATGTTAAATCCCATTTCCAATTAGATATCGCACCCTCAGTAATATTATAAGGGCTCAACTCAAAATTTGTGTTAATTGTGATTTTGAATGATATGGGCACAAAATGAAATTCTCTACCGGTTAGCATTGACAGAGGGAGAAAAAGAACATGAATAGTTGGGTAAATATATTTATGCCTCTCTCACACTCTCCCCTGCCACCTCTGGTTTTTACTGCTACAAGGGAGCAATCAGTAACATGTCTTTCTATGACGAAAATCATGGTTAGTTTGTGTTTTAACATTCTGTATTATATAGAATAGTTTTTAGTTGAGCCGTTATATTATGCAAAATATAGTAAATAAATGGGTCTAATTCATAATAGATCGTTATTTTGCATAAACAGTGACAGGGCATTAATAATATAAGGGATCAAACTTAAACAGTTCCTTATTTCTGTTATGTTTTTTTTGTACTATGTGGGACTAACTTGAAAGTATTTTTTTCAATTACATCTAATTAATGGAATTTATTCATATTAATTTTTTTTCTCATCGCTATTTATAGTGCAATTATCAAATAACAAATCTGCCAAATTTCACATTTATAAATTAATAAGTAATAAGCATGTTATTTGAAAAAATAGCTCTAATTTTGGAAACCAGAATCTTTAAACGCGATTTCCCAAAAATCTCCTTTTTTGAATTGTGCCTCTATATTACTGAGGGTACGATACGTTAAATACCATTTCCAGTTAGATCCAATTATAGCTGCAGTTCTTCTTCATAAATTTAAGCTTAAGTGGTACAATGTCGTAATAATCCCAAAAAAAGTATAGAAGATAAAAAAAAATGCATTATAACTGTCGCCAAAACAAAAATGGAATTGGAAAGTTGCAATGAATGAGATGAAAGTGGAGATCAAAATTTGGATGACTTTTTTGATTTTAGCAATTTTCGAGACCAGCAAGTGGACAACAGCTGTACTATTAATTACACACAGAATGAACAGGGTTCCAGCATCAATAATAAAGCTTCAAAAGTACAGTTGGAGTTGCTAAGATATTTGGAGGACAAAAGAACCAATTTGAACATCTTAAATGAATACCCAATCTTAAAAAGGGTGTCAATAAAGTACAACACATGCTTACCTTGGTCAGCACCAGTTGAAAGACTTTTCTCTTTTGCAACTATGATTGATACGCCTAAAAGAAAAGCTTCAAGCGATGAACACTTTGAGGTATTGGTACTTACAAAGGCAAATTCAAAGGCACTTCACTTCTGACTTCGTCAGCAATTGGAATACTTTCTGTATTAGTACGTTTTTATTTTAATTTAATGTTTCCTTATAAGTTTATGTTCTAGTTTTATTATTCATAAGCACTAAACAATTTTTTGAGTACTTTCTGATTTCTTTCTCCATCATTTAATGTATTTTTATTATTATATATTACATTAAAAATACATGCACATCACATAGTTCTAATACTAATAATGTATGTCCTTCTTAAAAAAGTATCCTTCAAAGTATCCCAGGAAGTATCCGAAAAAAATATCCGGATACTTGTATCCGAATACATTTTTAAATGAAAGTATTCATACTTTTTTAAAAAAGTATCCGGATACATTTCGAGTACCGTATCCGGTATCCGGATACTTTTTTTCAGTATCCGACCCAACTCTGACGCACATACATACAAAGGTAGATACTAATAAATAAAAAGCAAAAAATACAAAAAAGGAAGTGGAAACATTAAACTAACCAGCAGGACAGTTTTTTTAAAACCATTTTTTCTATATCTAACCTACAACTCAAAAAGCACATATATGTTCTGATATTTTACATTTTCAATATTTTCTTTACCTACAGTCGGAAAAATGAAAGAATACCCATGAACGATCACATCACAAACGTTTGTTATTTAACGTGTCAACAAACGTTTGTTATTTATAGAAAAGGACAGCAAATACAAAATAGGTGATTGATGTGATCGTTCATGGGTATTCTTTCATTTTTCCGACTGTACTTATTAATATGCATGTAGAAATCAAATAATTTAACTATGGTTTTTTTTAAACCAGGAGGATTAAATTAAAAAGACAGATTCACACCCAAGAAAGTTACTAGAAAAATCACCAAATACATCTTCTTTTTTGGTTGATCATATCGGCCTTCGACGTTAATCCATAAATATTATATTATAGGTACTAATACGTCGCTAAAAAGTTCTCAAAACAACTGTTTTTTATATAAAAGCAAACTAAAGATCTAAAGGAATAACGCAGAAAACACAAAAAAAACGCTAATATAACCTTCATTAACCTATCAAATGCCAATAGTGTCAAAATTTTATAATATCATTAGTGTCAAAATTGCATAACAGTGGAGTAAACTTGCCTGAGGTTGGACCAATTACAAACATTATAAAGGCAGATATCGAGCACCTAGTTTATTAAATCTTGCCCAAGTATACTTTCGCTCCTAGAGCATCATCAGGGGCGTCTGAAATGAGCCAAAAAAACGCAATTGAAAAAAAAGGTTTGAAAAACTTTGACAAAAAATCTAAGTTGTGTAATAAAAAAAAATACAATAACGTAGACTTACTTCGTCAAATCAGGAAGGTATCCTATTAGAATGTGACAAACAGAGAAACAGATTAAACAAATAATTATAAATGCCGGTACTACATTTGGATGTCAAATATGGAGGAACGATGAGTGGAAGTTCCTTATTGACGGAAGTGTTCAAGTGATAATTAATGACAAATGACGACTGATGTGACTTTGACTAAGATTGTGTACAGTCACTACAGAGTGGACTGTTTATTCAAAGAATCTACGGTAGATTGAACACCAACCTGTTACATGAACAGACATTTGTTAATAACAACAACAAAATCGTTTTCTGGCCTAGATATGTTGATGACTGCATAGCTATTATACAAGGAACCCAAGATGATGCCATACAGATTCTAAACCATCTTAATGAACTCCGCCCCAACATTTCCCTTTCACTTGAATCAGAGTCTAAGAATAAGTTGAACTTCTTGGATATAGCCATAACTCGCCATAAAGATTTTCTAGAGTATACCATTTACAGAAAGCATACCCAAACAGATCATGTTATACATGAAACATCTAACCACCCAACACAACATAAAATGGCTGCTTTCAATAGTTTTGTTTATAGGCTTCTTAAATTTCCACTTTCCAGTGACAACTTCAATTTAGAACTCAACACTCTCAAACAAATTGCTTTCAGCAATGGGTATGATCCCAACATAATCCTTAGGCTTCTCAATAGAGCGAAACGCAAACTTGCAGAAAAGCTTGCTTATTCTCAACCAACCACTCCTCTCAATGCCAATAACACCAGGTTTTTCTTCTTTACCTACATTGATGACATTTCCAAAAAGATACTTTTCATCTCCACAATTGACATCAAAATATCTTTCAAGTCACATAAGACTTTAGGCTCTCCTTTGTATAAACATGTCTTGGTTTGTTTATTTCTACTGCATCTTGATTGTAAATTTAGTATAATGCCTCTTATGTAGGTAGAACCACTCGAAAGTTGTCTACTAGAATTACAGAGCATTTGAAAAGACCAAACTCTTCAAGTTTCGGTAAACACTCACAGTCCAGCAAGCATAATTTAAATATCAATACAGGTTCTTCCATTTCACATATCTTACTTACTCTGTGGAGTTACAACCCTTCGTGGATTTTAGCTGACTCGACAACATGCCTCCACTGTTGTCTATCTTGAGCTACCTCTATCCAATTCTCCACGCCCGTAGCTTTCAGGTCTCCACTATGTTATCTCGCCATCTGAATCGAGGGCGTCTGCATGGTCTTCTTAAAATTAGGGCTTACCAGTTATGTTACAACAGGACCCGTGTTGAGCTGCCCCCCCCCCCCACTTGCAAAAATTAAAAAACAAATAGCCCTGATTTATGAGCTATTTATGAGCTCTCATATTCCGCAAATTAAAAAACTACTTAAAAATAGGAATATTGAATCGATTTTTGCGGCAGAATTACGAGCTATTTATGAGCTCTTGAAATGATATAGTTTCGATTTTTGAGCTCATCCACTTCACCCCAAACAACCCTTTAATTGATTTAACTTAAGAGAAAAATGTTGAGAAAACTTAAAATATATCGTATTGCGGATATAATTCCTATAGCTTATATATTCTAAGAATAAACTATTAAATCACGTGCATTTCGATTATTGAGCTTCAACCCCTTCGCAAGAAAACTACCCCATCTTCCCGGCTTAAGAGGGAGTTGTACTTAAAATACATTAAATTAATTATTTGGCGACTACATATCATTTAATAATTTATAAGCTCCCAAATTACGCGCATTTAGATCAGTAAATTGCAATTTTCTTGACAGAAGATTAACATGGAGAACACATATTTACAAAACGAAATCAATTGGATCTCAAACTAAGACAACTTTACTGGCTTATTGGCAGGAAATCACAATTAAATCTCACAAATAAGCTCTTAATATATAAAGCCGTGCTGAAGCCAATATGGACGTATGGAATTCAATTATGGGGGTTCTGCTAGCAATTCAAACCTAGAAATCCTACAAAGATTCCAGAACAAAGTTCTTCGAATTATAACCAATGCTCCGTGGTATGTTTCAAACAACATAATAGAAAAAGACCTCCAAGTTCAATCTGTAAAAACTGAAGTCACAAAGTACAGTGAAAAATACAAAAACAAAACTAGTGCTCACTCTAATCATTTAGTGCGCGAACTGTTTAATGTCAACAATGAAGTGCGTCGACTAAAGCGTTTTAAGCCTACAGACTTAATAAACAGATTTAAATAAAATTAATCAACATTTACCACTACATTATTACCTTTGTTAATTATATGTTAAAGGAAGCCTCTCACTGGAGAGAATTCCTACATGTCATTTGTTCTTCTAATAATTGTCATTCCTACATGTCATTTGTTCTTCTAGTAATTGTCATAAAATTTACTTATTGTTACGAGTGATAACAGATTGTAAATTAAATGGAGCTTAATAAAAAAAAATTGTAATTTATTTTGTATAGTGCAGTCACTGAAGGTAAAAATCAACGATTACGGTGAACCTTCATCGATTTTCACGAAAATTGGTCAGTGGTTAGAGAATACCTCAAGAAACAAAGGTGACATGGTGCCACCTTGCGCCTTTACCCTGAGGGTGGATACCGCCCCTTCTCGGGGGTGAATTTTTTTTTAAATAACTGCACAAATCAATAAATGAACAAATTATAAGCAACATTTGTTATATAAAGTTATTAAAATAAGTCAATACTTTTTAAGTTATTTATTTATTTATTTATTTATTTACGGGCCTTACCCATTATTACAGAATAATTTAAGAGCTAAAATATACATTAAACCTCAAAATAAATTATAAAAATATGTAAATATACTTAATTACAATCACAAAATGGTAACATTACACAGACATTATCACAGGTAATAAATTGACAAATATTATTTGGACACAACACTAAATCACCTAGCTACCCATAAATATACTTATAAATTTATAAATTAGTGTTCTTCTCCAAGCGTTAAATCCTTAATAAAGCACACAAAGCGACTTTGACTTATACTGAAATCAATGTTCGGAGATAAGTTATTGGCTGTCCTTACAGACCTTGAACTAAAACTATTAAACTTTACATTAGTTCTACATAAAGGTTGTTGAAACATGAGGTGAAATCTAGTATTCCTTGACGGCACTGCCAAACCAATACAGTACAGTAGATCTGGGCAATCAGCAATACCATTAAAAACTTTGTATAAATTCTGTAAGTCCCTACATTGCCTGCGAATCTGGAGAGGAGGGAGAGAAAATCTCGTGTAAAGTGAATCATAGTTGTAATGGTAGTTGTCAGGGGGATCCACACCAGCCTTAAAGGCCAAATACCGCAAAAATCTTCTTTGCACTTGTTCTAATTTGTGTACATGGCATGTATAGAGGGGATTCCAGACTGAAGAAGCATACTCCAATAGGGGTCTGACCAATGAACAATACAATAGGCAGATTGCCGAGAGATTTGTGAAATCTCTTGTAGATCTCTTGACAAAGCCAACCATTTTAAGGGCTCTAGAAACAATCTCTGCGATATGAAATCTGAAGGATAGAGCATTGTCAAATAAGACTCCAAGATCCTTAGTAGCTGACATATTGATCAAGATGGTGTTAGAAATTTCATAGGGAAAAGCCAAGGGGATACGCCTTTTAGAGAAATACATAGTGAGGCATTTTTTTGGGTTTAAATCCATGCAATTTCTTTCACACCAGTAAACAAGTCTGGACAAATCTGACTGCAAGTTGATACAATCAGTGGTAGAAGAGACAGTTTTGAAGCATTTTAGGTCATCAGCAAAACATAGAAATTCGGAATATTGAAAGCAACTCTGGATGTCATTTATAAAGATGTTAAATAACAAGGGTCCCAAATGAGACCCTTGAGGCACACCAGAAGTTACTTTTATCTCCTTAGATTTAAAGCCTTTGACCTTTACTATTTGAGATCTATCAGACAAATAGCTGCCGATCCAGCTCAACAAACTACCACCCAAACCTGCTGTCCTCAGCTTATCCAATAAAATTGTATGATTTACCCTGTCAAATGCCTTAGAAAAGTCAGTGTATATACTGTGTACCTCACCACCACCATCCAAGACACCTGACAGAAACTCACTGTAAACTAGTAAATTAAGCTCAGTAGACCTTCCATTTAGAAATCCATACTGCTGGGGTATTATTGTTGATGATAACACTGATGTAAGATATTTTGTTACTATTTTTTCAAATAGTTTTGGAATTAAGGCTGTATGACACTATACATTTTCTTGTATCATTTCTAATATCGTTTCTGATATGTCAAAAAAATGCATAGTGTCATACACAGATACAAGAAACGATATCAGAAACGATACAAGAATTTGTGTCAGGCACAGATTATTGTACAAGAACTGCGCCAATTTCTGCGCAAAGAGCAAAAACGTAAAACCTGCTGGTAAAACATCTAAAATGTCAAAATTACTTACTCATAATGGCGGCTGAAATGAAAATGGGATAATGTATTGATGAATTTATTTGTGTTTTTGTAGGTATTATTTATAAATCTTTTATTGATACTTAATATACCGTTTGGTATGGACTACTGTTCTACTAATAACCATATATTTAGCTCCTAGTAAAGTTCAAACTATAAATTTAGGTTTCATGGTGCATAATTTTTTAATAGACGAAAATACAATAGTTCCTAATTTGGATCAAACTGAAGATAATTCTAATGCAAATATTTTAGCACAAATATCAAAACAAAATAAAAACACAAATAATCAACCTCAGTCAACGTAAAATTCTGGTTAACATTAAAATGTTAATTATATAAAAGTTTATAAATTTTATAAAATATTTAAAATCAGCTGTGTCTGTAGATGCAGTACTCAGTACTACCATAACGTGACACAGGGTGACAAACAAAAGTTCGACCAATCACGTGCCGAATTTCATACAATTTTCGATACAAGAACTTGCATAGTGTCATACAGGGCACAAATGTACGTACAAGAAATGATACAAGAAAATGTATACAAGAAACGATATCAGAAACGATATTAGAAATGATACAAGAAAATGCATAGTGTCATACAGCCTTTACATTTAAATTGCAAACTGGCCTATAATTGCACACATCAGCTTTATTTCCTGATTTGTATATGGGGGTCAAGAAGCTAGTCTTCCAAAACTCAGGAAAATAACCAGACTTTAAAGAAGAGTTAAATATCATATAGAGAGGACGAGAAAGTACGAAACTACATGATTTTAGAATAATGGGGGGTATTCCATCTGGCCCTGGACTCTTGTTGGTATTTAGATTACAAATCTCTTCATAAATTGTTGAAATACTGATTTGAAGATCATTTATGCTGATATCATTAAAAGATAAAGATTCAACCGCTTGACAAACTTTTGTTGAGTAAACAGTTTTAAAATAATCTGCAAATAGATCTGGAAGATCAGGCCCCAGTTGGCAACTCACCTCGTTGTAAAACATTTCAGATGGTAAATCATTAGATTTTCGTTGTGAGTTGACATAGGACCAGAATTTTTTCACATTACTCTCATTGACAATAGCATTTTCCGAGCTGGACACAAATTCATTGTAACAAGTTTTAGATAGGACTTTACATTGTGATCTTAATCTTGAAAAAGTAATATAATCATACCTACTCCCAGATTCTTTAAATGCTTTGTGTGCTTGCTTTTTTAAAATAATAACATTTTTTAATTCTTGAGAGAACCATCTTGGAAAGTATCCTTGAGACACTTTCTTTTGTGGTACTGCCATGTGTATAACTGTGTAAAGAACATCATAAAAAATATTAAGCATGTCATTGATAGAATGTTTTAATAATATCATGTCCCAATTAACCTCTCCAAGATAGCTATTTAACAAATTAAAGTCTGCTAACTTGAAATCATAATAATATTCATCCTTGGTTGCATTAACTAAATTAGTATGACTATCTGATATTCTTAATGTTATATTCAGGGGTGGATGGTAACTATCCTCGGGGACCAGAGCATCATCTGCCAAAGTCACAACTACTGAAAGGGCATTCGAACCAAAAACCAGGTCCAAGGTTTTGCCCAAATGGTTGGGAACATTGTTAAGTTGGTACAAATTGTGAAAAGCACATAAGTTTGACATTACCTCAATTGATTCAGCATCCTGGTGCAAAGTATCTGGAGAGTAGATGGCATGAGAACAGAACTGGTCAAATGTCCATGAGGCCTTCGGCAAGTTAAAATCTCCAAGTAAGAGCATTGGGCATTGGTACTTTTCAGAGAGGCTGTCAATATTGTCACTGAAAAGTTGGTATTTTTCTGGAGATGATCTTGGTGGAATATATACACATCCTATAACAGTTTTATTAGAACCAGAGCCAATTTGAACAAATAATTGCTCCAGGCCGGGGCTTGACTCCACCAATTGAGCAGGGATATTCTTAGCGACAGCGATCAACACACCACCACCCCTTGAAGCATCACTGGTAGTTGCATTACGGTCCCTTCTGTATATATTATATTCAAACAGCCCAAGCTCAACATCAGAGATTTCTTCTGTAAGCCATGTCTCGCTTAGCACAATTACTGAGTTATTGTTAGAGCTAACATTACTATGAAGAACATTCAGTTTGGTCCTAAGTCCTCGAACATTTTGATAAAAGATATCTATATTCCGGTGAATTCTGGAATAAGAACTTGATAAGGAAGGCCCATTAATTAGTTTTTTCGTGCAAAAATAAATGGGGTACCATTTCGATATCTGATACTCACTTTAAGATCAAAGATTTTAATTATTTGTGAAAAAAATGCATGTTTTGAAGCGGTTTTTCGTAAATCACTGAAAAACTGTAAGTTTTTACAAAAAAGTTAATAGTAGTTTAATTCGTATAGCTTATATTCTAAGAATAAACTCTTAAATCACGCGCATTTCGACTATTGAGCTACATCCCCTTCGCAAGAAAACACTCCCATATTGCCGGCTTAAGAGAGAGTAGTATGTACTTAAAATAATTTAAATTAATTATTTGGCGACTAGGACTCATGCAGGGGGAAATTTAAACTACTAAATATACTTACTTTCCCAGCCATCTACATTTTATGAATGTTTAAAGTTTCTTTTTAAGAACCCTTCATTATTGAATCATTACATAATACATCCCCAATCATACCCATCACACAAGAGCTCTAAACCTAAATATCCCTAGACACAGGCTTACTCTAACAGAACGGAGTCCACTATATGCCTGTATCAAATTCCACAAGTTACCATCAGCGTTAAAACAAGAGATTCAATTTGAAAGATTTAAAAGAGAGTTATTTAAATATCTGGTCATTGTAGAACCATATACTGTGGTTGTTATTTGTTTTGTTTTTGTAACATGTAATGTCTAATTTTTAATTTTAATTATGATAATTGTTCTATGTACTTTAGATTTATACAAGCTCTTTTTTTGTACTTTTACTTTTACATGACGTTATTTGCTCAAATATGTAAAAATTTTATGCAAATAAAAATTATTCTATTCTATTCTATTGAATTTCACGAAAGTCTCCTTCATCCTTAATTGGGTGTTTTTTATTAAATCTATATTGTCTGCAAATGCCAATAGTAAGTTTGGTCCTTCTCGATGAAATACTGTAGAGTTGGTTTTTCGATTCCTGCACTTCTGATTATGTGGAAAATAGTGACAGAGCATAATTATTGAACTATCTCATTTATTATTAGTTTTACGATAAAAATGTACATATGCAACAATGGAGAGAATTAAATTTTATACAATTTTGATATCTATTATTTTTTTGCCAAAATCAATATCTAAGGTAGTATGTATGCGGTAAAGGCTCGAGCATAAGACCTGACTGATTTTAGAGCAGTTGTTTTTATTCAATATATCCGCCATTTTCAACTTTTCTACAAAAATGGTAGAACATGAAATTATTCTAAATAAATCGTATTTACAACTATTACAATTTCTTTTTAACAATTTTTGTTGTGAGGTCGATATTTTCAGAGTTAACTGTATTTACAGTATACACCTATATTTTTGACCCTGGTATTGTTGCATATAACTATTTTTGTATTGCAAAACTATAACAATTATTTTAATCAGTTAAAGTTCTGTGTTTTGGCTATATGTGTGCAAATTTTCAGCCAAATCGAAGACGACATATTTTGGGAATGGAGGGGAATGTAAAAAAGGGTATTTAAAAAAGGGATTGTAAAAAAAGAAGACGTTCAGAAGGAATATGTTCAGAGTTGAATACTTCAGCTTGAGCTTATTTTTACGTTCCGCAGAAGCTATACACCAAGTTTCACATAAATCGGAGATCCAAAATTGAGTGATTTGAAATGGAATCACCCCACTTTCATTTTCAACTTGTTTATATTATTTTCAATTACGTTGGGTTAGGTTTGGTCAGGTTATGTTTGAGTCACTGAGGAATGATAAGAACTTGAGAATTCTTTCAAATTTTTTTATATTCCAAATATATTTTTTTACATTTTTACTCCATAAAAAGCAATTATAAATGCGGCAACATTGTAAATGTTTGAAAAATTCAAATTATTAGGCAGATGCACGGGAGTTCTTTTTACAAATTGAATAAAATATGCCTTTTTATGGTTTAACAGCATAAACATTGATAAAAAAACCTTTTTTTTCACGTTTTTACAATTACAACATGTTGACATTGACAACGTGGTTGTTAAATTACCTATATAAATACAGTGGAACCCCAATTAGTCAGCATCCGATAACCCGGACCGATTTTCATCAGACAAAACAAACATTTCTTCACTTTGACTGGGTTTTTTACCAAGAAATAAAGAATACTACATACGTATTGTCGCCTCAAAGCAACAGTAGGATATGTACATATCCTACTGTTGCACGAGTGCACTGTATATGCATATATATACATACACATCGCATAGGTCCAATATGACTTAACTGGTTGATCGGTGCACTCGTGCAACAGTAGGATATGTACATATGCTTCTTTTCATGAGCATTTTTCAGTGCGTCACAAATGATAGAAAAAAAGGTAAGTCCGTGATAATATACATTTTAGTGACATGACATTTTAGTTAAATCTGACAGTTGTCACATTTTATTTGCAATTTGGCATAAAATCAAATCAATTGTGTTTATTGCATTTATAAAATGGTATTTTCTTTGATTTGTATAATTTTATAAATTGTACAGATTATACAGTCGAACCCGCTTATTAGAATACCGGTTAAAGGAATATCCCGGTTTAAGGAATAGAAATTTGAGGTCCAAAAACGTTTTAACTAGGCATATATGATCGGTTATTAGAATATCCCTGTTATAGGAATACTTTTGCTTGGCACGAAGGCTATTCCAATAAGCGGGTTCGACTGTATTCGTAGATATATTATATAATTCGTAAATATTTCTTTTTCGATTATACCTCCATCTATTATTGACAACTAGAATAAACGTTATAAATGTCACCGACGAACTGTAATCACTGACGTGCGTTTTTTTCTGTCACATGCAATTTAATGTGTTAGAAAGAAATCGAAAAACTGTGACGCACTGAAAGATCCTCATGAGAAAAAGCATATCCTACTGTTGCTTTGAGGCGACGATATATACAACTGTATGTAATTTAGATGAACTGTCCATATGTATTTTTCATGTTTTTGAAAATATAATGTGTACAGTCGAACCCCGATAAGTCTCTGATAACCTGGAAGTCCGGCTAACCTGGACCGATTTTCATCAGACAAATCAAACATTTTTTCACTTTTAAAGAGTATTTTACAATGAAATAAACAATACTGTACACAACTGTACATAATTTAGATGTACCTTGCATATGTATTTCATGTTTTTGCAATTATAATGTGTATTTGATTATTATTTAATCGAGTCATCGACTTATCGAGTTTCTACTGTATTAACCTTCCGTTACTCGCGCCAACTTTTTGTGATCGGATACTCGCGCACGGTGCAGGAGACCGGGTCCAAAAATATGGGCCAGCAGTGTTTTAAAATTATTTTTTTTTGCAAAATTGTGTACAATTAAATTATTTAATGAATATATGATCATATAATTTTGTAGATATGCGTTTGTGTTCACATTATATTACTTTAATCAAAAATTTAATAATTTTCATTGTTATCCATTTATAGGTATATACAAAAGCTTTGGAAGTGAAAAAAAATTGAATATGGTTAAATTTGTTTACTAAGAACTTTAGATCTTAATTCAATACACAAAAAAATTAAAAATAAAGAGTAATTGTAGTAACAAAAAAAGTTATAAAAATTAATTAACGTTTTTAAAACATGAAATACACAATGGTGTCACATGTTCCAAACACAGATATTTTGAGCATATTTGGCAGTAAAACTTTGTTTTTCTATTTTTCTTCCAATCACAAACAGCACAGCGACCTGAAGTTCCTGGTGTTACGACTGGTACTTGTTCTGTTGGTAAACCACATATCTCCCTAAGCCTCATTCTGATGGTTCTGGGTAAGTTATTCGACATAGCCCGTACTCTTTGGTAGTCACGGGTTAGTGACATCGAGAGTTGCAGTAGAAATTCCTTACGAGGTGTTTTAGATTGTTCATTTAGAGTAGTATAAACTACAAAAGAGTTTATTCCTGCTACATTTAACACACTAAAAAAAGGCACCATGGGCCATCGTCTTGTGGAACGAGCGCAATTATACTGCGTGCATAATTTATCCACCACATCTACTCCGCTCTTCGTCTCATTATATGTAATTAGCATCTCAGGTTTATTTGTGGTAGGATCAATATCATCTCCATAGTGCATTGTAGAGATGAGTAGAACATTTCGATTTTTTTTTGGAATATGCGAAACTAAGGTAATTCCGTCGTAAAAACCAAACATTGAAGAGCCAATGCACCGGCCATTATTTTGAACAAATTCTAATGGCAACTGTTTTTTATTTTTTCGAATAGTACCCACTAAAGTTAATTTTTTTGATTTAAGACTATCAGCTAGAGGTACACTACAAAACCAATTATCCACAGTAACATTCCTATTACTCCCATAAATATGTGCACAAAGCCTTTCTACTACATCTTGAGTCGCTGTACTTACTTCAAAAGGGCCATTTGGTTGTTTTCCGACGTACACTTCTAAGTGGCTGGTATAGAATTCTTCTGCATCGGAAATAGCAAAAATTTTTATGCCGTATTTATTAGGTTTGCTAGGAATATATTGCCGGAAACTGCATTTTCCTCGAAAAGCTTCTAGTTTCTCATCTATGGTAACATAACCAGTATGAGAATAGCATTTTTTAATGTTGCTGTTAAATTTCTCTAGCAATGTTCGTATTGGAGCCAATTTATCTGCTTGTATCCTTTCATGTCTTGTGTGAATGTTATCAAATCGTAGACATTGCAAAAGAAATTGAAATCTAGACTTACTCATTACAAGCCGAAAAGTTTCAATACCAGTGCCATCTGTTCTCCAGAGATCCTCTAAATTCATGTGGTTTGCTTTTCTAATACCAGCAAGATAAAGGAGACCAATTAGGGCTTTGATTTCGGCAATGTCTGTAGGTTTCGCATCTCTTTGTCTAGTATAATCATTGGTAACAGTCTCAATTTTTATATTTGTACAGATAACAACTTGATTTAGCATTTCTTCATCAAACATGGAATTCCATATGTCAATAGGTGTTGAATGAGTTTTAACAAATTTTTTTATAGCTGGCAATCGTTCATATATATTGGTACTGCGTGTTCTTACATTCTTCGGTGGACAATGTTTTATCCACTTTGTTAGTTTATCTTTACCCATAAAGTGCGGCTCCCTTCTGAAACTAACATTATCTTCTTCTGTTTGATCGTCTTCAAATTCTTGTTCAGTATCACTACATTCAGATCGTTCTTCTACATGGTCAATTTCACTTTGATCATCATTATCTTCATAAGTTTCCTCGTCAGTTAATACTTCCTCAAATAATTTTAATAATCTTTGAGTCTCCTTTTCATAATCCATATCTAAATATAAATAAACTAATCTATAAACATTGAAAATAAGGAAAAGATCTTAAATTACCTTACTAATTAAAAATATCGATGTGTGATCCAAACACAAAAATTGGTGCACAAATACTCGCACACGGTGTATGGGACCATGTTACGTAATAACAAAAGGACAGCACTATTTTTCACACTGCGAACTGACTTCACCCACAGTTGATTGACCACTGAGGAGGTATACGAAGTAGCCATTCAAAATCCCCACTACAAGCAGAGTTACAGGAATTTATTTACAGGCCCGGTCTCCCACACCGTGTGCGAGTAACGGAGGGTTAAAAACTAACAAAAAAAAATCAAGTGGTTAGTAATTATTTTTCATGACCTCGTTAATGATACATGTTGAAAAAATCAACATATTTCACCCCTGCTACCCTGTTACCAAACAAAAATTGTTGTAAGGACAAAAGTTGGGCGTCTCATCAAAATACAGGTATTTGCGAAGATTCAGCTTGATAGTAATTAAATTTTACTTCAGGTATTTTTACTGCAACTTTTGAACATAGGACCAGGATAATGTAATACACTAAACTGCAGAGATTACGGTGGGCAGGGCACGTGGTCCACATGCATGAGAATAGAATCCCCAGAAAATTGTTAAATGCAAGAATGCAGGGAAAAAGACCTGTTGGAAGACCTAAGAAGAGATGGGAAGACGAAGTCGATGAGGATGCCAGGAACTTCCTGGGAATTCGTTCATGGAAAAGAACAGCGGTAAATCGAAATGATTGGAGAAGCTTGTTGAAGGAAGCCGAGGCTCGATTTGGGCTGTAGTGCTATTGGATGGACCAGGATAATGTATGTACCATGCAATTAGTAGGACAATGTGGGTGTTAAATTATATAAATATTAACTAATCAACAGAAGAAAAATCAGATGGTTAGTAATTATTTCTCATGACCTCGTTAATGATACAAACTGGAAAGAGCAGACTCTTTCATAAGACATTGCATTTTGTAAGACAAATATTTTTTCGGCTAATTGAGATGATTATCTTGAGAATTAACAAAAATAACCCAGTTAGTAATAAACTTCTGAGAATCGTCAAATCAACATATTTCACCCCTGTTAGCTACCACAAACAAAAATGTTGTAAGGACCAAAGTTGGGCGTCTTATCAAAATGAAGCTATTCTCGAAAAATTAGCTTATAAGTAATAAATGGTGAAAATGGGCGTGGGATCTCGGACTATATTGTTGATCTACTTTTTCAATTTAATAGGCAAGGTTGTGGTTGTGAAGATGAATGTTTTCCATTTTTGTTTGTCCGAATATTTAGTTGTTAGGGCTTAGAATATGTAGTCTATAACCCAAGTTAATACTAAACCTCCTCAGCATGTACCATAAATGTGTTTTCATGTTAATGTAATCAGTTGCATTTACTTACTTTTACTTTCTTCATTCCTTGTTTGCTTTTCTTCAAATGGTGTAAATTTATATTCATCTTGTTCTACTTCAGTTTTTAGGAACACCGCATTTTTTGAGTCTAAATAATCAAAAGCATTGTTTGCAGTTTCTCTCTTAGGCTCTTCCTTGATTTCAATCTTGAAGGAATCCAAAGGACCAACGCACGTCTCATCCACTTTTATTTCACGAGTTGTCTCGCTAGCTTCTTGTTTCATTTCCATATTTGATTCTGATTTTATGTACTCTGCTTTGGACACGTATAAAGTAGATCTAAAACAATCAATAGGTTCACCACTCACTATTAGTGTCCACCATCAACTCAAACCCAAGCCTTAAGCCCTTAAACTAGGATTCTTTATTCTTGGTCCTCCTAATTAGAATACTTCTATTTTATCTAAGATCCAAGTTGAGCTTGGGCAGACACAAATTTATTTCGTATTATCGTATTGTATTGTGCTCTGCCTCTAATATCCCTTCTATTTGCCAAACAAATAAGAAACAAAATGGTCAAAATGTCGAATAGTTGAATTTCCATTCGTTTTGTTTGTGTTTATGAGGTGAAAAGGCGGCGCATCGCACATATGCGCATGGCATGCGCACATCCCACATTTACTTGCCACGCGCAAATGAATGACAGCGTGTGTTATACTGCTCAACATAATTATTTTAAGTACTGCTCGAAAATAAACAGGCACATTTGGATTGCTTGCGTAAATATAAGAAATTTTTATTCGAGACATTTTTTCGAATTATGGATAGATGGCGCTATAAATGAAAAAAAAAACGATTGTTGGAAATGGAAAATTAAATTAAAATATGTAAAGTCCCCACTAAAATGGAAAACTTAACTTTCTTGCTTTTAGGAGTTTTAGGACCTAATGTTCACAACCTAATAGGTCCCCATAACGCTAGAGTAACTGCAAATTTAGCATACTTGTCTCCCCTACTATGTTGTCCATCTTGTTTGAGACAAAGATGTGGCCAATTTGATTAGCTCCGTTGGTTTTTTATTATAATTAAGTAGTATTCTAAAATTGAAATCCTCAAAATGTAATTTATAATTCCAATGTTAGATATTATATTTTCATCTACAGAAAATACTCTAGGTACTCGCCAGTAGTCGTGAATTCATCATGACTACTGTCTTCTAGTTCTAAAGTTGATAGATTTCGAGGTTTAAATGATTTGAAATCTGAAAAATGCGAAAATAAGCATTTTCGAACCTTGCAAATTCATGTAGACATTATTTTCGAGGCTGAATAAATTATAAAATTTTAATAAATGTCAGGTATTTGTTGGGAATTCTTCGCATAAGTACGTATAAGTGCGACAAAGGCACCATAAAGTGCGGCGGCTTAAAAGTCGAGTGGAGGCGCATAATTAACAATTAAACAACAACGGTCTATATTGAAACAAGCCCCGATTACTCGTTAGAATCTTGAAATTGAATGTATAAACTTCAAGTTATGCACTTAGCAACCGGAAAACTAATAATTTACCTACATATGAGTTTTCAAGCCTCAAAAATGCGTATTTTCGCAAAATTTCAGATTTTAAATCGTTTCACTCAACGAAAAAGGTACGTAATATCAATAAAAATGTTAATTCAGACAACAAACGCAATACTTAAAATTTATCCAATTCTTGGTTTTATTGGGACAACAAAACGATGTTCATCAATTCATTATTTTCGTTCGTTAAGCCAATGTATTACGTTTATTGAATGGATGAACATTCATTATGTATACCATAATATCACTTTATTGGTATTACGAACTCTGTTCACCGAGTCAACGAACACTATTTATTGATATTACGAACTCTGTTCACTGAGTCAACGAACACTATTTATTGAAACAACAACGTCGTTAATTGACCGACGAAGACTATTCGTTGTGTCAATAACAGTGTTATTTCTCCTAACGTATTTCGTTTATTTCTACAATTATTTCCGTTTATTGTTACAATTAATTCCGTTCATTTTCACAATAAATACGGTTTTTCTTACAAGCAATTCTATTCATTCTTACAATCAGTTTCGTTCATTCCTACTATGAACGTATTTTATATTAATAATTACTGAATGCAATAGCCCAATGTATGATATTAATTGATTAATAATAATTTTTTAAATCCCCTTGTTTTGTCCTTAAACCTAAAGGACTTTACACTGTGTGATTTTTCATATGATTTCATTTATACAGTGTACTGGATTAAGTGTTACACTCCCCCACCCCCTTATTAACTTATTTATTTTTAGCACATAAGCAAAACGCTCGGACAGGTCGATTTTTAAAATAATCAAAGTATATTATAACATCAATGTTTCGAACTTTACACGATCCCTCTTCAGGTGACAGGCGCGGCGTAACTTTGATTTTTTTAATGGAAAAGTACGTCATGTGACAGCTTATTTAAAAGCGTTTGAAATAGTGATTCCAAAAATGTATAACACTTTAATCCTTTTTGAGAGCGCAGGTGCAAAATTTCGATCGAATTCTTTTTAAGCGCATTCATTTTTTTTGGAATTCTGAGAAAACTAATAAGTATTTTTGAAAAATTTAAACGCAGAATAAAATATTACATTATTACCGAGGGCTGAAAGTCCCTTAGAATAAACAAAAAGTTTCTGTTGAATGGTATGCCTATTTGAAATTAAAAATCATACTAAATTTTCTCTTTTTCACCCCTGTGACTTTTAAAATAATCATTATAGAGGTTCTCAGGGACTTCAGACCCTCGATAATACTGTAATATTTTATTTTGCATTTTAATTTTCAAAAATAATAATTAGTTTTCTCAGGATTCGAAAAAAAATTAATACATTTGAAAAGAATTCGACCGAAATTTCACGATAATAGTCACACAAAAACTTCCTTCCACTACGGACTACACTTGAAAACGAAATGCAATTATTATTCGGCACTTCGGTAACACAGAGAAGCTAGGGATGGGTATCACGATAAGGAAAAGCCGTTAACTTTCAAATGGTCAAGCAAAACATTTATTGTCTCAACAACTACGATTATTGTCACAATGACCGCATTTATTGTGGGAATTAAATGCAGTAGTAGATTGATTAATGCATTCGTTGTCACAACAATCAATTTACATCTATTCAATAATCATATATTACTCTATATTAACGTTTTTTGTACATTGTTTTAATAAAATCTGTACGTTGTCACGATAAATCAAGGTAATTGCTTGTCATCTACGAAATCAAGAACGTGAGTTGCTGCCAGAATTAACAGTATTTATTAAATATACGAAACTAAGTTATTGGCTGAATAAATTGAGTGTTATTGATTAATGTACTCTAGTTATTCTCACAATTATTATTCAATCATTGTGACAATAACCAAATACATTCGTCAATGTCTAAAAGTTCGTTGAAACAAATGAAATTGTTGTGACAACGAAATACTATTCAGTAATCACTGTTAATCAATATTACGAACTAAATTTTTTTGAGTGTTAAAACTCGAAATCTATCTCCAAACACTCTATTCTGAATTTAATTGGGGTCCTCACAAAACTAGCCTACGGTCCGCCAGTTGGTGACACCTGGGCCTAGATGATTACATAGTTTGGAATGGACTAAAATGGAGTATGAGAAGAATGTGTCTATGTTAGCTGAAGCTGCAATACCTGTGTGAAGCTGTTGAGCCAGTTTCAATGCTGTAGCATTATATTTTTCATAGAACACCACCATGCCAATGCGTAGTCCATTAGATGTGTAGAATACCCATTGAATGCTTGATACAATGCGACAAGCGAGAACTGGCGGCTGACCTCGTATTCTGCATTTGTCGCTGTGTATTTTCGCTAAAGGTCACGCGCCACCTCTGGCTTGCCGGAATGTAATTAATAATAATTACCTATCTACTTAATAATAATTTACACCTGGTAATTAATATCTAATAATTGGCAGTGCCTCTGGATGATAAGTTTATACATATTCCAAACAATAGTTGCTAACTGAAATTGGTTTTCTTATTTCGGGGATTCACCGACGCACAAACATTTTCAACTATTTTGTTTAAAACTTAAAAAACATCTTTTGTATATGATTAAAAAGTATGTCAATGTTTTTCTCAACCTTACTCATTGTGCACTTTTAAATGTTTTTTCAGATAACTTGAACTGCTAAACAGTCTCAAAACAAGTTACACATTTGTACGGTTTTTCTCCAGTGTGCACTCTCAAGTGTACTTTTAATTTATCTCTTGTAGCAAATTGCTTAAAACAAATTTCACACTTGTAAGGTTTTTCTCCAGTGTGCAGTCTCAAATGTGTTCTCAAAGTACTTCCAGTAGCAAACTGCTTTAAACAAGTTTTACATTTGTACGGTTTTTCTCCAGTGTGCACTCTCAAGTGTCTTTTCAAAGCACTTGATGTAGAAGATTGCTTAAAACAAATTTCACACTTGTATGGTTTTCCTCCAGTGTGCACTCTAAAATGTGCTTTTAAATGACCTTTGTTAGTATATGCTTACCCTAAAAATAAAAAAATGAAATCACGTTTTTCTTAAAATTAAAAGCTACGTCATTTTTTTTCTATAAAACATTTTGTTCTTTGGACTCTATATTTTAACGTAAACTTGATTAAAATGCGAAATTTCAATTTTTGTCACTCAACTTTGGCGATTAAACTTTGCAATTCAGGAATCTGCACCTTTTACTTTAAAACATTCATAACCTTTATTACAATAAGACTGAAAGATTGAAATAGGTTCTATTGTCTTTAGAAAGGTGAGAAATATACTATAAAAATTTCAGAAAAAAAAATATTAAAATGGAACAGTGTTGTAGCGAGTTAAACGCAAAAAACGTGATTTCCTTTTTTTATTTTTAGAGTAAAAATGCAATTTTGACAATGTTCTTCCACATAAAATTCAAAATAAACCTCATTTTCGTTTTCAACACTATTAAAAACATAAAGTATGACGAAAATTAGAATCGACTGTTTTAAACATTCGTTTAGGTTTAAAACACTTAAACAAGCTTTTTTGTTATTTTCTTTGAATTAATAAACATTTTTTTTATTTATTGCTAATTTACAATCTACTTTAATAAAGTAATAAGTAAATATGACGTATGTTCTTGGCTTGTGGCAGGTGTCGTCCATTGACGACTCTCTGGAATTTACCTAGCAGTTAGGTCTTCTGGCCAGTCTTTTTAGGCGTCTGCCAATTAGTGGAGGGTTGAATAGTTCGTATATGAGATGGATTGGATGGTCTGCGCTGCGATTCATGTATCTTCTGGAGTCGTCAGCAATCACATCATTGATGAAGGGTTTGGTTTGACACGTACCATTTGGCTTTATATACGAATAGTTTTTGACTCTAATGTCTGTAGTATTTTGGTGTTGGATGGTTAGCTACAGCCCCACAGCTCGATTCCGTATGTCCACACTGGTTTGAGTATTGTTTTATAGATGGTCAGTTTGTTTTCTAATGAAAGTTGCGATCTTCTGTTGATTAGCGAATTAATAAACATAAAAATCATCAGTCATCAATCACATCATTGATGAAGGGAATGTTGAGGTCTGCATGAAGGGTTTGGTTTGACACGTACCATGGGGATGTAGCTAACATACGAATAGTTTTTGACTGGAATGTCTGTAGTATTTTGGTGTTGGATGGTTTGCTACAGCCCCACAGCTCGATTCCGTATGTCCACACTGGTTTGAGTATTGTTTTATAGATGGTCAGTTTGTTTTCTAATGAAAGTTGCGATCTTCTGTTGATTAGAGAATTAATAAACATGAAAATCATCAGTCAGCAATCACATCATTGATGAAGGGAATGTTGACGTCTGCATGAAGGGATTGGTTTGACACGTACCATGGGGCTTTAGCTAACATATGAATTGTTTTTGACTGGAATGTCTGTAGTATTTTGGTGTTGGATGGTTTGCTACAGCCCCACAGCTCGATTCCGTATGTCCACACTGGTTTGAGTATTGTTTTATAGATGGTCACTTTGTTTTCTAATGAAAGTTGCGATCTTCTGCTGATTAGCGAATTAATAAACATGAAAAAATTATCAATAAAACCTTTTTAAAATACATATTATTTATTTATTAATAATGGAAACACAACAAAAATTGGAAAACTTAAAACATTTTGCATTAAAGAGTAATAAATTTCTCAAACTGTTTCAGTCTCCTAGTACTTAATCTTGTAATACAAGTCATCAATCTGATATTTGATCAGTCACGTCGTCATTGATGCAATTAAGCTCTTTAAAAATTAAAACCAACTTAGCAGCTTTGACATTGCCTAGCTGATTACATAGTTTGGAATGGACTAAAGTGGATGATGAGAAGAGCCTGTCAATGTTAGCTGAAGATGCAATAGCTGTGTGAAGCCAGTGTGTTGAGCCAGTTCCAAAGCTTCAGTATTTATTTTTTTCATAGAACACCACCATGCCAATGTGTAGTCAATTAGATGTGTAGAATACATACTTATATGGTTTAAAGGGTGCACACTTTGTCTGGTAATTAATAATAATTGACAATGCCTCTGGATGATGTTTACATATTCCAAACAGTAGTTCCTAACTGCAATTGGTTTTCTTATTTCGGGAATTCACCGACGCACAAACATTTTCTACTATTTTGTTTATTTGTTTAAAACATAAAATTTAAAAACAAAAAAAACATGTTTTGTATATCATTAAAAAGTAGTACATGCTTTTGTTTCAACCCTGCTCATAGTGCATTTTTAAATGTTTTTTGAAATAACTTGAACTGCTAAACTGTCTTAAACAAGTTACAGTTTTTCTCCAGTGTGCACTCTCAAGTGTACCTACTTTCAGTTCATCTCTTGTTAGCCCGATCAGGGAACGCAAAATTTTACGAAAACCTCCAAAAACATAAAGAAAGGATGAAAATTTGGCAATAGGCAGTTGAAATTGTCTATTATTATATAAGAAAAAGTTTACAATTCTACATGCCCTCCATTTTACAAAAATTGGAAAATACGGGGTGAAAAATTTTTTCTCGGAGGTGAAAAAATATACGTTCAAAATAAGTCCGGAATTGGATAAAATGACTAATTCTAAGTAACTTTTCGAGTTATTTGCGAGTAAATGTGTTCATTTTTAACCAAAAAAATGTTTTTGGGCGGTTTTTCGGAGATAACTCAAAAAGTAAGTATTTTAGCGAAAAAAATATTCTTAGTAAAAATACAGGGTGTTTAATTAATAATTGTCCATATAGTAACTGGAGAAACCTAAGCACAAAATACGAAGATTTAACCTAAAACATTTAAATAAAATGTGGTTCCTTACTGAGTTACAGGGTGTTTTATCTAAAAATTTAAAAACTATTTTTGCTCAGCATTTTAAAACTATTCGACGTATCATTTTCATACTTGGCAGGAAGTATAGGTACTGTAAAAACTACTAAATTATGTTAAACAAACGTTTCTGTCTATTACCAGAGGCGTACGACGGGGAAAGTGAATGGTTGACCCTTTCAAAATTCTTCGCCACTGACGGAATTGCTATTCTAGTTCAGTTTTTGGATTCTCCAATACTTTCTATGAAAATATTGTACTCTTCATTCGTAACGATAAAATCATTAGCTTTCGAGATCTTTGAAGTTAAAAATGAAACGACACGGTTATTTTGATTAATGTATTGTGTCGCTTCATTTTTAATTTCAAATATCTCGAAAACTAATCGTTTTATCGTTATGAATGAAGAGTATATTATTTACATCAAAAGTATTGAAAAATTAAAAAATTACAGTAAAATAGCAATTTCGTCAGTGGCGTAGAATTTGGGAAGGGTCAACCAGCCACTATTACCTGTCGTACGCCTCTGGTAGTAGCTAGAAACGTTTATTTATCTTAATTTAGTAGGGTGTACAGTACCTACACTTTCTGCCAAGTATGATAAGGATACGCCAAATAGTTTTAAAGTATTGGGTACAAATATTTTTTAAATTTTAATCATATGAATCATATCATAAATTAATCAAAATAACTATGCCGTTTCATATTTAACTTCAAATATTTCGAAAAATAATGACTTTATCGTTACCAATGAGGAGTATATTATTTACGTAGAAAGTATTGGAGAATATAAAAATGGCACTAAGGTAGTATTTCCTCCAGTGGCGTAGAATTTGAAAAGGATCAACCATTCACTATCCCCAGTGCTACGCCTCTGGTAGTAGCTAGTTGTTTATCATAATTTAGTAGGGTGTATAGTATTCGCACTTTCTGCCAAGTATGAAAAGGATACGTCGAATAGTTTTAAAATGCTGAACAAAAATAGTTTTTAAATTTTTAGATAAAACACCCTGTAACTCAGTAAGGAACCACATTTTATTTAAGTGTTTTAGGTTCAATCTTCGTATTTTGTGCTAAGGTTTCTTCAGTTACTATATGGACAATTATTGTATAGCTTATAAAAAATTGAAGAAAATGGTGTATGCGTGAGGTCTGCAGACCCAGTAGAAGCAGAGTTGCAGCTAATGATATGTAGGTTCTTCTTCGTCAAATTTCAGATCGAATATTTCAATGTGAAATAACCAAAAAACGGAGCACTTTTCGGGGAAAATTCATTTCAACTTTTTTAAAGTGTTTAAAAAAGGTTTATTTTTGTTTTTTAAAAAAACTTCTATTAAAAGTAAGTGTGTTGCGGTCAAAATATAGTTGGACCCTTTTATTTTTTGGTAAAAAAATGGCGAAAATCACCCCTTAATTAGCTTCTCAAATAAAATTAATCGTTACCGCTTTACAAGTTACTTTACTTATGTATTGTTTATATGATCTATAAGTTTAATTGGTTCAAAGTGCTCAGTTTTGACAAAAATTGGGTTTAAAATAAAACATTTTTTTAATTTTGAAAAAATCGTTTATGGAATTAACTTAAAAACAATTAAGAATACCAAAAATCTCAAAGAGTAATAAAATGTACGTTTTGCTTTTCTGAATATTTTTGGTTTTTTGTTTTCTTGTTAAGACAAAAATTGGTTATGCTATGGCTGTTCAAAATTTGCCTAAACTCGTGATTAGTTACTCGTTTCAAGCCATTTTAACTACAGCTTTTTCAAAACCAAGCACTTTGAACCGATGAAACTTACAGATCATAAATAATACGTAGACAAAGTAAGTTGTGAAGTGGTGATGTTAAAATGTATATGTAATGCTAATTAGGGGGTGATTTTCGCGATTTTTTTACCAAAAAATAAAAGGGACCAACAATATTTGGAGCGTAATTCACTTACTTTTAGAAGTATATTAGAAGTTTTTTTTAAAACAAAAATAAACCTTTTTTTAAACACTTTAAAAAAGTTAAAATGAATTTTCCCCTAAAAGTGCTCCGTTTTTGGGTTATTTCACATTCAAATATTCGATTTGGAATTTGACGAAGAAGAACCTACTTTTCATTAGCTGCAACTCTGCTTCTACTGGGTCTACAGACCTCATGTATACACCATTTTTTCAATTTTTGATGGGCTATATTTTTGCTAAGAATATTTTTTTCGCTAAAATACTTACTTTTTGAGTTATCTCCAAAAAACCGTCCAAAAACATGTTTTATTTTGTTAAACATGAACATATTCACTCGCAAATAACTCGAAAAGTATTGACTTAGTGAAAAAACTCTATAAAAGAAAAGCTGTTTAGAATTAGTCATTTTATCCAATTTCGGTCTTATTTTGAATGTATTTTTTTCATCTTCGAGGGGGGTATTCCCCTCCATTTTTGTAAAATGGAGGGGATGTAGAATTGTAAACTTTTTCTTATATAATAATAGACAATTTCAACTACCTATTCCCAAATTTTCATCCTTCCTTTATTTTTTTTTGGGGTCAGATTGTTCTTTGATCGGGCTATGTAGCAAATGGCTTAAAACAAATTTCACACTTGTAATGTTTGTCTTCAGTGTGCAGTCTCAAATGTGTTTTCAAATTACCTGCAGTAGTTTTAAACAAGTTTCACACTTGTACGATTTTTTCCAGTGTGCACTCTCAAGTGTGCTTTCAATTCACTTGTAGTAAATTGCTTAGATCAATTTCACACTTGTGCGGTTTTTCTCCAGTCCCTCTCTTGTGCACTCTCGAGAAGTGTACTTTCAGTTCAACTCTTGTAGCAAATTGCTTAAAACAAATTTCAGACTCGTAAGGTATGTCTTCAGTGTGCAGTCTCAAATGTGTTTTCAAATTACCTGCAGTAGTAAACTGTTTTAAACAAGTTTCGCATTTGTACGGTGTTTCCAAAAAAACCCAAAAACACCAAAATTAAATATCTCAGCATCCAACAAAACGCTGATAGAAAATTACCTTAATAATCAGCTAAAGAAATCAACAAGTGAAATAATACAGACATATGGAACACATTTAAAGATCTTACCTTGAAAGTAATGGAAAAATATACAACAATAATGCACAGGCACAAAAAACAACAATGGATGGCTGAAGAAATCCTGGAATTGATATAGCAGAGAAGAAAACTGAAAGGTAACAAGACAGAATGCAAGGAAAACGGAAACTAATTAAACAAAAAAATAAAGGTGACCAAAGAAAAATGGATGGAGGATAAATGCAAGGAATTCAAAAAGTTGAATGAAAAACATGATACATTTAATATGTTTAAAAAAGTTAAAGAAGTAGTTATAGTCTTTATCACTACAAAATTCCACATACTATAACCGATTCGTCGGGAAAAATGATAATAGACGAACACGAAACTCGAATAACCTGGTATAATTATATAAATGAACTGTATCATGATGATAGACCCGAAGAACTGAGGACATTAGAGGAAGGTGAAGGACCAGAAATACTACTTGTTATAAAATTGAAAAAAAAAACAAGAAAGCCGTTGGTCCTGACAACATACCGACAGAGATGTTAAAGCTCATAAATGAGGAAAACATTGGAATACTGGTCAAACTTTTCAATGATGTTTATTGGACTGGTTATATACCTAGATTGGTTAAAGTCCGAATTTATAACCCTACCAATAAACAACGTCCGAAAAACTGAAGCGATTATAGAATGCCTTATGAACCACTCTTTGAAAATATTTCTACGTATCATTCACAGTAGAATAAGAGATAAATGTGAAGAAGACTAGGATGAAACATAATTTGGCTTCAGAAATGGACTGGGAACCCGAGACGCACTCTTTGCACTAAATGTATTATTGTAGAAATGCCGAGATCAAAGGAAATACGTCTTTGCTGTATTTATTGACTATGAAAAGGCCTTTGATCGTGTACATCATCACAAATTAACTAAAATATTAAAGGATAAAGGAGTTGATAATCAAGACGTACGAATCATAAAAAAATTATAGTGGCGTCAAACAGCGACATCTTGGATAAATGGAAAATCAACAGAAATATGTAAAATTAAAAGAGGTGTCAGACACGGTTGTATACTATCCCCACTGATATTTAATTTATATTCAGATAGAATATTTAAAGAAGCACTGTATAATTTGGAATGGGGCCTAAAAGTTAATGGAATCCTGATAAATACAATCAGATATACAGATGAAACAGTTATTTTAAGTGATGACATGAATGGACTGCAATGCCTTTTAAATGCCATTGACACAGTAGGAAGAGAGTTTGGCCTAAACATAAACTGTTCGAAAACAAAATACACATCAAGATTCACATCAAGGTGTTCAGCACATCAAGATTCACGGTTATATGTTGATGATCATAGAATTCAGAGAGTACCCAGTTTTAAATATCTTGGTTGCCATATTACTGAACAACTAGATCCAGATAAAGAAATAAAATGTAGAATCGAGATAGCCCGCACAACATTTTTAAAAATGAGGTCATTCTTTTGTAATGATAACTTGCAACTTCAACTTCGAAAGTGTATGATTAAATGTGCATGTCGAAGCATGGACATTAAAAATATCCACCATTAATCGTTTGGAGGCCTTTGAAATATGGCTGCACAGACGTACACTAAAAATACCATGGACGGCTATGCTGACAAATAATTAAGTGAGCAAATGCTACTCGCGAGTTGCTTGATAATATCAAATGTAGAAAGTTGGCCTATTCTGGAAACGTTGTAAGGGGAGACCGATATAATATTCTTCAACTTATTATGATGGGTAAAATTGAAGGACGCACAGGAATTCGTAGAAAACAGGCCTCTTAGTTGACGAATATCAGGGAGTAGACAGGCATAAAGAAAGCAGAGCAACTACAGTCGGAAAAATGAAAGATTACCCATGAATGGGTATTCTTTCATTTTTCCGACTGGATTAAGTTTTAACAAGTATAATTATTAATATTTTGATTACGTGACTGTTTGTGCCTTACACTGTAGTGAAGTGTAAGGATATTTTCTTTTGATAATAATAAATATAATTTTGTTTTTATTTTGCAGACATCCATCAAGATCCTGGATTAATCTGTATGTCTGGATGGAGTTTATTTGTAGCATATACATAATATTTCTCATAAGTTTCTCACAGAAGTTTTACGTACAATTTATACGTGAGGGTTAAATTTTGATTATAACACTAAAAGTTGTACAGTGTGTCTGAGTAACTTGGAACCATATGGGAAACTGTTTTATTATCAATTTTACGAAAAAAATGTATTCTTCATAAAGTGTTCTGAATGGTCTAAAACCTAAGATTCAATCACAATATATCAAATTTTATCAACAGTATACGATGTATGTCAAAAAATATGAATTTCGCTCAAGAGGAAAGTACCTTTATATTTCACAATATCGAAAAATATTTATAGAGGAAAATTTTTATTAAGAAAAGTTGTTTGGAATTTAAAATTGTTATAATATGCAGTTACATTCTTCTAATTAAAATTTTGAATTTTTTTTCAAATTACGGATACCCAACATCATTTTTATTACGATAACTTCGGTATTATTAATTTTACGAAAAAAATATATTCTTTATAAAAAGGTCTGAATAGTCTAACAACTAAGATGCAATTATAAGTTTTCAAATTTTATCAATTTTATACGAGGTATTAAAAAGATATGAATTTCGCTAATAGTAAAAACCTTTATTTTTCAAGTAGAAGGACGTAATTGCATATTAAAACATAATTTTAAATTACGAACAACTTTTTATAATAACCATTTTCAATATTGTGAAAAATAAAGGTACTTTACTTTTGAGCGGAATTCATTTTTTTACATAACTCGTATAAAATTGATAAAATTTGATATCTTATAATTGCATCTTAGTCGTTAGACTATGTAGACCTTTTTATAAAATCACTTTTTTTCGTAAAATTACTAATAACTGAGTTATCGTAATAAAAATAATGTTGGGTATCCGTAATTTGAAAAAAAAATCTTTTTTCAATTAGAAGAGTGTAATTGCATATTATAACATAATTTTTAATTCCAAATAACTTTTCTTAATAAAAATTTTCGATATTGAAAAATATACAAGGTACTTTCCTCTCGAGCGAAATTCATATTTTTTGACATACCTCGTATACTGTCAATAAATTTTGATATCTGATGATTGAATCTTAGGTTTTAGCCCATGCAGAGCACTTTATGAAGAATAACTTTTTTTCGTAAAATTGATAATGAAAAAGTTTTCCATATGGCTCCAAGTTACGCAGACACACACTGTATATAAATATATTGAATATATTTACTTTATTTTTAACCTGTGTTTTACTGAGTCTGTCGTCCTAAAACAGCTACCCGTCACAAACTGGCGCCCGATCAGAAGTGAGAAAATACTCAAGTAAACGTTACAAATTGACGCTCGGAAATTAATAAAATGCCGACAGACACAGACTCGTAAGGGACCGTCCATTAATCAAGTGATGTTTTTTGGCATTTTTTAACCCCCCACCACCTTGGTGATACATGGTGAGGTTTAAGGTTTTTTAACCCCCCCCCTCTATATCACGTGTATTTTTAGTATCTACAAAAAATCTATTTTTAGGTATTTATAAAATACACGTATCTATAAGTATCATCTAATTTTATTAAACAAAATTAAAACTACTGAAGAATTAAAACTGACCTAGAGCAACCCTGTTTACCCATGTATTCAGTGTCAAAACAACAGAATAACTGACAAGACTACCAATCAGTGCCGTTTTATCCATTGGGCGCTTGGGGCGGGCGCCCAGGGGCCCGGGCCCCTCCTTTATTAATAACAAATTATTAAAGTCCGCTAAATAATCGAGGACCATATTTTTTTAAATAGAGAAAAAGACTACGAAATACCTGCGATTTCGATATGGTCTGATTTTAAGACTGATAAATAGAACTGTGACAACTTTTAAACCAAAGAGCGATTCCTTAGAAAATTGTAAAAAAATGTATGAAGCTGGAGACAAAGCTTATTATAGAAGGTTAAATGAAAGCAACTCTTATAGAGTAAAACCCAATGGAGGCGAAGAGAAGTGTTAAAGCTGTTTATTGTTACCCGTGCAAATTATTTTCAATTGAAAAAAAATAGTTTAACTGATTTTGGATATTTTACCCACTAGAAATATTTGAATAGTTTCCTCAAATCTCACGAAGAAAGTAAATTTCATCTGAACCCTATGGTTACATTAATAACAAGGTCATCAGTTGGAGTTAGATGGATCATCAGTTAAATTGGAGTTATAGACGCTGGCTTGAAAGAGCAAGTAGAACGCGAAGCTGACTATTGGGTAAAGGTCCTAAGACCTAAGAAGAGTTGTTGTCACCACTAAATTACTTGCTTCTGAAGGACTAGCTTTTCGTTGATCCCATGAGAATTTAACGAGTCATCATAAGGCAAATTACTTAAGTTGTCTTGTATATTTACTTTTGACAACTTCTTAGCTCAGCATTTACAGCGGAATGCGAATAAAAGAAAAAGGTTCAGTTAGCTATCTGTCTGACCAAACTTGCAATGAATTCCTGGAAGCGATGAAAACAAAACATGTAAAAACTTTTGACGCTGTAAATTTTTTACTTAAAAACTACGGATTTATCAAACACATTTTTCCAGTTAAGCAATAATAGAGGCAAAAAATCAGCAGTTAGAAGTGAAGCCAGGGCACTACATAATAAAATGGATACCTTTGAGACAGGTTAACTTGGATACTCTATTGACACTGATTTGGGCAAGGATTTTAAAACGAGTGAATGCAACAAGCAAAACGTTAGAAACTGTGAACGTGTCAATTGGAGTAGAATTAATGACATTTGAGCTTTGTTGGAGACGTAAGAAATAAATTAAGCGAAATTGAACTAGAAGCCAAAAATATTTTTTGTGAAGGCAATAGAAATGGCCTTCAAAAAGCAAAGAAAAACATTTTTCGATGAAGCAGTTGAAAGTGAAACAATTTTAAAGGGGCAAAATATATTCAGAATTAAAGTACCTATTTAATGTTATATGCCACAATATTTCTCAAGATCTTTTAAAGAGAATATAATGCTACAAAGACGTTAGATCAGCTGTTAGATGTTTTTTTACGCTAAATAAAGAAGAAGTCAAAAAGTGAATTAATATTTTATGCGAGGAATATAAAAAAGATGTTGATGAAACCAAAGAGAACTTGCATAATGAAATTATTCATTATATAACGTTATGCCAAAATTTCAATAAACATTTCAAAATTTGGTGTCATCCAGGATGTAAAGGCAACTTTTGCCAATTTTTAACTTTACTGAAAGTTTATTTGACGATACAAATTTCTAATGCGTCAGGCGAGCGGTCTTTTTTGGCTTTAAAAAGAATAAAGATACATATATATTGAAGGTCAAAGGATCAAGAAAACCTAGACGCATTATCATTGACGCATTGTAATAAAAGTGGAGCAACTGAATTTTGATAGTATTAATATGGCAGTTTGCTAATGCCTAGGCAAGAAAAAAAGTAAGCTAATTTTTGTCTTACATATTTTTTAGAATATGTTTTTTTTGTTTGTCATATGTTGTTCTGTAGAACTTTCTGTGTTTTTTATATTTTTAAACGTATTTTTTGGAATATTTTTTACGTTTGCTATTTTTCTCGTTGGTCAAAAATGTATGGGTTTTACAATAAACGTTTATAGTTAATGCAGGCTAATGCATGTGTTTTTCTGTAAAAAAATTGACAACGAATAGCAATGAAGGGGCCCCCTAAACCTCCAGCGCCCAGGGCCCGAAGTTAGGTTAAACCGGCACTGCTACCAATTCATCAGATAACAGGTATAATACATCATGTACAGACTAAAAACTCATAAATAAAATAGTAGACGGCGACAGGGTCAGTATATATATATATATATATATATATATATATATATATATATATATATATATATATATAATAGCACTAAAGGCCTTAGAGGCCCATGGCTTGAAAAGTTTGTTCGTTCGTCATTTTTACTTTTCTTTAGGTACCTAGATCTTCTCTGGCTTGGTATGTGATTTTTCTCCATTCCTTCCTGTTATTCATTTTTCTTCTCTGACCTTCTAACCCCATTTTTTCCATATCTTTTTCGACCTCTTGCTTCCATCTATTTTTCGGTCTTCCTTTTCTCTTTTTTGAGGCTATGTTGTAGTTTAGTACCCTTTTTGGAGTCCTCGCGTTCGGCATCCTTTCTATGTGACCTCGCCATCTAAGTCTCTGTGCCTTTATCACTCCTATTATATTAGGTTGATTGTATAATTCCTTTAACTCATTATTTGATCTTCTTAACCATAAACCGTCCCTTATTATTCCTCCATATATCTTCCTCAGGATTTTCCGTTCCCAGATCTCCAGTAAACTTTGTTCATTTTTTGTCATTGTCCATGTCTCACTGCAGTATGTTACTATTGGTTGGATAGTTGTTTTGTATAACTGTATTTTTGCCTTTCTTGATAAAAACTTGCTTTTCAGCATTCCATTAAGCGCATGTACACTTTTGTTGCCTGCCATTATTCGAGCTTGTATTTCTTCTTTAATATTCGGTTTACGTGATATTATTGCTCCTAGGTATGTAAATCTTTCTACCATTTCGAATTCGTATGATGTTCCTTCTTCTACTTCTACTTTAAGCTTTTGTCCATTCCTGAACTGACCATCTGTCCATTCCATACATTTTGTTTTAGTTTCATTTATGTAGAGTCCCATTTTCTTCGCTGCTTTTACTATTCTCTGTACTATTTCCTGTAGCTCTTTTGTTCCTCTTGCAAGCAACACCACATCATCCGCAAATGCCAAAACTTGGTGTCGTTTTTGATATAGGAGTGCTTCTCTATTAATTTTTGCTTCTCGCATTATTTTTTCAAGGCATAAGTTAAAGAGTAATGATGACAAAGGATCACCCTGCCTTACTCCTTCATTTACTATAAATGTGTCTGATGATTGGTTGTTTATTTTGACTCTATTTTCTGTATTTTCTAACGTAATATGTATCATGTTGCGTAACTTTCTGCTAACTCCCAATTCCTCAAGCGCCTGCTTTAAATTCTTCCTCTTTATTCTATCGTACGCTTGCTGGAAATCGATGAATAGCGCTATCGTTGGTAGGTTGTGTTCATAGCTTTCTGCTTGTAATTCTCTGATTACGAATATTTGGTCCGTTGTGCTTCTTCCTCGTCTAAATCCGCACTGATATTCACCTATTATATTTTCAGCTTCTTTTTCAAGTTTATCTTTTATGGATTTTGATAAGATTTTATATATGGTATTTAGTAATGCTACTCCTCTGTAATTACTACATTCTGTTTTGTCTCCTTTTTTGTGTAATGGGCAAATAATTGCTTCCTTCCAATCTTTTGGTATCCGTTCTATTCTCCATATCTCTTTTATGATCTTGTATATACACTCATGTAGCAATTTTCCACCATATTTCATCATCTCTGCTGTTATATTATCGCTTCCAGGACATTTGTTATTCTTCAAATCATTTATGATTTCCTCGATTTGTTCTTTGCTGGGTGAATTATCTTCTATGTCTTCTAAGTTTTCATTTCCTTCTTCTGCTTCCATGTATTCTCTTTGGTTTGACTTATTCTTGCCATTTAGTAACTCGTCAAAATACTCTTTCCATCTCTCTACTATTTCTGCTTCACCGCTTATATTATTCCCCGCTTTGTTTTTAACGAATATTGGTTTTTGTTGGTATCCTCTTTTCTCATTTCTGGCACCTTGATACAGGTTTCTTATTTCTTTATTTCTGTAGTTCTCTTCTATTTCTTTTAGCTTATTTTCTACGTGTTTTCTCTTCTTTTCTCTCAGCAATCTCTTTACTTTATTTCTTTGCTCTATATATTTATTCTTCGTCACTGTCGTTTCTTTCATTATCATTTCCATCCTTAATGATTTTCTTAGTTCTATTTCGTTTTGGCATTCTATGTCGAACCACTCCTTTCTCTTTTTATTCTCCTGTTTATTACACTCTTTTGCTGCTTTGTTCATTACTTGCTTTATGATATCCCAGTTGTTTTCTGTTCGTTCTTCTATTTGTATCTTTTTTAGTTCTCTTTCCATTGTTTCCCCATACGTTTCTTGCTCTTTCTTTGTTGCTAATCGAATTGGTTTATTTATATATTTCTTTACCTTTATTTTGTTTTTGTTTTCTGGTATCAGTTGTTTCATTTTGATGCCCACCATGTAATGATCGGAGTCGGCATCTGGTCCTCTGTATGTTCTTATCTTCTTTATACATTGCTGTTCTTCTTTTTCAATCAGCACGTGATCTATTTGGTTTTTAGTCTTTCTATCTGGCGATATCCATGTTTCCTTATGTATTTCTTTTCTTTCAAAATATGTGCTCATTATGATCATATTTTTTTCTCTTGCGAAATCTATGAGAAATTGTCCGTTCTCATTAGTTTCATTGTGTTTGCTATGCTTTCCTATTGTCGGTCTAAACACTTCTTCCTTCCCTATTTTGGCATTAGCGTCGCCTAAAATAATTTTCATATCATATCTGGGTATACTTTCGATTGTTCTGTTTAGTTCACTGTAGAAACATTCTTTAACATCATTATCTTTTTCTTCGGATGGAGCGTGAATATTTATGAGGGTGATTTTTTGGTATTTTCCTTTGATCCTGATAGTACATATGCGGTCTGATACCGGTTTAAACTCTACTATTGCTTCTTTTAGTTCTTTTCTTATCATAAAACCTGTGCCTAATATTCGATTCTTTCCACCGCTGTTAAAAAACAATGTATCTTCTATTTCTAATATATCATTTCCCAGCTGTTTCGTCTCCTGCAAGGCTACTATGTCAAATTGGAACTTTTCGATTTCTCTCGCAAGATGTTTAAGTTTACCTTCGCCATATGTGCCTCTTACATTCCATGTTCCTAAAAGTAAGTATTCTTTTCGACATGTTTTCTTGTTTTTTGGTCCGGTTTTTGTTTTTTTCCTCTTGTTTCCTTTTTTTGTATTATCACTATCCTTTTTCTGTGCTTGTTTCGTCAACGTTATTCCTATGGTACAGTTATTTGTTAGTTTTTTGATGCTGTTTTGATCATTGTGCCCTCTTTGTCGTTCCACTTCCATTCGATGTTATTTACCCATATTTTTTTTACTCCCATTTTGACTTCATTTCCTTTATTTCTTTCGTCCTGGGCAATGTTTCTAATTGTTTTCTGTATATCTCGTTCTTTTATGGTTGTATCTTCGTTGATATATACCTTGTGCTCTTTAATTTCTTTTAGCTTGTACTTTTTTTCCATTATTTTTCTTTTTTCCTCTTGGTTTTCTAATTCAATTAGACATGTTTTTTCGCCTAGCTTGTGAGCATTTCTTATTTTCACCTCTGTTCCTAAGTGGTGTTTGATGAAATTGTTGATTTTTCCTTTTAACCGTGCTTGCTCATATGTGTCTATTGTTAGGCCGCTTATAACTACGTTGTTTATTCGTCGGTGTTTTTCCATAACTTCCATGTTTTTTGTTATTTCTCTGAGTCCCTCCTTGATCTCTTTATTTTCTTCTTTCAGTTCTGCATTTTCTTTTCTCAGCTCTCTGTTTTCCATAATGAGCTTTTCTATTGTTTCCTTACTTTCTTTTTGATTTCTTTTTATTTCCTTAATGTCATCGGTGAGGAGGCTCATCATTATTATTAATTGATCAATTTTTGACCCTCCTTCTGGATGTGTGTCATCACTCTCTAATTTTTCCATTTTCCGGCGCCAAACACTGTCCTCCACCTCAACAGTGCAGAGAAGACAGCGTCTACCGTATTTATTTTGTTTGTTTATTATCCGTTGTTATTTTCTGTGGTTATCCCGAAAATCTACTCACAACGGCAACGTCGCAATTTCAACGGTCAAGGTTTCGTTTCTACGCTTTGATGTTAGACAAGCTTATCAATTGTAGCGATCTTACTTTTTATAGGTCCTTGGTATTATTCCGATGCTATTTCACCGATTTTAAAGTTTTTTCTTATCACTGTCCTTAACTTAATGTCTTATATTATTCACTAGATACTTCCAATAATTTATTCCCCGTTACAACTCTCAGAAATTGAGTTTATTGCAGACGACAAATAAAATATGTGTTTACGTTTTGACTACAGTGTTGCCAAGTCCAGGGTCAGTATTCCTAGTGGAAACACATGGTAAGAAACAAAACACTTCGCAAGTGTTACTTCTTATCTTAAGAATTTAAGATAATTTACCATGAAGAGTAGGTATCCCATGTCGCTTTTAACATTAACATCCAATATTAATAAAACTATTTAAGGAAAAAATTGGAAGAAAGGAAAGAAAATTAATGTGTTGTTGTATTGTAGAATATTATGAATGAAAAATTATTTTTTTTTATCAGTTACACCAATGCCGCCTTCGATTTTTGAACAGGTGTGAAGAAAAAATAAATACACGTGATGTATTACTACACCCCCTCCCCCTTGTGATGTTTTGTGATTTTTTATGGACCCCACACCCCCCCCCTTTCGAGCCTCACGTGATTAATGGACAGCCCCTAACAGTTGCCACGACAGGTACGTCGTGGATAATTAGTCTTTCCATAGAGGAATTGCAGCACGAAGCCAAATAATTCAATCCACTAGCTGGTCAGGGAGCCTAGAGCTGGTCGCTGCGAGACTCATTATTCTCCGTTCGATAGTCTCCTGAATGCTCGAATGCTTCAGAGAAGTGGAAATGAGTGGGGTGACGGGTTGCACGGATGTTGGAGCGCCAACGGTTCTCGTTCTCTGCTGTCGATGTCGTGTTGAAGGCATATCATTACAATCTTGTCTAAGCGTCAAGCAGACTGAGCATTCTAATTGATTTCTATTTCGCGACTGTGCAATCTTAAATGTTTTTTCAAATAACTTGAAGTGCTAAACTGTTTTAAACAAGTTCCACACTTGTACGGTTTTTCTCCAGTGTGCACTCTCAAATGTACTTTCAGTTCACCTCTTGTAGCAAATTGCTTAAAACAAAGTTCACACTCGTAAGGTCTGTCTTCAGTGTGCAGTCTCAAATGTGTTTTCAAATTACCTCCAGTAGTAAACTGTTTTAAACAAGTTTCACACTTGTACGGTTTTTCTCCGGTGTGCACTCTCAAATGTTTTTTTAAATCACCTCTTTCACTAAACTGCTTTAAACAAGTTTCACACTCGTACGGTTTTTCTCCAGCGTGCACTCTCAAGTGTACTTTCAATTCACCTGCTGTAGTAAATTGCTTAAAACAAATTTCACACTTGTAAGGTTTCTCTTCAGTGTGCACTCTTAAATGTGTCTTCAAAATACTTCGAGTAGTAAACTGCTTTAAACAAGTTTTACACTTGTAGGGTTTTTCTCCAGTGTGCACTCTCAAGTGTCTTTTCAAATTACTTGATGTAGTAAATTTCTTAAAACAAATTCCACACTTGTACGGTTTTTCTCCCGTGTGCACTATCAAATGTGCTTTTAAATTACTTTTGTTAGTATACTGCTTGGAACAAATTTCACATTCGTAAGGCCTCTGTCCACTTCCCACTTCCATATTTTTATTTAATATTTTTCCTTCAATGTGATCAATAATCTTCATTTTGTTCTCTTCCTGGGAACAACCTAAAATAAAAACCAAGTATAAACATTTTACTGGAACAGAAAACAAGGGAATATAATACATTGGCTGGCAAAAAATTTAGGTCACATTGAAATTGGTCACATCTTTTGTTGAGATTTTCGGTTGTAAACCATTGGCACTGTATTTTGGCACTTACAAGCTCCTCCCCTGTAAACAATCCCCTTACAATCCCCTGTAAATCCACCGCTTGAATAATCAACAGCACGCTAGCCGACAGAACGATTCAAGTGGTCATGGGGACTGACATCAGCACCCCAGAAAAGTGAAGAATGGACTGCCTCAGGGATCTGTCCTGGCTCCTCTTCTCTTTAGCTTGTACATCGCTGATATACCAGGAACCAGATCAAGGAAGTTTGGTTACGCCGATGACTGGGGCCTTGCAACATGGTGTAAGTCATTTGAAGGAACAGAAGAAATCCTCACGGCGGACTTACACATAGTGGGAAAATATTTCCGTAAATGGAGGCTCCAACCAAACGCTACGAAAACAGAGGTTTCCAGTTTCCACCTAAATAACAAGCTTGCTCAACATTCAGTTTGGAAACACCACACTCGCCTATAATAAAACACCAAAGTACCTTGGGGTGACTCTTGACAGAACCCTATCCTTCAAGGAACATCTGACAAAAACAGCGGAAAAACTTAAATCCAGAAACAACATCATCCAGAAGCTGTGCGGCACAACATGGGGAGCATCGGCTTCCACCTTGCGATCATCTTGCCTGGGCCTTGTCTTCTCAACTGCGGAATACTGCTCTTCAGCCTGGCTTAACAGTCCACATAATATATACAAAGTAGATGCCCAACTGAATAATACAATGAGAATGATTGCTGGAGTTATCAAATCCACCCCTACGCAATGGCTCCCAGTACTGAGCCACATTCCACCACCCAAACTACGACGCATACACGCACTCACTAGTGAGTACAGAAAGATAGTAGATAACGAGAGCCTGCCAATCCATCAAGATATAGATGCTACCAACGGTAACCGTCTACGCTCCAGACGACCGCCAATAAAAACAGCAAAGGTTGCTGTGGAAAATGAGTTCAATTTAACGACCACATGGACTCGAGAATAGATGGAACAACAAAATAGCAACTTACCCTGCATCACACAAAAACCACCAGGTTTTGACTTACCACTCAACACATGGACTATGCTGAACCTAATCAGAATCCAACACGGCATATGTGGTTAAATTATGCACAAATGGGATAAACAACTATACCCACTCTGTGACTGTGGACAATCACAAACCATCTGTCACATCACAGAACAGTCTCCCACAAGAGCATATCATGGCAGGTCAGAGGATTTCCTAATAGCCACTCCAGAGTCGACAGGCTATGTAAATAAGCTAGATGTTCGTTTGTGAACCTATGTATTGTCTTATATAAAATAGGTATATGTAAATGTGTCAAGTGCCATACGATAAATAAAAATACTGTATTTTGTAAACTAACTTTAATAATCAATATTAAATTAATAGCAATATTTTGGTTTTTGAGTTTTATTTAGAAGTAACAACTTTAGAGTTAAAACAAAGTGCGACTTATTGTTAAACTGACAAAAAAATTATTAAAACTAAACATTATTGGAAAAATCTTCATTAATAGCGTGTGTTTCTTCCTCTTGCATTAATGACAGCTTCTAGACGACGAGTTATACTTTCAATGAAATTACGAATCACATTCTGGATTCTGGTCGATGTTATCCCATTCTAGTAATAACAATTCTCGTAGCTCATGGGCAGTTCTTGGAGCGGGTGTATGCCTTCGAATACTTCGGCCCAACTCATCCCAGACATGTTTGGTAGGATTCATGTTTGGACTGAGTGGTGGCCAATCATACCGCCTAATTCATAATTCATTAAAATATTCTTTGACAACTCGAGCAGTATGGGGTCTAGCATTATCTTACATGAAACTGCCATGTTTGCCCATACTAATGTTTATTTTTTAACCAAGAGGAGTAAACTAAAAAGACAGATTCACACCCGAGAAAGTCACTAGAAATACAGCATCTTTTTTGGTTGATCATGTCGGCCTTCGACGGTAATCCATAAATCTTATATTATACGAATACGTCGCTAAAGAGTTCTAAAAACAACTATTTTTTATATAAAAATTAAAGGAATAACGCAGAAAACACAATAAATCGCTGATATAACTTAATTAACCTATAAAATGCCAGAAGTGTTAAAATCTCGTAAATGTCATTAGTGTCAAAATTAAAAACAGTGGTGTAAACTTGTCTGGGGTTGGACCAATTACGAACAGGTATTACGACTCGGTAAATTTGAATTACTCCTCCGGGTTTAAAAACAAACCATAGTCATGAAAGGCGTAACACGATCATCTAAAACTTCTGTAATGTATATGTGAACCGCAAGGAAGCTATTTTGTATGGAGACTAACTCTGCACGTGCTGGTGAAGTAATTCCTGTCCAGGCCATAACCGACCCAACGCCAAATGGAAGTCGCTCATCAAAACCGTAGCATATCTTTCTCCGGATCTTCTCCATACTCGACATCCGTGTAACCCATCGAGACAAAATCGCGACTCAGCTGAAATCAGTACGTTGCTCCAATTTACATTATTCCAATGCAGGTGAGTCCGGGCAAAATTTAATCGTGTTATACGATGCCGCCGTTGTAATCGTGAGCGCGTGAGACTGTAGCCATTTTTCGGCTGAAAAAATTGGCAATTAACTGTAAGGTTCCACTAGAGTGAATGCAGATTTTTCATGAATAAGTCATAAACGTCGTAAATACGGTGACAGTATGAGACTGAACTGGCAGATAATAAAAACAAATGATACATCGTTTCTCGGAAAGCAATATCAGAGCCTACTAAGAAACCGATATAACCGTAAACGAAATTACTACCTCAAAACACAAAATTTAAATGTGACCTAAATGATTTGCCCGCCAGTGTATAATAAATAAATAGCCAAAGTTAGGCAACAAAGACAACAGATATAAGTTTTGTTCGCGGAGACAATCCCTAACTGGTTTCTGACTGATACACATGCGCAGTTCCGTTTTCAAATGTTCGCAGTGTTAAAAATCCAGGACTTTGACAAACAGTTTAATCAACGAATATACACTCTGGGCCAAAATTAACCGGCTACCTTAAAAATGGGTCAGTTTTGATGTCATATCTCCTAAACCTGTTGTCTGATTTAAGTGAGTTTTTAATATGTTATAACCTTATTCCTTGACAATATCGTTATAATAATATGGTTGCTAAACAGGTAAATTTTCATTGTATACCGGGTGTACGAATCAAACTGTGTTTTTTTCTTAAAGTTTGCATCACCCTGTGGAATATTCTAGCATTTATAAAATATTGAAATGAAAACCTAACTATAGCCTTATGTTTTCTCAACATTCTGCTTATGTTGGATAATAAAAAAGTTAGGTAGTTTAAGGCTATGGGTACATAATTCGCAAATATTTTACGACTATCCCTATTTTTTCTGTCTTTACATGGCAAATTACGTGTAGTAAAATTCACACTGGTATGGATATGTCCATATTAGGGAGTTTTTGTGCACACAAATACGTAAACGTAACGCATCTTTTTGACATGTACGCTTGCGCATTAATAGTTGAACTCCCGTATCTCGATACGTATTACCTAAAGTAACGCTCTGATACGTACGTGAGAACGCATCCCTATCGAGACGAAAGTCACCGAATGCACACGAGGATTTTGCCCGATTACCTACCAAATGAACATTTCATCAGCGTACTACCGTTTATAAACATTTTAAGGTTATATTGGTTATTGGTTTAGTCTATTTGAGTAAAATTATTCTGTGTTTGTAATTGGAAATTGGAACTTCATAATAGATTTAAAATTTTATTGTTTTTAAGTTGTCTATTAATAAAGCAAAACAAACAAATCTTGTATTAATTTAAGAAATACAGTGATCACCACAATTAATAACTAGATAAACAAATGACCTAGTTTCAATAAAATTTTCAAATAAATATTACCAAGCTATTTACATTATACTGGAATTCTGATGTAGGTACAATAATTTACAACTAAAAAGTGAGTATAAACAAAAATAAAAAAAATTTAACCTAAGAAAAAATAATATTTTTTATTTAAATAGACGCAATTAAAACCATACAATTTCATCATTCATTTATCTTTTTTTACATTTGTATATTAATTGTATATTGTGTGAACATTGTTTTATTTTTTTAATGTCAACGGAATTTAAAAATGACTTTACGATTTGCTTTACGTTACGTTAAGGCAGTTACAAAAACTACCTATTTTAACATTCATCCTCTACGGCACGTTAGTTGGTTTACGTATACGGAGATGCGTTACGTTACGTAAACAAAAATGCAACAAAAACTAGAATGTCATTCTACTTGACAATGTCATAACTAGCTTAAAGAGATGGCTTTTGAATGTTCTTGGATAACTGTTATTTTTTGTATAATTGCATATTATTAATTCAGTTAATAAATGTGATAATTTTTTCACTAGCTATGTATTCAGTGATTGTAATAATTTATTTGTACCTACAACAAAAACTAATACTCAATCGAGAAAAGAGGAAAAGTGTTAAAGTGATTTTTGAAGTTATACTTCTTTACCGGCGATATGAGGGTGAATTTTTATATGTTAAAACCTATGATCCCGGCGCATGCGCATTATAACTTTGTTCTGATTGGATGTTCAAATGATATGTCAAAAATTATTCAATATGGCGGCTGTGGCACAGCTGTAGATTGATTATTTATGGTTGTTGTGTTTTAAAATTTGTGTGAAAAGAAACAACAAACAAAAGTTAGTTAATAGTTATACTGCCTTTTTAAATAGTTTTCATATACCTATATTTTTGGACTTTTGGACTATTTTTGACAAGGAAAACTCATTCTAATTTGGTAAGTAGTTTTTATTATAATCATATCAGTGGCGGCTCGTACCACTTTAAGAAGGTAGTGCTACAACTCGGGCAGCCGCCAAAATTTTTAGTGACGGATTCACGATATTGTCAAAAAAAGGTATACTGCCAACAAAAACTAAAAAAAATATGCGCGGATACTTTTATCTTATGTACATATCTTAAGTTTATTGATCTGAGGTGCCAAGCAATTGTCCAACATTGATCAAAACAGTTCCGTAAATTAATTAATAATAAAAACCTCTTAACCTACCACCAGCATTTACTGCTGATAGTGCTTGAAAATTGTTATTACGATTTAGTCTCTATTTACCAATTTATAAAAATAATACTATTTCATTATTCACACACATGCACAAATTTTTGTAATGTCACTTTTAAAGTTTACGATATATGAAGTTCATTCTTCTATTTTTTGGTTGCAAAGTTTTCAATGACTTTATAATTAAAATTATCAATACAATTTACAAAATGCTTTTCTGCAGATAGCATACCCAAAGCACTAGGTTTCCATGTAAACATCGAAAAACAGCGTTCTGCTTCAGATGTTGATATAGGAATGGTAACTAAAATACTTAAAAGTTTAATAGTTTCTTCAAATGTGCTTTTTGAACCTTCCCTCTACAATAAAACCGATAGCGAAACAGCCCCAGAGGTAGTACTTAATTCGTCTCGCTAATACAGTACCTACTTCTAATTCAGTTTTAAACCGAGTTTTGCTTAAAAATTAAAATTGTCTTCATGGTTCATTAAGAAATGATTCGGAGAACTGATGCTTATAAGCAGAAAACTTCTCCGACATAAATAAATTAGAAGCAACTAAATGTCCGGAGAAGGTAGACCTTTGAAAGATCTGGTACTTTGAATAATACTTTAATAAGACTTTAAGTCGTTGTCTAATTCGGCGCTAAAATTGACCAGCTCCTTAAATATGCCTCTATTTTCTGAATTTTCTTTTTCGTCGTGACCTCTTAAAGCTAACTCGAAAGCTCCACATTTATAGTGTCCACTTATAACATTTGTAGTTTTTTTTTTCTAGCGAAAAACCACCAAAAAAATTTTTAAAATACTAATCTTTATTGTCAATTAATAAATTAAACTTAAGAAATAATCAAAATATTATCAAAATACCCACGATCATGATGCACCAAAAGTTTAATTATAAATACAAAAACTTTTTAACAGAAAATATACATAATAAAAGCGACAAACCAGCACGTAAAGAAATTCAAAATAAATAGACCTGGCTTCATACCCTCGTGCCTGGCACAGAGATTCTAATGTTAAGGTATACTAATAGTCCAATATAGCTCTTTCTCTGTCACTTACATATAATGCTCGTAAAATCTTTCTCTCTTTACTCGTGCCAGTACTGACTTCGGCGCGAAGGAGATTCTCCTGTTGAATACTCTCCGCTTTCGGCAGGGATTGTATTGCGCCCATAGTTGCCATATTTTATATAATTTATGAAGATCAAAAGAAATACACACAAAAAAAGTAATAGGAATTAAAAAGTTTTGAAGATAAAAAATATGTTTATGGATAATTAGCAAGGTAGTGCCATGGCTGTATGGCACTACCTCACGGGCCGCCACTGAATCATATTGTAATTATACATTTGGATTAGGTTGAAATACAGTAGAGCGTCGATTATCCGAACTAATTGGGGGACATAGGTGTTCGGAAAACCGATTTGTTCGGATAATCGAACTACAATATATTGATACATATTTATAGTCATACATATTTATCAACAAGTGAATAAAAGCCATATTTATATACCTACATATTTATTTATATCTTGATAATGACAACTAGCAACTAAACAAAAAAGTGCAGTCTTTGCAACAACATAATTATTTTTGGATACAATATTGAAGAAAATTGAAGATATTTTAAGCGTCAATTACTAACGCTTGCTCGGTATTCGAGTGCGGGACGCGGGAGTCGATAGTTCGAATTAGCGGTCGTTCGGTTGATCGACGTTCGGATAATCGACGCTCTACTGTACATTTATTTTCTCAAGAATGGGGATTTTAGAGAGAAATCCCAAATTTGGTCCGATTTTTATTTTTAAATTATGATTTTTTGGCGTAGATTTATTTATCTAGTAGGTATGTAATGCTTTGATTTACATACTTAATTTGATTACCAACAAAAGTTCTACCAATCTTCATCTAATATATTGTTTTCTTACTGTTTTGTTATAATATTTTCTTCCACAAAATTTAAACTACATAATTTAATTATATTCAAAACAACTGTCAAACAGTAAAACGTTCAGTTACCCTATTTTTCCACGTGACAAATAATGTGGAATTGGACGAGCGAGTCTAGGCTTCGATTACGAATCAAAGCGCCGCGAAATTCACGGGTTCGATTCCCGATGCAAGTTTTTATTTTTTTATGCATTTTATGATTGTAAGTATATTTGTTATATAATTTTTTTTTCAGAAAATGCGTATTTAAAATTTTTGCCAACAATTATTATCGTTCAGAAATCATTTTTTCTTTGTGGCATTTTTCAATGTGTTTGTGTGCGTTTTATTCTTTTATTTTTTAAATTTTTGGTATTGTCTTAAAAATCACATAATATGTAGTAGAAGTATAACTTCTTACGTGCGTAAAAAGTACACACACATTCTTTTTTTTTTTTGATAATATATTGTTACTATGGAACGCTTACAATTTTGAACATCTTTAAAAACAAAATACTTGGATCACAGAATATATCTTGATGTATTATCTGTTTCTATCTTCCATAAATAATACACATTAAATAACTTTTTATAAAGTTCTTCTTCTTCTTTTTCTTCCTCTTTATAAGCAATTCTGCTTGTTCATTGGCGGATTTATACCTCTACGGAAGGTTGTCACTCCATCTTTTGCGCGGTCGGCCGATACTTCTTCTGACGATTGGTGATTTATCTCGTGCTATTTTGACCACACGTGTCTCCCCCATTCTGGTTATGTGGTTGTTCCATTCTCTTATTCTATTTAGTGTCCATTCGTTTATACACTGTACGTTACATTGTCTTCTAATATCTTCGCTCCTCTTTCGATCTCTCAGTGTATTTCCTGTAATTCTTCTCAGTACTCTCATCTCTGCCGTTTCCAGTAGTCTTTGTGTTGTGGCTGTATCGGGTCTTGTTTCTAATGCATATGTCATTATTGGTCTTACACTGGCTTTATAAATTCTTGACTTCATCTCAGTGTTAATATGTCGGTTTCGCCATATAGTGTTATTAAGGCATCCTGCCAATCTATTTGCTTTTTGTACTTGATTTCTCACTTCTTTGTCTAGGTCTCCGTAACTTGACAATGTAATTCCAAGGTATTTTACTTCCATTACTTGTTCAATACTGATACCATCAATTTCTATTTTGCATCTGATTGGTTCTTTACTGATTACTATTGTTTTGGTTTTCTGAGATGAAATTGTCATATTGAATTCTTTTGCTCTTATATTAAATCTGTGTACTAATATTTGCAGACTATCTTCATCTTGGGCTATTAATATTGCGTCGTCTGCGTAGCAGAGTAATTTTACTTCTGTGTTTCCCATTCTATAACCTCTTCCTTTGTTGACGTTTTTGATGATTTCATCCATGATTAAATTGAAAAGCATAGGACTCAATGAGTCTCCTGTCTTATTCCGCTGCCTATATCTATAGGTTCTGTAAGTTGTCCATCTATTCTGACTTCCATTTTGTTGTTTTGGTAGATGTTCTCAATAGTTTTTATGATATCTAGAGGGACTTCTCTATTATACAGAAGATGGATTACATCTTTGAGTCTTACTCTGTCAAATGCTTTCTTTAAGTCAATCAGACATAGAAATGCTGGTCTATTATACTCTAGTGATTTCTCAGTAATTTGCTTTATGACGAATATTGCATCTGTACACGATCTTCCAGTACGAAAACCCTGTTGTTCATCTGCTAAATTTATCCTCTGATTCATTACGTCTTGTAAGATTTTAGTTGTAAGTTTTAGGGTAGTATTTAACAAGTTGATACCTCTGTAGTTTTCTGGCTGCTTTTTATCTCCTTTTTTGAATAGTAGAATTAGTTCGCTCGTTCTCCACTCTTCCGGTATTTTATTGTGTTTTATGATTTTGTTAATTAATGTTGTTAATTGTTCTGTCATTGCTGTTCCACAATATTTCAGTAATTCGTTTGGTATTCCATCCTTACCTGCAGCTTTTCTGTTCTTCAGCTTTTCGAGTGTTTTTCGTACTTCCTGCGCACTTATATTAACATCTTCATTTGTGGTAATTTCTGGTGTTTCCGGTTCTAGCATCATTTGTTCTTCCTCTGCATAGAGCTTTTTTAGGTAGTCAATCCATGTATCCTTTTCTATGTGTTTTGGTTCTATTAGTTCCTTTACCTCCGTTCTTTGACCTGTTATAAAGCGCCATATTTCCTTTTGGAGACCATAAAAATCATGTTCCATTTCTTTCGAAAAACGTTCCCAGTGATAATTTTTTATTCTTCTTACTACTGAATGTGTTTCGTTTCTTATAGTCTTATAATTATCGTATGCCTCTTGTGTTTTAGTTGACATGTATTTTAGGTAAGCTTTTTTCTTCTTTTTACATTTTTCCTTCACTTCTGTACAAAACCATGGAGTTTTTCGTCTTGAAAGCGATTTATTTTTATTAATGTTTCTTTCACCAAGAACTTCCTTGGCTGAGGCTAAGATATTAGACTTAATTTTTGCCCAGCTTTCTTCGACTCCGTCACTTTCTGTGATATACATGTTGCTGCTTTTTTCCGTTAGTCTTTTTTGGAATAGGTATCTTGTGGAGTCGTCCTGTAAGCTTTCGACTTTAATCTTGGTGGTGTATTGTGCTGTTTTGTTATCACATATATGTGTTTTCATTCTGATTTTGCAAAGTTCTTTTATAAAGTTCACCTCTTAAATCAATTATTTATCAAATACACTATATATCAATATTATTTAATCAACAACTAAATAAAAAAATATTCCCGATTCATGTCAAATAATTATTTAAAATTGTCACTGATTGTCAGTGTCTGACAATATTCTATTCGACTAAGTGCGTTGTATGACAAAGATAGATTTGGAAAATATTATCACGGACATTGTGTTAATTTTTTTCGAATCCTGAAAAAACCAATAAATATTTTTGAAAAATCTAAACGCAGAATGAAAGACTAAATTATTACCGAGGGCCGAAAGTCCCTTATAATAAATAAAAAGTTTATTTTGAATGAGATATTTGAAATTAAAAATAACACTAAATTTTCTCTTAGTTTTTCACCCCTGTAACTTATTAAAATAAACATTACAGAAGTTCTCAGGGACTTTCGGCACTCGCTAATAACGTAATCTTTCATTCTGCGTTTAAATTTTTTCAAAATATTTATTAGTTTTCTCAGGATTCGAAAAAAATGAATCCCCATTTGAATAACATTGCAGCCGAAAAAACGTACCGATCCTCTTAACAATTTGCCATGTTTTTCATCAATACAGACAATTTAACTCTCCAGCAAAATTAACCCCACCACTTTTATTATTGTTTTGTTTACATTACCTGTGACAATTTGTTTCCTAAATTTGTGTCATCGAAGGATTTTTGACATATAGTCGTTGTACGACATTGTTGCAAATCTGTTTCCGTGTTAACAAATCTTGAACAATCCCTGTAATTTTATATCATTGTGAGCGAATATTGTTTAAGTTGAAATTTTAGTGCTTATTTATCGTTTGTGATTTTAAAAATGCCACTCGTACCAACTGATGCTGCTAGGGCAATGGCTTTAGTTAATGTTGGTTACAGTCAACGTCATATCGCTCGTACACTCGATGTACCCAGAACTACGGTACAAGATGCCATCAGACGATTTCGGGAGACAGGATCGTACAACCGCAGGCCAGGTCAAGGCCGACAACGATGCACTTCAGTTCGAGATGACCGCTTAATTGTCACCAAAGTATTGAGAAATCGCTTTTGTACCGCTCCTGAAGCTCTTAGGTCTCTTCTTAAGGTGAGAAACGTTAGTGTGACAAACGAGAAGACTGTCAGAAATAAACTTGAGGGCTTTCCGTCCAGCTCGCGCACCACAACTGCTCCCACAACACCGTAGGGCTAGACTTCATTTTGCGCGAGAATATGCTAACTGGACTATAACGGAATGGAAGAATATACTGTTCTCACATGAGAGCAGAATAGCCCTAAAAGATCCAGATGGACGCCAACGTGTCTATAGGCGTCAAAATGAAAGGTTTGCTCCATGCGCTATAACCGAAACAGTGGCTTACCGAGAAGGGTCAATAATAATTTGGGGAGGTATTTCTTACGAAGGGCGAAGGGTGTACTGATCTTTTTGTAATCGGTAGGATCAGATGCATTGATGCCTTTAACTCGTTTATGGCGCTGAACTTGAGTTGAACTCCGAATGAGCAAGCGGGCCTAATAGCCAAAATAGTAAGTGTAGTTTCTATAGAGCTAGTTTTTACAGAGCACTTTCCGGGCTCAACAATTCTGAAGGATGCAGATAGGCGAACCAACATAGACCAAAGGCTGACTAGGCCGAGAGCTATAGATTGGGAAATAGCCACAGCAATCACAAGACCGAACAGAATTAGATGGGCTATAAATAAATTTCGGCCATATAAGTCTCCTAGGACAGATGGCATATATCCGATACTGTTGCATATGGGATTAGAGGTATTGATACCACACCTATGCAAGCTCCTCAAAGCCTGTTTAGCATGGGAGTCATACCGAAAATATGGCAAAAGGTTAAAGTTATATACTTGCCTAAGGTAGGTAAAGTATCAGACTTAACACCAAAGTCATATAGACCAATAAGCCTATCCTCTTTTCTATTAAAAACGCTAGAAAGGCTTCTGGATAGATACATCAGGGATGAAGTGCTAAAAGATAATCCTGTAAGCAAACGTCAATATGCATACCAACTTGGTAAATTTACGGACTGCATTGGATGATCTAAATAGGCTTATCTCAACAGTGGAGGACAAAGAGATAGCAATGGCCACTTTTTAGATGTTAAAGGGGCATTTAATAATGTTACTACCAGCTCTTTGATAGGGGCTATGAGTAGACGAGGCGCACCTGCGGTAATTTGCAGATGGATAAGGGCATCCCTGGAGAATAGGATAGTAATATCCACTCTGGGTAAAGCAACCATCAAAGCAAGAGTAGGTGGAGGCTGTCCACAGGGAGGAGTTCTTTCACCTCTACTTTGGGCAACCTTGGTAGATGATCTCAAGAATCTGTCCACGGAAGACTTTTACTGTCTAGGATACGCTGACGATATAGCAATCGTTGTCAGGGGCAGGTTTGCCCAGGTGGTGTCTGGAGGAATGCAAGCAGCCCTAAATATAGTTGACTGGTGTAAACAATAGAGACTGATAGTCAATTCTCAGAAAACACAAATCGTCAACTTCACCAAACCACCAGTGCTGGGAGGAAAAGAGATTTCATTTGCCAAAGAAAAAAAATACCTTGGGGTTTATTTTGATCATAGGCTTACATGGAATAGTCATCCTAAAAACCACACAAAAAGCTACTATGTCCTTGGGCAGATGAAGAAGAATGTGTGATAAGAATTGGGGACTTAACCCCAAAATGACTCTATGGTTATATACACAAGAGTTATTAGACCCATGATAACCTACGGCTTGGTGAAGTGGTGGACAAAGACGCAGCAAAGTGGGAGCAATAAGGCAGCTAGGTAATACACAAAGGCTATCATGCCTGTATATTACAGGGGCCATAAAAACCACTCCTACAGCAGCGCTGGAAGTTCTGCTGAATCTACCACCACTTCATATCTTTGTGCAGGGCGAAGCCAGATCAGTGATGCACAGATTAATCCATGGTCAGCCACATATAAGCCAGGTGCATGGTGCTGACAATAGAAAGCTAATCGAGGAGCTAAAAGCCGATATTGTGATAGGGCAATCTATTGATGCAACAGCAACGAGATATAGCTTTGACAATAAGTTCAAAATTAAAATACCAGGCAGGGAAGACTGGAAGGAAGGTGTACCCATACAGGCTGTTGCTACCTGGTACACTGTTGGCTCATAAACATCGGAAGGTGTGGGAGCCGGCATAGTAGGGACAAATCAAGGAATTCAGTTCCCGGTTAGTCTATTAAAGGATGTCACAGTTTTCCAGGCGGAAATAACGGCAATCCATCGCTGCGTGGAAAAAATAGAAAGGCAGAAAAGAACGTTCCGTTCAGTTGCCATCTTCACAGATAGTCAGGCAGCGCTTAAGGCACTCGATTCTGTAGAGGTAAATTCTAAGCTAGTATGAGATTGTGTGAGTGCCCTAAATAAACTAGGAGATTGTAGCAAGGTTACGGTAGCCTGGGTACCGGGGCACGAGGGTCATAAGGGCAATGAAAAAGCAGATGAAATGGCCAAACAAGGCTCATCAATGCCATTCGTTGGACCGGAACCCTTTTGGGGCGTTGCAAAGGCAGTTACAAGAACGGCTACAAGAAAGTGGGTAACTCACAAATCTTTGGAATGGTGGAGGAATTCACCAGGAGAAAGACAGGTGAAACAGTTCATTACAGAACATTCGCCAAAATTTACGGCAGACCTAATAAGCAAAGACAAGAAAACAGTCAAAGCCATAGTAGGTCTGCTAACAGGGCACTGTAAGCTGAATAGGCACTTAAAGCTGATGAAATTGGCAGATGATGACCTGTGCAGATTCTGTCACCTGGAAGAAGAAACAGCAGAGCACATTTTATGCCACTGTGACAGTCTGGCAAATGTGCGGTTATTTTCATTAGGAGAACAAAATCCAACGGCAAATAGCTACATGGAAGGTTCAGTCTCGAAGCTATTAGACTTTTTAAAAAGGGACAGGCTAGAGAATGTTATCTAGGACTAGAGGACCACAATAGATCTGAAAAGGTCGCAGTAGAATAGGCCAGAAAGCTACCTCTCTAAATCTATCTATCTAGAGCTCCAATAATTACATATAAATTAGAGAAAATATTTAAACTAGGAGGAATAAACTCAAAAGACAGATTCACACCAAATAATGTCATAAAAATCACCAGATTCATCATCTTTTTGGTTAACCATGTTGGCTTTCCACGGTAATCCATTAATCAGTATCCGATAACTCATACGACTAATAACAATAAAATGTCACTAAAGAGTTCTAAAAACAACAGTTTTCTTATATAAATGCAGGCTAACAATCTAAAAATTAAAGGAATAACTCAGAAAGCACAAAAATCGCGGATATAACTTAATTAACCTATGAATATTAAATGTCAATAGTGTCAAAATTTCATAATTTCATGGAGTAAACTTGCCTGCGGTTGGACCAATTACAAACAAGCATTATAGAGCAGTAAATCACAACTTTAGAGCAAAGGATACTAAGAATGGAGATTTACGAAGCTGATAAAGTAACTCAAAGTTCCAAATTAACTGTTTCAAATGCTGATCATGTGAAATCAACTGACACTGGTAATCATTATGAATCGTTTATAAGTGAATATAGTGAACGTCGTAAACGTGAAAATAACCTTATGTTGTTCAATGTTCACGAATCTGCCGAAGATTTAAAAACAGTTGAAGAATTACTTTCAGGTTTTACTGAAGTATCCATAAAAAAGTTGTTTCGTGTTGGAAAGCAAGGAAATAGGCCTCGACCAATTAAAGCAATTCTGGACAGTTCTGCTAGTGTTCTTCGTGTACTAAAAAACCGAAGTCAATTACCTTCAAACATTAGAGTTAGCTCCGATCTTACTATCAGTCAGCGAAATTATTTAAATGAACTTAGGAAGGAACTGGAAATAAAAAAAAGTGCTGGTGAAACAAATCTGACTATCAAGTATGTACATGGAATTCCTAAAATTTTACCTATTAAAGAAAAAAACTAATCTGTAGGGATAAATCTAATTTAAATCATTCAAAGCTATCTGTTTATTTTCATAATGTGGGAGGCATGCGTACGAAGTTGATAGATTTTAGTCTAAGTGTATTATGTTCGAGTTATGATGTTATTATACTTGTTGAAACATGGTTGACAAATAGCTATTCTGATTCAGAATTGGGCTTGGATTCTGATTATAATATCTTTCGAGCAGATCGTGATAATTTTGATCATTTTAAAGATAAGGGAAGAGGTGGCGGTGTCCTTATAGCCGTTAAGAAAAAGTTTAACAGTTTTGCTCTATCTATACCTCATACTAAAGTTGAACAAATTTTTGTACTAGTTAATATTGGAACAGAGAAAGTTATTTTTGGCTCTGTGTACATACCGCCACGGTCTGATCATGAAATATACGAAGATCATTGTAATGTCCTTGATTTTATATTAATGAACAATAACTACTCTAAGGTTTTTATTTCCGGTGACTTTAATCTTCCGAATGTTACGTGGACAAACGATAATTTAGGAGTTAGTTTATTGAACTATCCACCAAATTCACCAGCTTTACATATGGTCAATTGCTATAGTTTTTACAACCTTTTTCAAAATAATTTTGTGTCCAATAGTAGAAATGTAATTTTAGACTTAATCTTTTCTAATTGTAACGAGTTGAGTGTTGTAAATGCTGCTGATTTAATTTTTCCTAACTCCCTTAACCACAATGGTGTAACATTTGATGTTAATATAATAAATAACAGTGATCCTTTAAAGTACGCAGAGTCATATTATGATTTTAAAAACGGTGATTATATTGGTATGAACTTTTTCTTGTCGGAAATAGATTGGGATTCACTAAAGGCTTTGAATATTGAAGACGCTGTGTCTAAATTTTACGATATTGTCAATCATGCAATAAATTCTTATGTTCCTAAAAAAGTATGTAAGACAAGTACATTTCCAATTTGGTTTAGCCCGGAGTTAAAACGACTAATAATAGAAAAGAAAAAATATCATAAAAAGTATAAGATGTTCAACAATTATGATGATTTTATTATTTTTCATAACTTACGATCTGAATGTAGTACACTGAGTAAAGATTGTTATAATTTATATGTTAGAGATTCTGAATTTAGAATTAATAATGACCCAGGCGCTTTTTGGAAATATATAAACAGTCGCAAAAAAAATTATGATGTACCTTGCCATTTATATTTAGGAGATGATCAAAGTAGTTCTGGGGAGGAAGCTGTGAATTTATTTGCCAAATTTTTTTCTACAGTGTTCACTGACCATAGTACTACCCCCCCACAATATCAATTTGAAAATGCTGGTAACATGAGTTCATGCTCTTTTAACATAAATACTATTTTTGAGAGTATTCACAATTTGGCTCCTAAACTAAATTTTGGCCCTGATGGCATTCCTAACTATCTATTAAAACAATGTGTTTGTACTATATCTAAGCCATTGTGTACACTCTTTAATAAATCTTTGCAAGAAGGGGTTTTCCCTGATTGCTGGAAACGAAGTTACGTAAAACCTATATTTAAATCTGGTTCAAAGTCAAATGTGGAAAACTACAGAGCAGTTTGTACTATATCAGCAATTCCAAAATTATTAGATTATTTAGTTACTAAGCAGCTTACTTGTGAATTCGGCAGTATTCTGGTGAATGAACAACACGGTTTTGTACAGGGTAAATCTACAGTAACTAATTTACTTCTTTATCAGAATGACATTGTTATTGCTTTGGAGAACAAATTACAAGTAGATTCCATCTATACTGATTTTTCTAAAGCATTCGATAAGGTCAATCATAATATCTTACTTGCAAAACTTACAGCATACGGTGTTTCTGGAAGTCTCTTTGATTGGATGCAAAGTTACCTGACTAATCGAAGTTTAAGTGTAAAAATAGGATGTTTTCTTTCTAATGCTTTTACAGCTACATCTGGAGTACCGCAAGGTTCCCACTGTGGCCCCCTTCTATTTAATCTGTTCTTGAATGATGTTCACTCTATTTTTAAGGAAGTTAACTTTTTAATGTTTGCTGATGATGTTAAAATATATAAGACTGTCAATAATGAGGATAACATTTTTCAGCTTCAGTCACAAGTAAATGATTTTTATGAGTGGTGTGGTAGAAATGATATGGAACTTAATATTAATAAATGCTTTTTAATAACTTTTGCTAGATCCCATTCGCCTATTCACCATCAATATTTTATTAATAATACTCCTGTCACACGTGTGAACGAAATTCAGGATTTGGGTATAATATTTGATTGTAAATTAACATTTTACTCTCACATTGACCATACTGTTTCGAAAGCATTTAAGATGTTGGGTTTTGTATTGCGTTCATCAAAAGATTTGTCAATTCACACAATAAAAATCTTATATTGCAGTATCGTGAGATCAATTATTGAATATGGTTCTATTATCTGGTCACCTAGTTATGCATATCAAATCCTAAATATTGAAAAGGTTCAAAACAAATTTTTACGTTTCGCAGCTTTTAAGATGGGTTTAACAGTTAGAAATTATACTTATGATAATATATTAAAGAGATTAAATTTACAAACTCTTGAACGCAGAAGAGTCATGTTGGATATTTGTTGTCTTCGCAAAATTATCTCTGGTGTTATTAACTCCGAAGAATTGATAAGTCTTGTATACTTTAATATACCTGCTAGATTGACACGAAATCCACAAATATTCAGGGAACAACGACATGCTACAAATTATGGTCAATATGCACCAATTAGTAGATTGGCCCTGTATGGAAACAAGTTTAGTCATGTAATAGATCTGTTTGGTTCTTCAGTTTCCTCTATTAAACAAGAACTCGGGCGTCTTGAATTTTGAATTTAAAAAATTAAATAGATTTAACTGTTATAGTTAATTCAGTTGTTTTCATCATTTACAAATAATTTATATTCTTTTTTATTTTTTATGTTTGTGTTTTATAGTTGTAGTTTTACATGTATCTAAATTTTATATTTTCATTATTATGACAAAAGCTCTGCTTTATTGTATTTTGTATGTATTGGGTTTATCCCGTTAATAAATAAATAAATAAATTTGAATTACTCCTCCTAGATTAAAAATGAGGATACATTTTTTCCTTTCTGTTCATGCTAAACTACATGGAAACATGCCTACGACAAGGTCTGGAAGAAAGGTCTTAACTTCAAGATGGAAATAGCTAGGTTACATCATTATTTGGTTAATATTTGTGATACATATTTAACTAATACAATTTTTCAAGTTTCAGCTTGCCGAAAGATGTCCAGGAAGGGATGTCTCAGGGCAGCAGTTTATCGCCCATTTTATATAACATTTTTGTTTCAGATTTAACAGCTGATATAAGAACAAGTATGTACAGCCTTGTATGCAGACGATACAGCCATCTAGACAGCAGGAAAAGATGACAGAAGAATTGTCCGTATACTAGAAGACCACTTAGAGAGGATTTTGGAATTTACAGATAAATGGAAAATCAAAATCAAGCCAAGAAGACGTAGTTTATCATCTTTCTGCAGCAACGTAATTTATCAGCTGTAGAATTTTAGCTGAGAGGAAACGTAATCCACTCAGAAACATCCATCAAGTACTTAGGAGTCCATCTAGACTCTAGACAGAAAGATTAACTTCAGCTGGATACAAAGTAAACTAAGGTAAAAGCTGCATTAGTAAAAACACTAATACAACCTTATATTTTTAGAACCTCCCCTTGACAAAGGTCAATAAGATCCAGTTATACCAGGCCTATGTTAGGGCTGTGATGTTTTATGCAGTTATAGTATCTAGTTTCACAGAAGGAAGCAACTGGAAGATATTGGAAGCTACAGAGACGTCATGTTACCTTGCTGATTGATGGGTCAACAAGGACAGAGTTTCAAATGCAACCATCTGAGAAAGCTCCAGTACACACCAATGAGGGAGGTGGCCTAGAACAGGACAACATACTTCTCCCACCAGGCCACAAGAAGACTTATAAGACAAGAGACATTCTTACAAAAAATCGCATACAGAGGATGTAGGTGCAGAGAGAAATATTGACTGATTGGCCATATGTTCAGATAATAGCCAGGTGGCTGCAAAACCAGTAAGGAAAGTAGGTATGATGCCACAAAAAGTACCTACAGAAGAAGACGACTAAGGAATGAAGATTCAGGGATCCACAATTGAAGCAGTTCAAAGGAGATTATGCAGAAACAGAACATCGGCGAAGAAATACAATATCAACTGAATTTATTATAAATATTATTAGGGCAATAAATGTTTTTATTTTTATTATATACATATGGAAAACTTTTTATTATCAATTTTATGAAAAAAAGTTATTCTTCATAAACTGCTTTGCAAAGTCTAAAACCTAAGATGCAATCATCAGTTATCAAATTTTATCACCAGTATACTAGGTATGTCAAAAAATATGAATTTTGCTCAAGAGTAAACAGTCATAAGGCCAGCTATGATTTACAAACCTGAATGTTATGCAGTTAAAAAGAAAGAAGAACAATGAATGCATGTGTGGCGGAAATGAGAATGCTTAGATGGATGAGTGGAGTGACAAGGAAGGATAAGATTAGGAATGAGCAATTAGGGGAAGTCTAGGGGTGGCACCAATTGATGCCAAAATAAGAGAGCATAGGATAAGATGGTATAGTCACGTTCAACATCGAGACGTCAGTCACCCAATACGAAGAATTTTTGAACTACAGGTTCCTGGAAGGATTGGGAGAGGAAGACCAAAGAACACCTGGATTGGGACACTTAGGTAGAACATGTTAGTAAAGGGGATTAATATTGATATGATCCAAATAAAAACTTATGGAGAAACACAATTAGAGAAGCCAACCCCTGCCAACCCTACTCAAATACAAATGATTTTGTAAGAGGTTTAAGATACGGTTTACTAAAATATCTTAAAAGGGACTATTATACATACTTACTTTCACTTTCTTTATTTGTTGTTTGCTTTTTTTCAAAGGGGGTAAATTTATGTTCATCTTGTTCTACTTCAGATTTTACTAGAAATTCATTGGAGTCTAAATAAGCAAATTCCTCGTAAGCAGTTTCCCTCTTAGGCTCTTCCTTTATTTCAATCTTGAAGGCATCCAAAGGACCAACACACGTCTCAGTCTCATCCACTTTTATTTCACAAGTTGTCTCGCTAGCTTCTTGTTTTATTTCCATATTTGATTTTATATACTCTGCTTTGGACCACAAATCATCTATTTTACGTTTATAATACCTATAGTGAATTGATTTGTGCTTTGTTGTCCACTAAATTTAAATCAAATCTCAAATGGCGGCTCATTTGTTTGTTTTTTGTTTATGTTCATTTTTTAAATGTCCACGAGTCGACGAGTCACGAACACAACGAGACAGGGCATGGAGACATGTCCAAAGTCCAAAATGTCCTATTTTTGTGAGCGCGCTGCGCGTCCCATATTTACATGCCGCGCGCAAATGGGCAAATGAATGACAGCGTTTAATGCTCAACATAATTTTTAATATACTGCTCGAAAATAAATAGGAAAATTCATTATGACTCATATTGTTCTAAAAATTCATTATGACTCATGACGACAGTGGCGTAACTACGGGCTACGGGAGAGATTACAGCACTAAACCGCGTTGTTGCCAGATTTACTTTTTCCTTTTAGGGGGAATTTTATAGTCCTAATACGCTCGGGTACAAAAAAATCGATCCACTGAAAATTTGGTCATGTCTCGAATTTCCTAAACCTGTTGTCCGACTTAAGTGATTTTTTTACCATGTTATAGCCTTTTTTATTATAACAATATCGCTGTAATAATATTGTTGCTAGACAGATAAACTGTCATTGTATACCGGGTGTACGAATCAAACTGTGTTTTTTCTCAAAGTTCGCACCACTCTATGTGGACTATTCTAGCGTTTATAAAATACTGAAATTAAAAACCAATTATAGCCTCAGGTTTTCTTAACATTTTGTTTTTAGATTCATTCGCTTATGTTGGATAATAAAAAAGTTAGGTACTTTAACAACTGGCCATGTTCGTCATCAGTACAAGTGTGTTTCGAAATAAGTGCGGCAAACTTTAATAAGGGGTAATTTTACACATGAAAATAATGACAGTTTGCTTTATAATCATAAGTCCGCAAACGCTTCGTTTCCGAGATAAGGGATGTTTAATTTTTTTACAAACTGATGATTTATTTATTGCTTTAAAACTAGTTGAGGTATGCAAATCAAATTTGGTGGGTTTTAAGACGTATATAGTTATTGCACATTTTTTGACATACAATTAAGAATTTAATTGTATTCATCATTAGCGCGCAAAGGGGTATCATGACTGATCATATTACCCGCATGCACGCATTTGTAAAAAAAATTGAGCATCCCGCATCTTGGAAACGAAGCGTTTGCGGACATATGATTATAAAGCAAACTGCCATTATTTTCTCATGTAAAATTACCCCTTAAAGTTTGTCGCACTTATTTCGAAACACCTTGTACTGATGACGAACATGGCCAGTTGTTAAAGTACCTAAATTTTTTATTATCCAACATAAGCGAATGAATCTAAAAACAGGATGTTAAGAAAACCAGAGGCTATAGTTGGGTTTTAATTTCAGTATTTTATAAATGCTAGAATAGTCCACAGGGTGATGCGAACTTTGAAAAAAAAAACACAGTTTGATTCGTACACCCGGTATACAATGAGAGTTTACCTGTCTAGCAACAATATTATTACAACGATATTGTTAATGAATAAGGCTATAATATGGTAAAAAAAGCTTTAACCGGTCAAGAGGTTTAGGAAATTCGAGACATTAAAAATGAGCAAATTTTCAGTGGATCGATTTTTTTTTTGCACCCGAGTGTATATTCATGAATTAAATATTTTAACCCCTTATTTTCACTTTGACAATTAAGGCTCCTTTGTGGGTCTATTTGTCGGTCTGACACAGCGATAGTGGCAGATAACATCGCAGATCTTCAATGTCATTTAAATGATCTAACTTTTGCATGTGAAGCTCGGGGTTTGAAAATAAATATCAAGAAGACAAAAACAATGATTATAAGTAGAAATAATTACCCCAACGCAAACATATATGTCTCTGGAGAAGAAATCGAACAAGTCAGGCAATTTAAATACTTGGGTTGTCTGATGAACGAGGGTTGGGACTCTGAGAATAAAATAAAGAGCTGTGTAGAACAAGCCAGAAATGCTTTTTGAGACTTCGTAAATTTCTGACTGATCGCAATGTAGTATAAATATGAACCCTCTGTATAAAACATATTTTAAGTTTAATTCTAATAGGATGTTATTAACCTTTAAGGCATTGAATAGAAACGATAAAAAACAATATTAGTTTATAGTTAGATCAAATCGCACCCTCAGTGCAAGACTGCAGTAACTCAAATTTTTATGAAAATGAAGTAATCATGGAATTCGATTGAAAACATGCATATTATCTATCCCCTGTAAAACTTTAGTAACTTTCAAATGCTTAATGGGCTAAATATTACATAACAACAACAGTTTAACTATTTTGCGTTTTTGAACATAGGTTCCGTGCAAAACTGTTGTAACTCTAATGTAACAGAGTTACAACAGTTTTGCACGGAACATTGCAACGGATTCGAAAACAAGCAATGAAAAAAGTAAGATATTTGTTATTTTAATATCTATATCTGTGGTGTTTAATTTTAATATACAGCGCGTCTACGTAATCCATTAACGGCTGAGACAATAAACAAAGATTTTTGAGACCAATCTATTAATGTAAATTTTATGTCTTTTGTGTGATATTATATTTATTTTCCATAAGATGTGTGCGATGTCGTTTGACCATTTATTTGTTAGATTGGATTAAAACCACATAAATTAAGAATTATTTACGACCAAAAAGTATTTTTTCTCATGAAAGGAAAAGCAGTTATCTTAAAACTTGCGTATTGACAACACTGAGAGGTCAAAAATATCTATTCTCAGAAAACTTGCCAAAGAACAGCCAAAAATTCAAATCACCAAAAAAAAAAAGATTTGGTATACTTATGCCATTCGGGTATGATACCAGAAGCCCACCATAGTTTTTATAAAAATATTTTGGCACAAGATGATGTACGAGAAGAGGACAACAACTACGGTAAGACCTGTCAGCAACGGCCACTAAAAATGAAAGAACTATTGGCCGATATAGAAAGGTGGCTGGTATTGCCAGTTTTTGTAGTCTAGATGTACGTAATTGGTTTTGGGGAATTTTTAAACTGGCCGTTAGTACAGGTGGCCGGTAACACAGGTTTTACTGTAAAAGTAAATGTCTCTACACTTTTTACAATTTTCTCCGAGCAAAACTGTTGTAACTTTGAAATTCTAATACTAAATTTGTAGTGATTAACAATTTTTTCCGTGCAAAAGTGTTGTAACTTTGAAATTCCTAATTTTTTTTGCATTCATATTATTTTATTTAAATTTCTATTTTTGGTTAATGTAATATAGGCTGAAAACTTGTGTCTTATTTCACCGATATTAGCACGAAAATAAACAAAATGGTCTTTATCTCGAAACTTATACTTATTTTGACTTACTGCAGTCTTGCACCGAGGGTGCGAAATGTTTAGTGAACTTGAACTCATATTATGTTATAACTTAGTCAGGTATATTTATATACCAAGAAATCAGCATTGTGATATAGATAGATAGGTATTAACTTAGTATGTAGTAGCTCGAGACGTTATGAATCATTATTATTATTTACATATCTGTCCGTTAACCGTCGAATAAAGTATAATGTATTAAAGACGTATTTATTTTATTATTTAATTAATTTGGACCAGAAGGCACTACAACACACTTATTTGCGACAGCAAGTTGGATTTCAATCTCCGATACAATGATGCTAAACTGTTACGTTTGGCCCGTGATCTTGTACGAAATGGAAGCATGGAGGCTAAAGGCCAGTTCCAATGCCTGCGTCGAATGCTTAGGATATCATGGACGGACAGAGTCAGAAATGAGGAAGTACTTAGAAGAGCGGGCTTACAGGATAGGGAACTTTATGTTAAAAGTAAGAAAACTGCATACTTGGAGCACACATATTGCCTTTAGGAAGTATAAAGCGATATACAAACCTACAGTGTAGCCGAAAAATGTAAAAGGCAATGTGCCTTTTTACAAATGTTATTATCAAAAGATTTCTATTATTGTAATTTTATTTTACAATTTCAATTTAATTAATTTGAAATATCTTGAGACACAAAGTGAAACGTAATTTAACACTCTATTACAGTTATTACATGTTGAAGCTTTATTCAGTATGTTTAGAAGTGTTCTTAAATTATTAAAGTATAAAATGAGGAATAATTAGATACAAAAATCGAAGATGTAGCTTCTTATATTTTAACAAATAGAAACCGTGATTACATTTTAACATAATAAACTTACATTATGAGGAATAATTAGACGCAAAAATCGAAGATGTAGCTTCTTTTATTTTAACAAATAGAAACCGTGATTACATTTCAACATAATAAATTTACAATAAAATTACATTATCTATTGACATTAGAGTTACTACGGTTTCCCCATTGAAATTCCTTCCTTCTTACTTTCATCGCGGCAAACTCTTTAATGACGTTGTCTAGGTTGATCCTCTTGGCCCGTTCATTTTTTATAGAAAGTGTGCTAAGCTGCTAAATCGGTCTTGTCCCATTGAATTCCTAATATATAATTCTAGATTAATTTTAATTTTGAAAACGACCTCACAACCTTGGCCAGTTGGACATCTTGGATATTAAAGCACCCTAATATGTCTGTGTAGATATTGGCATTGGATCCGACTCGGTCCGACCGTCACATGTAACACCGTTGCCGTATCCTCTATTTTTTCATACTATCACGTTACAATTTTTTGTGATATTATATTTGTGTGTGAAATGTATCATTTTTGTATATTTTAGGTATGTTCTAATATGTTATGATTATTTTAAATCATTGTGACGTTTAACTTGCTAGAAACCTTGTAATATTGTGTAATGTGTTAAAAGTAAGTAGTTTTGAAACACCAATTAAGTAAAGTTTATTATGTTGTTGTTTTCACCAATTTTGAAAAAATGTGAAAACATTGAATTGTCCACGTCCGTCTGTCCGTCTTGTCTGTCTGTTTGCAAACTCAACTCCTCCGTCATTATACCAGGAAGAATGACAAATGAGGTGTCAAATGAAAGCTTATCCAAGGATGGTACTAAAGGTGAGAAATTTAACCTAGGCTGTCTGTCCGACTGCGTATATGATTCCTTCGTCACTATACCAAGTAGAACAACAAATGAGGTGTCAAATGAAAGCTTATAATCCAAGGATGGTACTAAAGGTGAGAAGTTTGACATAGGCTGTCTGTCCTGCTGTCCGTACGACCGCGAATATAACTCCTCCGTCACTATAACAGGTAGAATGACAAATGGGGTGTCAAATGAAAGCTTATAATCCAAAGATGGTACTAAAGGTGAGAAATTTCTCACTTTTAGTACGATCCTTGTATTACAAGCTTTCATTTGACACCTCATTTGTCATTCTACCTGTTATAGTGACGGAGGAGTTATATTCGCGGTCAGACAGACATACGGACAGACAACCGATCTAATTTCCCACCTTTAGTACTATCCTTGGATTATAAGCTTTAATTTGACACCTCATTTGTCATTATACCTAGTATAATGACGGAGAAGTAAATGTTATTATTGTATTATTCTTGTAGGTACATTTAACATTGATTGAAATTATGAAAGATATATATAGAAAACAGCATGGCAACACTGTACATAAAAATTCAGCAACATTCAGCTGTGCCGGCTGTGCGTTACATAGGGTGCTTTAATATCCAAGATGTCCGGCCAGTTATAGGGACGGTCAGATACATTACACTACACAAGCTGTACAAACATCAGGGTAGGTTGAAAACAACATGTTTGATCTATAATTAACACGTCTGATTAGTATGCGTGTACTTATTACTTTATTACAACCGCACAACTCAAAGTAGAAGCTGACTGAAAGTACTTTGAAAAGTTAAAATTGACCTCGATATAACCTATGCACGGCCTATGCGGGACCCGTGCCGGAGCACTGCCCCGGTTGTCTCAATGGTAGTTATGGCCCTGCTCACTTGTCGTAATAAACTGCTTTAAACAAGTTTCACACTTGTACGATTTTTCTCCAGTGTCTTTTCAGATCACTTGCACACATAAATTGCTTCAAACAAGTTTCAGATTTGTGCGGTTTTTTCTACAGTGTGCACTCTTAAGTGTCTTTTCAAACTGCTACCTTCAGCAAACTGTTTTAAATATGTTTCACATTTTTACGATTTTTTCTCCAGTGTGCACTCTCAGGTGTACTTTCAAATTACTACCATCATCAAACTGTCTTAAACATGACATTTGTACGGTTTTCCCCAGTGTGCTGTGACACTATTTAGTCCGCTCACGAATTGGCCTATTTCTTCCCGAAGCTTCTCGGCGTTAAGAGACAATACCATTCCTATCCACGGCGTGCGAGACGACCGCTGCCGAAGTATATATAGAACCGAGATTCGAGCACAGGCAGTCATTCATTCATCGAAGCGCGTCGCGTAAGTTAATGTATTCGAATCGAAGATATGAAATGTATTTATTATTTATCGGAATTATTATGTTTAGTTAATTAAATCATAAATTTGAGTTTGTAAATAAATTAGATGTGTTAGTTGGTGTTATTTGTAATTATTAAAATAAATAAGTGATGTAAATAAAATAATATAAGTAAGTCTTCCTTTATTTAAATTAAACTTAGTGCCTACAGATATAAATAAATAAAATAGTAGAGTCAATCGCGTAAAAAGACAACTACAAAGAAATGCCAATTATTTCAAAGTAAAGTCAATTATTTAGGTCATATAGTCAGCAAAGAAGGAGTGGCCGTGGATAAAGGAAAAATCGATTCCATTAAGGAATGGCCTGAACCAACTGATAAACATCAAGTGAGAAGTTTTCTGGGACTATGTACATACTACCGGAGATTCATTAAGAAGTTTGCAGATATTGCTAAGCCATTAACGCGACTTACAGAGGAAGCAAGGGATTATTGCTGGGATGGAGACTGCCAAACGGCCTTTGAAACTTTGAAGAGGCATTTAATTACAGCGCCAATATTAGGGTATCCACTGCCAGAAGGAGAGTTCATCTTAGATACGGATGCAAGTAATGTGGGAATTGGAGGAGTGCTGTCGCAGATTCAAGGAGGACAGGAACGAGTCCTTGGATATTTTAGTAAAGTACTTTCAAAACCTGAACCAAATTATTGCGTCACGAGAAGAGAACTTCTAGCAGTAGTAAAATCAGTGGAACACTTCTATCAATACCTCTACGGAAGGAAGTTTCTAATCCGAACCGACCATGCCGCCCTTAAATGATTAATGCAGTTTAAGAATCCAGAGGGTCAGATAGCCAGATGGATTGAACGACTTCAAGCATATGATTTCAAGATCGAGCATCGGGCCGGAGTTTGCCACAGGAACGCTGATTCTCTATCTAGAAGACCGTGCCCAGCAGAGTGTTCCCATTGCAACAAAACGGAGTCAAAGGAAGTAGCAGTGCTAAGAACAACAGTGGTCAACGACGAGTGGACGCCTACCAAGATCAAGGAAGAACAAGAAAAAGATCCAGTTTTACAAAAGATTCGAAAATGGAAAGAAGAAATTCGTCGACCATCTTGGCAAGAAATATCAAGCCTAAGCTCAGTACTTAAGACGTATTGGGCCCAGTGGGACTCATTTATCTTGGAAGACAGCTTGCTTAAACGAGTAATAGAAAATGATGATGGTTCAGTGAGGAGAAAACAGTTGGTGATTCCAAAAAGCAGAGTAGCCGAAGTACTTCGTCAGTTACACGACAGTCCATCAGGAGGGCATTTTGGTGTAAAGAAGACCCTTCAGAGAATTCGGGAACAATTTTATTGGATGAATAGTTCCGACGATGTGAAGGACTGGTGTAAGAAATGTACTACCTGTGCTACAAGTAACGGACCCTACCGGAAAAGGAAGGCTCCTATGAGACAGTACAATGTTGGAAGTCCGTTTGAAAGAATAGCTTTGGATATTGCCGGGCCATTTCCAGAAAGTGACAATGGATGCAAATACATGTTGGTGGTAATGGATTACTTCACGAAATGGGTCGAGATCTACGCAATTCCAGACCAGAAGGCCGCCACTATTGCAGATGTGTTAATCAAAGACTGCATCAGCCGATTCGGAGTGCCTCTGGAGATCCATAGTGACCAAGGAAGGAACTTTGAGAGCGATCTATTTCAAGGAATCTGTGATAAACTAGGCATGAAGAAGACAAGAACCACGGCCTATCACCCGCAATCGGATGGAATGGTGGAGCGTATGAATAGGACAGTCGGCAAGTATTTGACAAAGATGGTGTCCAATCATCAACGAGACTGGGACCAGTACCTTCCGTTCTTCGCAATGGCCTATAGATCTGGCTGTTAATGAATCAACTGGCCAAACACCAGCAAAAGTCCTATTTGGACGTGAGATGCGTCTACCCTGTGTCTAGAGTTTGGATGTCGACCTGGAGAAGATGTTGCTGGTGAGGATTACGTGAATGAATTAAGAAGAAGAATGGACGATATATATGAGTTGGCCCGTTCTAATCATCAGATCGCTAGCGACCGAATGAAGAAACGATACGATACCCAAGCCGAGAAGGGATGTTTCAGGGAGAACGACAAAGTCTGGCTTTATAATCCAAAGAAGCGAACAGGTTGTTCTTCCAAGTTGCAGCAGTTCTGGGAAGGTCCGTATCTCATTGTCAAGAAAATTAATGACGTTATCTACCGAATAAGCAAGATTCCTAGGGGAAAGCCGATGATAGTCCACCATAACCTGTTGGCGCCGTACGAGGGAGACCACGACGTAGATGAAGAAGTGGAAGTAAACCAAGTTCGAGAGATGCCTGACCTCACGTTTGAGGAGTTCATGGGGGCCTATGGAGGTACCGGTAAAGCGAGACATGGTGTTACCAATGAAGAAAAGCGAGATCTACTCGCACTTCCCGATGACTATTCACTGGCCCATACCATCCCGGCCAGTATCAAGACGCACGAGGGTTGGCATCCGCCTTCCGAAGGAAGTTTGGTCGAGTTGCAGAACTTCAATGCCAATTGCCAGCTCCTGGCAAAGCATTGAAACTCCAAGATGCATCACGTTACCTATTCTATCTGGTAACAAAAGACACTGTCCATGACCAACCTACCTACCAAGATGTATGGGATGCATTAATTCAATTGAGAGAGCACGTGTTGGAGTCCGACGTGCAAAAGTTAGCCATGCCAAAGTTAGAATGCCGCCAATTAGACTGGAGAGTTATCCGAAATATGGTAGAAGAAATTTTTAAAGATACCGAGGTCCGGGTGTTAGTCTGTTGCAATCCGCATAGTTACTGGTGCGGAGCGAAGACCGTCCCCTGCCACTTTTATACAACTGGGAGTTGTAAAAGAGGGTCCAGTTGCAAATACCAGCATCCAGTTCCAGTCCCGACAGCGAATTTACAAAACCTATACCATTTCAGTCATGCCAGCGACTGAATTCGAATAGGGTTTGTATGCAGAATATTAGTTACATATCCTATACCATTTCAGTCATGGCAGCGACTGAATTCGAATAGGGTTTGTATGCAGAATATTAGTTACATATCCTATACTATTTCGGTCTAGAAATTAACTGTAGTGGTGTAGGATTTGCAAACGAAATTTTTGATTATTATTGAGCAAATATCTATACTGTTTCAGTCATGTACGTAAAACTAATCAAATATTTACTAAGTGGATTTATTTATCATAAAATTTAGATATGTTTTGAAAATTAAAATGAATAGTATACAGAGAGAGTCTGTAAAGTGGAATAAATTCAATATCTCAAATACTAATTGTTTTTTTGGAAAATGCTCAGACCCGTCGATTAGTATTTCAAATTGTCCTTTTTGACATTCAATAATAATGTATACAGGGTGTCCCAATTTAGAGATATGACGTCATCGTCGATTTTCTTAAATGGCAACACTGTCATTTTTATAGCTAATTTGATAGGGTTTGTAAAGTTATACATAACTGCAAAATATCAAATTTGTATTCTCTACCATTTACAAGATAATAGAAAATAACAAAGTTATATCTGTAATTTGGAATATATTCAATAATTAAAATACTAACTGTTTTTTTGAAAAATGCTCAGACCCGTCGATTAGTATATCAAATTGTCCTTTTTGACATATAATAATAATGTATACAGGGTGTCCCAATTTAGAGATATGACGTCATCGTTGATTTTCTTAAATGGCAACACTGTCATTTTGATAGCTATTTTGATAGGGTGTGTAAAGTTATACACAACTGCAAAATTTCAAATTTGTATTCTCTACCATTTAGATGATAATAAAAAATAACAAAGTTATGAAAAAGAAGTAATCAACTAATAATTGAATTTAATTATTTCAATAAATTAAGCAAAAACTCATAATGTTGCCCTCAATTATTGTCAAATTGTCAATGGGCAACGTTATGAGCATTTGCTTAATTGAAATAAATAAATTCAATTATTATTTGATTACTTCTTGTTCTTCATAACTTTGTTATTTTTTATTATCTTGTAAATGGTAGGGAATAAAATTTTGAAATTTTTCAGATGTGTATAACTTTACACACGCTATCAAAATAGCTATCAAAATGATAGTGTTGCCATTTAAGAAAATCAACGATGACGTCATATCTCTAAATTGGGACACCCTGTATACATTATTATTATATGTCAAAAATGACAATTTGATATACTAATCGACGGGTCTGAGCATTTTTCAAAAAAACAGTTGGTATTTTAATTATTGAATATATTCCAAATTACAGATATGACTTTGTTATTTTCTATTATCTTGTAAATGGTAGAGAATAAAAATTTGATATTTTGCAGTTATGTATAACTTTACAAACCCTATCAAATTAGCTATCAAAATGACAGTGTTGCCATTTAAGAAAATCGACGATGACGTCATATCTCTAAATTGGGGCACCCTGTATACATTTTTATTGAATGTCAAAAAGGACAATTTGAAATACTAATCGACGGGTCTGAGCATTTTCCAAAAAAACAATTAGTATTTGAGATATTGAATTTATTCCACTTTACAGACTCTCTCTGTATATTTGGATAATATTAAAAATTAAAAACAAATGAATAATTACTAATGTATGAATATATACAGTATGTCCCTGTAAGTTGGAACCATATGGAAAAAATTTTTATTAACGATTTTACGCAAAAAAGATATTCTTCATAAAAAGTTCTGCATGGTCTAAAACCGAAGATGCAATCATCTGATATTAAGTTTTATTAATAGTATATGAGAGATGTCAAAAAATATGAATTTCTGTCAAGAGTAAAGTATCTTTATACAGAGAGGGGCTAAGTTATGGAATAAATTCATTTTATCTAAAATGGACGACTTGGGAAAAAAATCCCGAAACAGGTCGATTTTATTTTTAAATTACAATTTTTTGGCATATATTTCATACTAGTGACGTCATTCATCTAAGCGTGATAACGTAATAGATGATTTTGTTAAATGGGAATAGGGATCGTGTGGCAACTAATTTGAAAGTGTGTTCAATTCTCTGTTCAGTAATATAAACAATAATATCATTATTAGTCCAGAAAGCCACTGCGCATCCGCTAGGAAAAATATTCTAATTCGGATTTTTTGCACAATCTTACTCAAAAAGGACTCCTTTTAACAAATTTCCATGTTGCCAGGACCAAATGGTGGTCAAAAATATTTTAAACGTTTTTTTTTTGTTTTTTTCCTAAAATTATTTTTATTGCATGGAAAAAAGTTTTTTTAGGTTTTTTGGATCATTCCAAACAGAAAAGGTCTCTAGTGACTTTTTTCTAAAAATGATAGTTTTTGACATATAAGCGATTAAAAATTGAAAAATTGCGAAATCGGCCATTTTTAACCCTCAAAGACTATGTGAAAAACTGAAAATTTGAATGTTGCCAAGGTAGGTAGATATTCTTTAAACATCGATTGATGAAATCCCGAAGAGTTTTTTGCAATACAATATTCAATACTCCTTTGTTTTTTAATTGTGAATCAAGCGTTCGCGATACTATTTTCCACCGACAGTATGGTGCAAATGAAAGGAATAAATTCGTTATTTCGAAAATCGGCGACTTTAAAGAAAAATCCCGAAACAGGTCGATTTTTATTTTTAAGTTATGATATTGTGGCATATATGGTATACTAGTGACGTCATCCGTCTGGGCGTGATGACGTAATCGATGATATTTTTAAATGAGAATAGGGGTCGTGTGGTAGCTCGTTTGAAAGGTTCTTCAACTCTCCATCAAGTAATGTAAACATTTACATAATTTTTTATACAGGGTGTCCTTCTACTTCTTTTTTTGTCAAATAATTTAATTTAATAAAAATTTTTTGTACACCCTGTATAAATAATTATGTAAATGTTTATATTACTGAATAGAGAATTGAAGAACCTTTCAAATGAGCTAGCACACGACCCCTATTCTCATTTAAAAAAATCATCGATTACATCATCACGTCCAGATGGATGACGTCACTAGTATACCATATATGCCACAATATCATATTTTAAAATTAAAAATCGACCTGTTTCGGGATTTTTCCTTAAAGTCGCCGGTTTACGAAATAACGAATTTATTCCTTTCATTTGCACCATACTGTCGGTGGAAAATAGTGTCGTGCACGCTTGATTAGCAATTAAAAAACAAATGAGTTTTAAATATTGTATGGCAAAAAACTCTTCGGGATTTCATCAATCGATGTTTAAAGAATATCTACCTACCTTGGAAAAATTCAAATTTTCAGCTTTTCACATAGTTTTTGAGGGTTAAAAATGGCCGATTTTGCAATTTTTCAATTTTTAATCGCTTATATGTCAAAAACTATCATTTTTAGAGAAAAGTCACTAAAGAACTTTTCTCTTTGGAATGATCCAAAAAACCTAAAAAAACTTTTTTCCGTGCAAAAAAAATAATTTTAGGAAAAAAACAAAAAAAAAAACGTTTAAAAAATTTTTGACCACTTTTTGGTCCTGGCAACATGCAAATTTGTTAAAAGTAGTCCTTTTTGAGTAAGATTGTCCAAAGAATCCGAATTAGAATATTTTTCCTAGCGGATGCGCAGTGGCTTTCTGGACTATATGTATACCAATATAAGGTGACCAAAAAAATATTTTTTAATTAAATTAATTGACGCAAAAAAGAAGAATGTATGTAATTTATTTAACTCAAAATACATTTTACTGCTATCAACAAATAGAGAAAAAAATGTTTATTTCACAAATAAACATTCCGCCTTGCTTAAATTAAATCACAAACAGCCTCCCGCGTAACTTTTGGCAGTTTGAACATTTAATTTAAGCAAAAAACCAATGTTTATTTGCCAAATAAACAGTTTTTTCTATTTTCTGACAGCGATAGAAAGTATTTTGATTAAAGTAAATTGCATACATTCTTCTTTTTTCGTCAATCAATATAATTCAAAAATTGTTTTTTTGCCACCCTGTATAAATAATGATATTTGTGTTTATATTACTGAATAGAGAATTAAACACCCTTTCAAATGAGGTGCCACACGACCCATATTCCTATTAAAAAAATCATCGATTACGTTATCACGCTCAGATGGACGACGTCACTAGTACCTATGAAATATATGCCAAAAAAATTATAATTTAAAAATAAAAATCGACCTGTTTTCCATATGGTTCCAACTTACAGGGACATACTGTATACATATATTCGTACATTAGTAATTACTCATTTGTTTTTAATTTTTAATATTATCGAAATATATATTATTAATTTTAATTTTCAAAACATATCTAAAGTTTATGATATAATAATAAATGCACTAAGTAAATATTTGATTAGTTTTACTTGCATGACTGAAACAGTATAGGATATGTAACTAATATTCTGCATGCAAACCCTATTCGAATTCAGTCGCTGTCATGACTGAAATGGTATAGGATATGTAACTAATATTCTGCATACAAACCCTATTCGAATTCAGTCGCTGCTATGACTGAAATGGTATAGGTTTTGTAAATTCGCGTCCCGACAAGGTTCCAGGAGGAACCATCTTTTAAGGAGGGGGCAATGTGACACTATTTAGTCCGCTCACGAATTGGCCTATTTCTTCCCGAAGCTTCTCGGCGTTACGAGACAATACCATTCCTATCCACGGCGTGCGAGACGACCGCTGCCGAAGTATATATAGAACCGAGATTCGAGCACAGGCAGTCATTCATTCATCGAAGCGCGTCGCGTAAGTTAATGTATTCGAATCGAAGATATGAAATGTATTTATTAGTTATCGGAATTATTATGTTTAGTTAATTAAATCATAAATTTGAGTTTGTAAATAATTAGATGTGTTAGTTGGTGTTATTTGTAATTATTAAAATAAATAAGTGATGTAAATAAAATAATATAAGTAAGTCTTCCTTTATTTAAATTAAACTTAGTGCCTAAAGATATAAATAAATAAAATAGTAGAGTCAATCGCGTAAAAAGACAACTACGTCACAGTGCACTCTCATGTGTACTTTCAGTTCACCAATGTAGCAAATTGCTTAAAACAAATTTCACACTTGTATGGTTTTTCTCCAGTGTGCACTGTCAATTTACTTGTTACACTAAACTGTTTAAAACAAGTTTCACACTTGTACGGTTTCTTTCTAGTGTGCTTTCAATTCACTTGCTGCAGTAAATTGCTGTAAGCAAGTTTCACACTTGTACGGTTTTTCTGCAATGTGCACTCTTAAGTGTACTTTCAATTCACTTGGTGTAGCAAATTGCTTAAAACAAATTTCACATTTGATAGGTTTTTTTAGACTGTGTCTTTCCAAATGTGCATTTAAATGACTTGTTGTAATAAACTGCTTTTAACAGGCTTCATACTTGATACTTGTGCGGTTTTCTCCACTGTGCAGTCTTAAATGTTTTTTCAATTGACTTGTCTTAATAAACCGTCTTAACCCTTCGGTAGTCACATCTCGTAGAGTTAAGGTACGGTTCCGACAACGACTGCAGACGTCAGTTGCAGTTGTCGCCGTGACAGACGTCACCACTTTGCACCATTATTTTGTACGAGACTGATTCCGACATCTGACTGAAACTGCTGTCCGACAGAACGTCAGTTGCTAATAATTATACAAATTAACAGTGCAAAGTAATGAAGTCTGTCGTGACAACTGTAACTGCCGAAGTTGTCGGAATCGTACCTTTACATGAGTACATTGCGGTACATAAGGCTGCACATATAAAAACGGTATTTTATGTTAAAATATCAAAAATTTGTTAGAATAACAAAAAAGGCATTATTTTTAACATTTTATTGTATGACTTCATAATGCAACGACTCAGGTGCAAAATAAAAAAAACGAGTAGTCAGTCTTACGCTTTGGCCACACGGGCAATTTTTTACGGCGCTCATTGGTTTGATTACCTCCTCCACCAATTTTAGATGAAATCATTTCATCTAAAATTGGTGGAGGAGGTAGTCAAACTAATGGGCGCCGTAAAAAGTCGCCCGTGTGGCCAAAGCCTTACAATCTAATTTGAACAAAGAAAACGTTTACTACAAAAAAAATTTCACAAACATCCTAAAAGTAAAATACCTAAATACAAAATAATTGAATTAGTCTTATAAACAGACATTTTTTCTCACTTTAATTTACTGAATTTAATTAACTGAATTTTTTCTCGCTTTAATTTTTGCAAAAAAAAAATATTGAACAACTCTACTTCAACGCTCAATATCAAACTGATAAAACACTTCAGAAAATGCAATAGTCCCAGGTAGTATTTTAAAGATAGTGACTCGCACATATCTAAATAGATAGTGGCGTGTACGAAAGAATTTTGGTAAAACTTATTAAGGCCATGGGTACATAATTCGCAAATATTTTACGGCTATCCCTACCTTTTCTGTCTTTACATGGATAATTACGTGTAGTAAAATTCACACTGGTATGGATATGTAAACATTACTAGAATGTCATTCTACTTGAAAATGTCATCATTAACTTAAAGAGATGGCTTTTTTGAATGTTCTTGGATAACTGCTATTTGTATAACTGCAAATTATTAATTCAGTTAATAAATGTGATAATTTTTTCACTATGTATTCAGTGATTGTAATAATTTATATGTACAACAAAAACTAATACTATCGAGAAAAGAGAAAAAGTGTTAAAGTGATTTTTTAATAATATATTGTTACTATGGAACGCTTACAATTTTGAACATCTTTAACAACAAAATACTTGGATCACAGAATATATTATCCTGATGTATTCTCTGCTTGGATCTTCCACAAATAATACACAATACGTATTAAGTTCACGTATTAAATCAATTATTAATCAAATACACCAGCGTTTCGCAACCGGTGGGTCGCGACCCACTAGTGAGTCGCGGGCGGATTTCAGGTGGGTCGCGGCGTGGCTCTTACAGTAGCTGAATAACGTACATATTATGTGTTCAATCATTGGTGTTGGATGGGTCGCGAATATGAAAAAACATCAGAAGGTCGGTCGCCAGACTGAAAAGGTTGGGAACCACTGAAATACACTATATATCAATATTATTTAATCAACAACTCAAAATATTCCCGATGCCATGTCAAATATTTAAAATTGTCACTGTCTGACTGACAATATGCTGACAATATTCTATTCGACTGAGTGCGTTGTATGACAAAGATAGATTTGGAAAATATTACCACGGACATTGTGTTCATTTTTTTTCGAATCCTGAAAAAACCAATAAATATTTTTGAAAAATTTAAACGCAGAATGAAAGACTAAATTAATTATTACCGAGGGCCGACAGACCCTTAGAATAAATAAAAAGTTTATTTTGAATGAAATATTTGAAATTAAAAATCACACTAAACTTTCTCTTAGTTTTCACCCCTGTAACTTATTAAAATAAACATTATAGAAGTTCTCAGGGACTTTCGGCCCTCGCTAATGTAATCTTTCATTCTGCGTTTAAATTTTTCAAAAATACTTATTAGTTTTCTCAGGATTCGAAAAAAATGAATCCCCATTTGAATAACATGTACAAAATACGTACCCAAACCCCTAAACTAAAACTTTAACACTAGAAAGTCTGGCTTAGCATACCTACCTAGAAAGCCCGAAGGGATCATTTTGGCCCCACGTTCTTTAATCAATTAACACTCAGTTTAAAGAAATTAAATCTACTCTAGACGATAGAATCTGATTTTATTTTTTACTTTCACTGTTTAACACATTCACTGCCTATCAAAAACATTCGGAACACCATACAGTTTGCAGTTTTTGATATTTGCCACACATTGCCTTGTTACAGCCGCGGCAATGATTGTAATTATGATTTCCTTTACAAAATATTTTCAACTGATATTTTTGTCGATTTTGGATAGTAACAGTAATAGTTGTTGGTAGACCTGGTGTTGCTAGGCGTAGTTACAGATTTCGGGAGGCAAGGTATTGGGCCCATAATTCTTCACACAGCCGAAGAATAAACTTATGAAGACTGAGTCTACTTTCAGTTATTTCTTTATAAAAAATAATCCATGCATTTATTGCTTCCAAGTCAAGAATTTTATAAAACACGTACATAGGCCATCGTCTTGAAGTTACTTTTGTAGTATAAAGACGCGTTATTTGGTCCTCTACACCAACAATTATTGTATCTTTGTGTTCACCAACAAGTTTATCTTTATTACGTAGATGATCAGTACCAGTATAAGGGTAACCATTTACAATAAACATACATAAATATAATCTCAAAAGTCATAAAATATGAAACTATTATTGCCTCAAACAAAAAAACTGCAATAAATTCAAATCACAACAGGAGCCAAATTGGCCCCTCCGACTTTCTAGTGTTAAAATGCGACACGGAGTACCGCACTGTGCACACCGGAAGGTTAAACAAATTTCACACTTGTATGGTTTGACTACTCTGCTTGTAATCCCAACGCCGCGTCAGCGGTATAAAACGGGAGAGTATTATTATTATGGTTTTTCTCCAGTGAGCGTTTTCAAATGTGGTTTTCAATGACTTGTCGTATTAAAATGCTTTAAACAAGTGTCACACTTCACACTTGTACGGTTTGTTTCCAGTGTGCTATCTGAAATGTGCTTTTAAACTACCTGCTTCACCAAATTATGTAAAAGAAATTTCACACTTGTGCGGTTTTTTCTCTAGTGTGCACTCTTAAGTGTCTTTTCAAACTACTACCCTCAGCAAACTGTCTAAAACATGTTTCACATTTGTACGGTTTTTCTCCAGTGTGCACTCTCAAGTGTACTTTCAAATCACCATTCCGAGAAAATTGTTTAGAACAAATTTCACACTTGTACGGTTTTTCTCCAGTGTGCACTCTAAAATGATTTTTCAACTCATTTTTCGTAGTAAACTGCCTTAAACAAGTTTCACACTTGTGCGGTTTTTCTCCTGTGTGCACTCTCAAGTGTACTTTCAGATTACTTGCACTCATGAAATGCTTTAAACAAGTTTCACACTTGTACGGTTTCTCTCCAGTGTGCACTCTCAAGTGTACTTTCAAACTACTATCATCAGCAAACTGTCTTAAACAAATTTCACACTTGTATGGTTTTTCTCCAGTGTGCACTCTCAAGTGTTTTTTCAGTTCACTTGTTTGAGCAAATTGCTTAAAACAAATTTCACACTTATACGGTTTTTCTCCAGTGTGCATTCTTAAGTGTCTGTACAAAACACTTGTCGTACTAAATTGCTTAAAACAAATTTTACATTTGTTAGATTTTTCTAGATTGTGTGTTCCCAAATGTGCATTTAAATGACTTATCGTAAAAAACTGTTTTAAACAAGTGTCACACTTGTGTGGTTTTTCTCCAGTGTGCATTCTCAAGTGAACTTTCAAATCACCACTCCAAGAAAATGGTTTAAAACAAATTTCACACTGGTACGGTTTTTCTCCAGTGTGCACTCTCAAATGTCTTTTCAAGTCTCTTTTCGTAGTAAACTGCTTTAAACAAGTCTCACACTTGTGCGGTTTTTCACCTGTGTGCGGTTTTTCACCTGTGTGCACTCTTAAATGTTTTTTCAACTCACTCATCGTAATAAACTGCTTAAAACAAGTTTCACACTCGTGCGGTTTTTCTCCAGTGTGCACTTTCAAGTGTCTTGACAGATTACTTGAAGTAATAAACTGTTTTAAGCACGTTTCACACTTATGCGGTTTTTCTCCCGTGTGCGATCGCATATGTTTTTTCACATCAAATAGTCTATAAAATTGCATAGAACAAATTTCACATTCGTGAGGTTTTTCTCCACTATGTAGTATTAAATGTCTTTTCAAACCCCGTGCTTCACCGAACTGTTTAAAACAAAATTCACACTTGTAAGGACTGTCTTCAGTGTGCACTCTCAAATGTTTTTCTGTGTGCACTCTCAAATGTTTTTTTAAATCAAATGAACGAGCAAACTGTTTAAAACACGTTTCACACTTGTACGGTTTTTCTCCAGTGTGCAATCTCAAATGATTTTTCAACTCACTTTTCGTACTAAACTGCCTTAAACAAGTTTCACACTTGTGTGGTTTTTCTCCCGTGTGCACTCTCAAGTGTATTTTCAGATTACTCGAGCTCATAAACTGCTTTAAACAAGTTTCACACTTGTACGGTTTTTCTCCAGTGTGCACTCTCAAATGTTTTTTCAAATTACCAGAATCAACAAACTGTCTTAAACAAATTTCACACTTGTATGGTTTTTCCCCAGTGTGCAATTTCAAATGTCTTCTTAAACTACATGCTTCAGTAAACTGTTTAAAACAAGTTTCACACTTGTATGGTGATTCTCCAGTGTGCAGGCTCAAGTGTTTTGTCAAATTACTTCTTCGATTAAATTGCTTTAAACAAGTTTCACACTTGTACGGTTTTTCTCCAGTGTGCACTCTTAAGTGGTTTTGTAAATTAATTTTTTTATTAAATTGCTTAAAACAAATTTCACACTTGTGCAGTTTCTGTCGAGTCCCAACTTTCATATTTTTACTTAACATTTTTCCTTCGATGTGATGCAGGCCTGCATATTTTCCTTTGTGAGACGAATTTGACGTTTCAATAATTTCCATTTTGTTCTCTTCCTGGGAATAACCTAAAATACAAACCAATTATAAACATTTTATTGACAACAAAAACAAAATTAAAAATGAATAAACATTTTCAATTTTGTTGCAAGCCGAAACAGCAGTCGCAATATATTTCTAGTTCAATTAGAGAGTACAGCAAGAATATCTACCGGTTTCGGGGCTTCTTAGCCATTCATCAGGACAAACTTATGCTCTTCTCTCTAACTGAACTAAGTTAGAAGCTAGGACAAATAATCCCGGATAAAAAATCCCCACAAATTATCCCCGGACAAATAATCCCCACAAATTTTTTTGGACAAAATATTCCCACAAAAAATCCTGGACAAAAAATCCCCAAGAAATATTTGCTGCCGAATAGTTCTATAAACGCTTAACGCGCGATTACAACTACATACATTTTACATGAGACCGTTCACATGCCAACGCGCGTTTTAATGACCTAAAACGTCAACAATAGAAAAACAGACGCTTCTACATATACCTCGTCCAATTTACTTACCGTTGCACGTCATCTGCGCCATAGCCTGTGACACGATACCAACACGAAATATCTAGGCAGTAGGTGTGTTCCCCTTTAGAATCATTTTGATTCTAAAAAAGAACACACCCACCGCCTAAATATTTCGTGTTGGTATCGTGTCACAGGCTATGGCGCGGATGACGTGCAATGGTAAGTAAATTGGACGAGGTATACACACTTCACCTTCTAACGTGAAATTCACACTGGGATTGCAGTACTGTTAAGATAGGATGCACATTCAGTGTTGCCACAGTTCCTGTGCGACGCTCTTGAGAGAGCAATCAACAACTGGTGAAGACCGACAACCCTGTGCGTTTATTCCCCATTAGAAATGTATTGCCCTATCTTAGCCGTACTGCATTCTCGGTGTGAATTTCTCAATAGATCACAATCATTCTTTTAAGAACAGTTTCAAATTCTTACTATTCAAAATAAAGGCCTTAAGCTATCTCTATTAGAATCTATGGAAATTAATAAATTGAAAAACACAGATATAATTCTGAATGACCAACTTGAGACAAACAGTTCCCCATTCCTAAACCTCTTCAGTTAAAGACTTTAAAATGCAAACACATACTAAAATAAATCACTTGAGAAAGGCACTATGCCGAAACAGCTGTAGTCAAATAGTTTTTTAATAAATTTTGTGGAAGTATCGAAAACAAACGTTTTCAGTGTTTTATTGTTAGGGAACATCCATAAACTACGTCGTAACAATTTTAGAGTTTTTAATAGTCTCCCCCCTTCCGTCGTAAAACGCTGTTTACAGTTAACCCCCACCCTCATACCGACGTCGCAATTGCAGCTCATGACCCCCCTTCTTAGTGATTTTTAAGTCCATATTATTTCTGGATTTTTTAAAGTAAGCTCTCAAAGTTTATTTACGAATGCATCCAAATCAGTATTACTATGTAGCTCATTAATATCCTCGTAATTTTTTCTCTCAATTCACTGTACGACTAATTAGCTTTATTGGGGTAAAATACAACACTTTTATCGGAGTTCCTATGCTTTATTAACTGCATCATATAAATCTTGATACTTGTTTTGATTTCAATGCCATTTCTTTTATTAAGTATAAATACAATGTACTAACTAAATAGAATAGAATATTTTATTTTATTCATTCTTGTAGAATTGTTTCACACAGAGTATTCAGTAAATAAATGAACAGTTTAATATTTATTGCTTCCAGACGTTGTTCTGTATAGAAGCGTTTGTTTAAAGACATAGAACAATATTTTATTGTTTGCACTGGCGCCCATACAAAAAATTTCAGGGGGGGACAGACGTGAAGATGTTACACATTATATTCTGTATACTTTGGATATCCATATATAGTTTACAGCACCCGAAAAGATAGGGGGGGCACGCCCCCCCCCTGCCCATGGGTATGGGTGGCCATGATTGTTTGTGATTCTGTACAAAACTGCTGGCAGTATTATCAAGGCTGCGAGTGATAAAAACGAAATGAAAAGTATGCGATAAAAGTAATATGTATATATACTAATTCTTTTTAATTCTAAAACAGGGTATTTTTTATATTCGTGAACATCAAACGACGTCGGATGTGCACTCATGGCCCCTTCCCCCCTGTCGTATACCGTCGTAATAAACAAAGTCCCCCCTCCCCCTTTTCAACGACGTAGTTTTTGGATGTTCCCTTAGATCAAATATACAGGGTAGCGATAAAGTATGGAAACACGGTAATTTCTCGGAAACCGCTAGAACGATTTTTATAGATTTTGGTGGGTAAGGGTCTTCCAATGAGGCCGATATTATAGTGGTAATTACATTGTTGTCAAATCTTTCGTTTTTCTGGAAATCTAATGAACTTTCTTATTTTCTTGCTCTTCTCTCTGACTGAACTAGGTTAATACTTCGCGTGCCGTCACGGATTGCAACGAACGAAATGACAGGGATGTCCTAGCGACACAAGATCTTATGATGGTACTACACTCTCAGGAACATCCTATGTTAGTTGGGGTAGTTACCCCCTATGATAGGGGTTGATGAAGTAGACACTATTTGCTGAATACTTATTTATTTACCAACTCTAAATACCACAGTATCTAGTTGGTGCGTTTGAGGTCTAACTGTCTAATGATGTATCTGAATCACGAATGATAATTGATCCGCGATGCTTTTTTGTATCTATAAATAAACTAGAAAAGTGTTGATGTTTTTAATGCTGACTCGGCTTGGCCGTGAATTAAGAATAATATTGAATAGCTGACAAAGCGTTATTGAAACTAGTGCACTTGTGTTGAGTAATCGGTGTCACATAATTACTTAAAAAAACGTGATGTCTGTTTTATAAGACATTTAAAAATTAAATGAATATGTCTTGCTCTTATTTAGGATGCTGATAATCCTGTACATCCTTAGCCTTCCGGGAAAAATTTTCTGACTACCGACAAAGAAGAAAATTTTCTAGACAACACCACCAACCGATTATTGTGTTTTAATCAATACAAAATTAAATATTTCTTTCCTATAAATAATAAGTAAATACAAAGAAAAAAATGTTCGTTATCAACATTGTTCCCGTTTCACTTGTCACTCACTGTGTCCTCGGACAGTAAGCATGTAGTCTATTCTTATGTCTTTCCTTGATTTTATTGTTTTCCATTTTGATCTTACAATTAACGCTATTTACCTCTGTTATTGTGAAGGGGCCTACATAAAGACTATCAAACTTACCATTCTCTTCCTTTTTACCAGGACTAGGTATCCTATTTTAAAGTGTTGTGGTGTCGCTTTGGGCTTATTATTTTCTTGTCGCTCTTTTTTGTGCTTCAGTAAGAAGGTTCTAGCTCTCGCGTGTGCGCATTGTAGTTTGTATCGTAACTCATTGTAGTAGGCATCTATATTGTAACATGGTTGGACCTCTCGTGTCAGATCTTCAGATAATTTCCTGCCAAACAGTAACTGGAACGGTGTGTAACGATGATACGCGTTAGGGGTTGTATTGTAGCAGTATGTGAACATTCTGCAACACACATCCCAATTTACCCTGTCTTCATCTATGAATTCTCTTACGTAGGTACTCGTTTAATGTTCTGTGCAGTTTCTCACAACTTCCAATGGACTGTGGGTGGTATGCCGTTGAAAAGTTGTGCTCTATTTTTAGTAGCTTTGTTAGTTCCTGCATTGCTTCGTTTTTATATTCTGTGCCTTGATCTGTTCTTATTTGCTTCATGAGTCCGTATGTTGGTATAAAATGATCGAAAATTCCACGGGCTATTGTCTCAGCTTCTTTATTGCACACGGGTATACTTACCGCGTACTTTGTAAGTTCACACAACATTGTGATACAGTATCTATTGCCTTCATTACTTTTAGTGAATGGACCTATCGTATCTATGTATACTATGTCCCATGGTTTGGAAGAAGTGTCCGATATCACGAATTCCTCGACATGTGTTCTTTTCGGTTTGTTAATTTGATATTTATGGCATTGTTTAACGTATTTTCTTACGTCTTTTTCCAAATATTTCCATCTGAATCTTGCCGTTAGCTTTTTTATTAGTCTATTATTTCCTACGTGTCCTCCAAACATCGGGTGATTATGATATTCCTCTATTAATCTGTGTTTTTCTTTGTCATCTTCTATTGTTTCTGGTACTTCACATATGTATATTTCTACATTTTTCAATATTTTGTTTCCTTCTTTATAGCCCAATAAATGACCGTTTTAGAGTGTAATTTCCAGGGGCAACTCCAAATTGCATGAAAATTTGGATTTAGGTTCCACTTACCCTCCACTTCGAAGTTGAATTTGCGCCGTTGATTGCTTTTACTTGGGGGGGTGACATTTACCCATTCTCGGGGGGTGAAAAACGCGTGTTTAAAATAAGGCCGGAAATGGATAAATTGACTTATTTTAAGCTCCTTTTGTTTTATAAAGTTTTTTACGTAAGTCAATACTTTTCAAGTTATTCGCGATTTAAAATGTTGATTTTTAGACAAAAAACTACGTTTTCAGACCGCTTTTCCCAAATAACTCAAAAAGTAAATATTTTATCGAAAAAAATATATTTAGCAAAAGTTTAGCCTATAAAAAAACGAAAAAAATGGTGTACCAGTAAAGTCTACAAATTGAGTAGAAGCAAAGTTGTAGCTCATGAGAAATACGTTCTTATTCGTCTAATTCCAAATCGAATAATTCAACGCGAAAAAAACGTATTATTTGTTTTTTTACAAAAGTTTACAGCATCAAAAATAAACGAGTAACACTGAAAAAAAAGTTGGCCCCTTTTTTTTGGTAAAAAAAAATCGTGAAAACCTCCCTCTATTTAGCACCCTAAATGAAATTAATCGTTTGGCTTTACCATCTATTTTAACTGTATGTGTATTGTTTATATGATCTGTAAGTTTGATTGGTTTGAGGTGCTTATTTTTGAAAATATTTAGTTTTATAGTAAAAAAATTTTTTCTAAAAATTTGTGAAAAATTTCATTTTTTCAAAATAACTTAAAAAGTATCAGTGATAAGAAAAATCTTAAAGAGTAAAAAAATGTACGTTTTGCTATTATAAATATGCTAGTTTTATTTTGTTTCTCCGTAAGATAAAAATTGGTTAAGATATGGCTGTTCAAAATTTGCATACACTAGTGATTAGTGACCCATTCAAGCTTTCTTAATTATAACCCTTTTAAAAATAAACACTTTAAACCGGTGAGACTGACAGATCATATAAAAAATAGATAGGTAAGTAAATTGTTTGTAAAGCGGTAGCGATTAATTTCATTTGGGGAGCTAAACACGGTGAGATTTTCATGATTTTTTACAAAAAAAAAGAGGGATAAATTTATTTTGAGCGTAACTCGCTTATTTTTAATGGTAAAACTTTTGTTAACAATTGAAACAAAGCTTTTTATAAACACTTTAAAAAAGATTAAATGGTTTCTCCCGAAAAGTGCTTAATTTTTCGGTGATTTCACCTTGAAATATTCGATTTGGAATTAGACGAATAAGAACGTATTTTTCATGAGCTATAACTTTGTTTTTATTTGATTGATAGACTTTACCGATACACCATTTTTTTTGGGTTTTTTATAAGCTACACTTTTGCTAAGAATATTTTTTTCGATAAAATATTTACATTTTGAGTTATTTGCGAAAAACCGTCTGAAAACGTAGTTTTTTGTCGAAAAATCATTTTCAATGGCAAATAACTCGAAAAGTATTGACTTACGTAAAAAACTCTATAGAACAAAAGTTGCTTAAAATCAGTCAGTTTATCTATTTCCGGTCTTATCTTGAACGTATGTTTATTTCACCCCCGGGAAGGGGTGACTGTCACCCCCAAAGTAAAAGCAACCAACGGCACAATTTCAACTTTGAATTGGAGGGTAAGTAGAACCTAAATCCAAATTTTCATGCAATTCGGAGTTGCCCCTGAAAATTACACGGTATCGCCGAATTTCCCGTTCATTTACTGGGCTATTAATATATTCATCAATTGTGCACAATTTAAAAATAATATCGTTTACGTATATCTTTACTTTACGTACTGCATTTTCTACCGCCAGCTTATCAAGCTGTGCCAACATTTGATTTAAATCGAAATGATTGAATCCTGTGGCTATGCTCTTGCTGCATTTTATTTTGTTTTTGGCCCTAATGCTCAGTCTTGGTGAGATCAGTTCTGCTCCAAAAGACAAAACTGGTAGTCTATGCGCCTCTAAATTATTTAGTACTTTTCTTACTGTTTTTTCGGGGGCTTGCGGCTGTAGTGTGAGTTTACTTTCTGCCTTCGTTTGCCTTGATTCTTTTTCCTTTTCTCTTGCTTGAGCTCGTGTTATAGCTAGTATATGAGTGTTGTCTATGTATACCTAAGTTCTTTAGTTGATGCAATGTTATTCTTGAAAGGCTGTTGCGTAATTATTTTTCCCTGTTATATACTCTATTTCGAAATCGTATTCCTCTAAATCTAATCTGATCCTCGTGAATTTTGAGGTTGGTTCCTTCATTGAAAATAAATGGGTTAGTGGTTTATGATCCGTTTTTACTAAAAATGTTGGTGCTCCATATAAATAACATTTGAAATGATTAATTCCCCAATCAATCGCTAGTAGTTCCTTAATGACTATAGGTTTATTACATTCTCCTTTACTAAAACATCTTGATGCGTATGTTATCGGTAGGTCTATTCCGTTGCAATCTTCACTTACAATTGCTGAACTGAACAACTCTCTTTGGATGCGTCTGTCGTTAGAATGAATTGTTTATTGAAATCGGGATATTTTGTGGTTTCATCAGAGATGAGTTGAGCTTATTGAATGTTTTTTCACATTCCTCTGACCAAAAAAATTCTACTCCTTTTCTCGATAATCTGTTTAATGGTCTGCATATTTCCGCAAAATTTTGAATAAAAGGTCTACAGTAATTACAAAATGCTCGAATCTTTTTGTCTTTTCTAGGCTTGTCTTAGGCCTCGGGTATTGTCCAATCGTTGCATATTTTGCTTTATCTGGTGATACTCCGTCCTGAGAAAGATCATGTCCTAAATATGTGACTTCTCTTCTAAAGAATTGACATTTTCCTGGGTTAAGTTTCAAATTGAATTTTCGACATGTCTCGAATGTCTTTTTCAGATTGTCTAAGTGATGTTTTTCTGATATTCCTATTACTACTATATCATCCATGTAGAGAAATTCTTTGTCCGGTGTTAATCCTGAAAACGCTATTGACATCACCCTTTAAAAGCTATTCGGGCTTACGTTTAATCCAAAAGTTAATCTGGTTAATTGAAATGCTCCGTTCCCCGTGCTAAACGATGTGTATTTTCTCGATAATTTTTCTAAAGGTATTTGGTGAAAACCTGACATTAAGTCTAACTGAACCCCTTCTGTGGCGCAGTGATAAGAGCGCCTACCTTTGGATTGAAAAGTCCGAATGGTCGCGAGTTCGAATCTCATCAGGGTCAGGAATTTGTGTTAATTATAAATTAATAAATGATGATAGTTTCTGTCCTTGTGGGATCGGTACTCACCGGAGGGACCGCAGACGTTCGGATACAATTAGCGTCTCTTTGCAAAGACAATGACGTCGACTTTGCAAAGTATCAAGACAGTTACTCAACACACACACTACACATGACACTAAGTATCTCATGTTGTGACTGGCTGAATGACATAAAGTCCATGCCATTAAAAAAAAGTTATAACTGAAAACCATTTTGCTCTTCCTAGTTGATCTAATATCGAGTCTATTCTTGGTAATGGGAATTCATCTGTGACTATTTTCTTGTTCAGTTGTCTAAAATTTATGCATAACCTCCATGCTTTATTTCCATCTATAGCTTTTTTCGGTACCAGCACTACCGGGCTGTTGTACTCTGATGTAGACGGTTCTATGATCCCTTGGTCTCTTAATTTTTGTACTTGTTGGTTTAATTTCTCTGTTTGTGCATGCGGTGTCCTATAGTTCTTAATATATACCGGAGTTTGGTCTTTAACTCTCAGCTTCTGTTCGTAGAAGTTGTTACATGTCAACATATTATGCCTTAGGGCGAATATATCTGAATATTCTTCACATAAAGATACTGTTACACTTCTTCTATACCTAGATCTTTATTGAACTCAACAGAAATTATAATACTTTAACAAACTGATAACTGCAAACTTCAAAATCTGAATTAAAACTGAACTATAAAATGTCAAACACATATGTTTATATATATATATATATATATATATATATATATATATATATATATATATATATATATATATATATATATTCCTGACGTTCTAGACATTTCTGGGTTATTCCATGACATCCAGAACATTCTCGTACGTGACTACTTCTTCTTTCACGTCGAGGGACTTTTTCTATGTAGGATCAATCTACGGGAATGTCATAACAATGCTAATTTATCGCGTATGTATTCTGGAATATCTAACTTCAGTGATTCCCGTAATTCCTTTTTCCTATCCTTGCTGTCATTAATCAGTCTATATATGTTGAACAATTTAATGTCTAATGTTTTGATTGTGTTTGTCTCTACTTTTACTGTTTCGTAGGTTGTGTTCAAAATTTTGATGTACGGATTATTACTTGAAACAATTGCTCTCGCTATGAATATTCCTGGTTGTATTTCCTGTTGTTCCACTATCCTGTCGTTCTTCAGCGTTTGAAAATTTTTTACGACTCTGTAAATTTCACATCTAGGCGGTATTATTATCGTGTCATTATCTATATTATCCAAAATGTTCGTACTAATATAACAATCATTGTCATCTTTAATGTGTATTTTAAGGTTAGCGTAATCCAATGTGCATTGAAAATTTGAAATAAAGTCTCTCCCAATGTTCCGTCTGTTGAAATGGGAAAGTTAGGTTCAACTAATTGAAAGATATGCTCGAATTGACTTCCTTTTACTTCTAGTGTTCCTCTGTATGTTTGGTTGTTAAATTGTCTATATCCTCTGTTCGAATAGTTCCGTTGGTTTTCCGTTGCCTCTGCTTCGTTCCGTTGTCCGAAGATATTTCTTCTCCCTCTATCGTATTTGTTATGGCTGTATCCTCTTCTGTATTGCTGCTGTCCTCTCCTATTCTCGTAATTCGTCCTATAATGTAGCACTCTTCCCTGTGTGTTCTCTTCTGTCGTATCAATCGATAAAAATTTGGATACTACTTCCTGCGGTGTTGTGAAATTACCTGCCTCCAATATTAACTTAGCTTTATCTGTATTAACGTTTCGTTTGATTGTTGTTACAACTGTTTCCGTCGTGTATTTTTCGCTAATTCCAATGGCATTCCTTCCGCGATGTATGCTACCTTCAACTGTTCTGCAAGTTCTTCTACTTCAGATGCGTACACTGCAGCATATTTATGCCCTTGCCTTTTCTTTGCTAACTTGGCTATCACAGTTTTCGGATTGTCGCCTCTTAATTCCTTCTTCAGTGCCGCGGCTATAAGTGGGATCGTATCCTTTGTATATCCTCTTATCAGATTTCTAGCCTTATTGGTCAGTCTTGTCTTTATTAGCGTTATCGCTGTTTCTTCATGTCCTTCCGCTATTTTCTCCAGGAGTTCTAATGCGTCTAAAAGAGGTTGTAGTTTACCTGCGCTTCCATCGAACTCGCTTGGAAATCCGTTGCTTGCTATATTCAAAAATTCGTTGATCGTCAGAGCCATGTTTATATTTTGCTTTATATCGCGTTGTTCCTCTTCTATTTCCTCTTCGCTTTGTTCTTCTTCTATTTCCTTGTCAATTGACTGATGTATTGAACTTGGAACTACTGTTCTTAAGTTTACTGCTTGAAATGAGCGTATAACTTTATCTCTGATTTTCCCAAAATATTTGTTGCACGTCTCTCTTTGTTTGTCTGTTAGTGCTTCTCAATTTTTCTTTGACAAGTGTGTGAATTTGTTATATGATTTTATTAATTGTGTCGTTACCTTTTCTTGTACTTCCTTAGATTTAGGTCATTTCTTCTTCAAAACCCTTTTGCTTTGAGTTGTAACTTCTTGTGTAATCTCCTCAATTATTTTGACAAAATCTTCCCAATAGACCTTGTTGCTACTCATTTATTCATAATATGTCTCTCTCTTTTATTTCTTTACTTCGTAACGAACGCATAAATTCGATAGTCTTACGAGGTATAGTAAAATTGTCAAATAAAATAGTATGTCAAAAATAATAAATTGCAATAAAAATCATTATATCAATCATTATAAATCATCATAAAAATCAGTTTGATAGAAATCGATACAAATAATAATTGGATAAAAAGTCGGTAAAGATAAAAATATATGCTAGTAAATATATAAAAATCGTATAAAAATGTATATATACGTCCTATACGCTCTGAGCTTCGCTGCTGTCGCTCCTAGCGGATTACTTATTCAACTTTCACCGGTAATTTTTAAATTTACTATTTAATTGTTATCGCTTAATATTTACAACGCTAAAAAGTAATTAAATTGTAATAGATTTTTTAAAGATTTTGCTAATCATTTTGACGTTCTATTGATGAAATATTAATTTCTTACTTCGGATACTTTCACAATTATCGTGTAGATGGCGCTAAGATTAATAGATTAATTTATAATTACATATTACGGAACATTAAAAAAACATAAATTCAGTATTTAAACGTAAGTATATTTAAGGTAAAAATATATACCACAGCTTTGACCAACTAATATTTTTTATAATTAATGTTTTTAATTTTAATTTTAAATTAATCACTTTGACATTTATGTCAAATTTACGGTAAACGTTTACAGACTTGTCACTACTGGCGCTCGCGAATTTATAAAAATCCCCTCTACGTACAAGCTCACAGCGTATAGATAGTCATAATGCTTGTAAAATTTTTTTTATCGATAATAGCAATAAAGATATTTAATAATACTGGTACTAGATTAAGTAGATAAAAATAGATAAAAATTAGATTATGTATATCTTAAATTACGGTTATATTATTATTGTTATGAGGCTGGTAAATAGACCCCACTTTAATGAAATTGTTCCAATCTCAGGTTCTATAGGTGCTGGTTCGCTGAGAAAGGTAATTAGCTGATACCACTAAAAGTACCAGCGAGACTGCTTCCAAAAGGGATAAATTTAGAGCAATGAATTATGATAAGATAAGAATTTAACACATTTATTCTAAATCAAACAATGAAATTAAAGAGAAGTGAAAAATATATACATATATAAATAATTCTTCCTCTGTATGAAAAAGAAGAAGAAGATATATACGTATAAATAAAATAATATGTACCTAAATATAAATAATTATGAACAGTAAACAAAAATGACAGATTTTATAAACTAAATCTAATGAAAATGTCCGAACGAAAACTACGAGAAAAACTACGGTATTGTGTCTAAACTTACATAAATGTTCCGCGCACTAAAATAGTCCGTTGACCGATATGTTTTTATATTATGAGCTCATAAATATAAATAATGTCCTTACCTCCAACTTAATACCACTTGCCTAGGTATGACGAGAATTTCCACTCAAAATTTGCTACGAATCAGATGACCAAATTTGCGATTACTAAATACTTAACGGGAGAGACTCTGGGTATTTGTATCTTCTATTTAATTATCCTCTATATTATAAATGTGGAGAAAAACACAAATATTTGTCTCTTTTGGGGTTATTTTTCTAATTTCTTTCTTGAACGAGATGATCTGCTAATTACGGGAGATGAATTTTTTCTATATTGTCACTTTGAAGTTTTTGGGTTTTTGCTTTACGTGACAGAATCATATTTTTGACGTCACTAGAGATGGGAAATGCCGCATATGTACAATAATATAAATAAGGAACGTACTTCTTTGAATTTTGTGAATCTTTTGTGAGAGTTTCGAACAATTATTATATTGTGAATTACGACTATATCGTGGAAATGCCATAAGAATAGATAATATGGACTTAACACTTTAAACGTCTATGTTCGTATCACCAAAAGTCCTCGATGCACGTCCCTTCTCCATACCATGTTCCATCCCATATTATACCATCTTCAGCTCCGTGTCGGGCCTAATGTCTCTATGCAGTTGCTCCTTACCATTTTCTTGGGTGGTCGGGTGACAGCAAACCTCGTCCTTCGATGTTTCTCCTTCCATACTCGTCCAGTTTACCAGTTCCTGTGTTCTTTCCCTGGCCTTAGATCGCCATATGGTGGTACTCCACACTCAGGAACGTCCCGTGTTAGTTGGGGTAGTTACCCCCTATGATAGGGGTTGATGAAGTAGACACTATTTGCTGAATACTTATTTATTTAGAATACTCTAAATACCACAGTAACTAGTTGGTGCGTTTGGAAATCTAACTGTCTAATAATGTCTCTGAATCACGAATGATAATTGATAATAGAATGAAATAGAATGATCCGCGATGCTTTGCTGTAACTATAAATAAACTAGAAAAGTGTTGATGTATTTAATGCTGACTCTGCTTGACCGTGAATTAAGAATAATCTTGAATAGCTGACAAAGCGTTATTGAAACTAGTGCACTCGTGTTGAGCAATCGGTGTCACCTCATTATTTAACAACAAACGTGATGTTTATTTTGTAAGACATTTAAAAATTAAATGAATATGTGTTACTCTTATTTTGGATACTGCTAATCCTGTACAACCCTGTAGATATTTTATCCACAAGGAAGAATTTCCTGTAGCTGGCTGTATACCATTAATTACAAGTAAATTTAATGAAAATGTGTCTTGGTAAAAGGTATATTTATTTAAAAAGCCCCTAAAAGGGCTACAAATATTAAAACAAAACGTTTTCGCTCTGTAACAAGAGCATCATTAGTGTTACAAGAACATGCTGAGCCACTCAAAAATACTAACCTTTTAAAATTAGAGTGGATATGGATAGGAATTATATCCATCTTTTGGATTTTTAACCGACGTTTAACAAGACGTTTAGTCTAATTTTAAAAGGTTTTAACCTTAGTATTTTTGGGGGCTCAGCATGATCTTGTAAGACTGATGATGCTCTTGTTACAGAGCGAAAACGTTTTGTTTTAATATTTGTAGCCCTTTTAGGGGCTTTTTAAATAAAAATACCTTTTACCAAGACAAATGTTTCATTAAATTTACTTATAGATATTTTCTTATCTAAATGCCACGTGGTCATGGGCATGCAATACTTAGCCTTAAATTTTTTCATTTTATGAAATTAGAAATCAAATCTTACTCATGCACCTAATTTTTTTGTAGAAAATAAAATATTATTTTGGAATTTCAAATTTTAAAAATGAATAAGTATGAACACTTACTAAAATTAACTGCGAGCACAGCAGTGGAGTTTCTGACTACAGAGAAGATGTTATTGTCAAAGCTCTTAATATAAATATTAATGATCCCACCAATTTGTAAAAAAAGAGTGAAAATAATAAATAATTTACTTATGTAATTAACTTTGCAAAAAAATAATTACTAAAATTACTAGACCGTTGTGTCTCAAATTTGCAAACCGAATAGGTATATATACTCCATCTAATTTACTTACATAGAAATAATATTTACAGATTTCTATTAATGTTAACTTAAAGAAATACACAATAATATGTTTCATTTAATTTGTATAAATGGATTATAAAGCGTTTTTATGAAGCACATTTGTTCGGAATACACTGTAACTATAATCGAACGAAGGTGATATTTTGGCATAAATTGGTAACATTTATTTGACAGTTGAGGTGATAACACTTCATATTTGTTTATATTCTTTACTATAAGTATTTGTTTCATTATATTTACTGTTTTTATTATATACTTTAACGTAAGATTATAACTTAATTCTTGTTTTCTATTTCTAAAGTTTTTATTTATTTACATTGAATATTAATTTGTTTTGCTGTATAATCCACTTCCGCAAAAATTGTGTGATGTATTTGATTTAAAATGAATTCAAGAATTTTTTGTAATTGGGCAACAATGTCAACTTAGATCTCTAATGTAAATAATGACCTGCAACAGTAAGTAAATTAGACGGACTGTAAGTAAATTAATATTAGCTAAGAGCAGCAATGATTAATGTCAGCAGTTTATATTCAATTTAAAGAATATATGGTAATAATTACTGTTACTACTGGTACCTATTTCTTATTTGTTATTTTAAAAGAACATACTACCCTTACAGCGTGAAAACTTTCACACAAATTATTCATGATAAGTCACTGTTAAACATTTCAAAAATAAACAAGCTGAAAATGAGAGCATTATCATAACGAAAACTTTGTATATTTACGTATTTTAATTCATAATATGGAAAATTTCTATTATGAAAAGTAGTTTAGATTTAATAATTATGTTTTAATGTGAAATTATATCATTCTAATTTAAATGTTATGAACTATAAAGGTAGTTTACTCTTGATCGAAATTCATATTTTTTATATACCTCTTATAAAATTAATAAAATTTTATATATGATGGTTGCATCATAAATCTTAGAACATGAAGAGCTTTTTTATGAAGAATAACTTTTCTTCGTCAAATCAAAAATAAAAGAGTTATAAATGAAAATGTTGTTGGTATCCATAATTTGAGAAAAATCTTCAAATATTTTTTTCAAATAAAAAATATTTTATGTATCAGACCATAATTTTTTATACCAAACAATATTATTTCATATACTGTCGGTTCGCTAAACTCAGACACAACTGGCTAGTGATTTTAGTCAATAATTTTGCCAATTCGACAAAAAAATAATTTCTAAATAGTTAATAATTACTAAATAATTAGTAATTTTGCCAATTTCGGCAAAATTCTCAAAAAACAAAAAAATTACCTACTAAAATCACTAGCCAGTTGTGTCGAGTTTAGCGAACCGACTACAATTAGGTATATTTTAATTTCATAGCAAATGGAACAGTCCATTTATCATAAAGGGGAGGCCGTATACTGGTATAAACCTTTTTAAAACTGTTAATAAATTATTGTTTTTAAAATATTATACCCAAATTGTATTTTTGAACATCTTATTTATTTTATATAATAATTAAATTCACTATCAAATGTCATTGATGTTTTATTAATACTTAATTTAAAATTTAGTTTGACATTCACGAAGTATCAAACTCAAATGTAAATAACATATGCTTTACTTAACAAATCGAGATTTAAAAACTAGCCTACTTAATAGCAACGATTTCAGCTGGACGTGTAGTGTGTCGGTAGAAAATAAAACGATTGTGACATCACATTTAAGACTTTGAGGTTGATTATCTCGAAGACGGTTAGAAATATCGAAATGCCGTTTTCAGATTTGGATTCAGAAGAAAAAACTACATAAGAATACATCGACAAATCTGATCTGAATATTGCAGGAGCGGCAACGCAATAACACACACACTTTTGCGAATTTATAAACGAAATGTTTTCGTTGAAAATGAATAACCATTTTCAATTTCGTTGCAACACGAAACTACAACCGCCTCAATTATAGAGCCCTCTACCCTGCAGCAAGCACCTCTACCGGTTTCGAAACATTAGTATCTCATCAGGAGGCACATATTTTATGCTGCTCTCTCTGACCCAACTAGGACAAACCCCGGCGTGCAGTCACGGATTGCAACGAACGGCAGCATTTTTCCGCACTAGTTAGAAAAATAACTATGACAAAATAGATTATCTCAAAATTTAGTAAAAAGTTTCATTGAATTTCTACTTTTCTACTTAAGGCACTGTAGTTAAAAGTGAATTGTCAAATTGTGAAACGTCAAATTATTTATATTTCATTTATTAACATTAATAGTAATAGCACAACTTGCGCAATTAATAGCACAACTTGCAAAAAAGGTGGTTTAAAAGATTTTTTAAAATTTAATTTAAACTGTATTATTGCATTTTTACACGTTTGTAGAAAAAAACTATTAAAATTTGTTAGAATATACAACAATAAAACTAAGATGTTATTCTATAGTTGTTGTGATTTACGTATCGACAGTATAGGCAGTTTTGATGTAATGTCAAGAAAAATATAAAAATGTTATGTCAGTCAAGTTCAAGTAAAAGTTTTTGTAGATATTGTCCTGTAATTGAGAATGAATAAATTATAATTGCTAATATATAAGACGTTTGTAGAAAAAATATTGTATGATATACGTGTTAAAAAGTATATTTTTAAGGCACTCATGTGAATTGCAGAATGAGCGAAGCAAAACTTTCACATGAGTGACTTAAAATTGTACTTTTAACACTTATATCATAAATAACTATTATATACAATAAAAAAATAAATACATACTTTTAATATTGGGTCTATTGAATAAAAAGAAGTATTTGCTTGTACTTACAAGCATTTAAGTATTTACTTAATAGTAATTAAATAATGCATTAAAGAAATGACTTTATTCAATTACTATTAAGTAAATACTTAAATATTTGTAAGTAAAAGCAAATACTTATTTTTATTCAATAGACCCATTAAGTTTTCATACCTTTTTAAGTTTTAAAATTATAAATTTAACAATTTAATATATTAAGATAAACATTTTATTGTGAAAAAACAGTTTGCAAATCGATGGCATCAAATTTTTATTTGATCTGGGTGCACAAGTTAAATTGCTCTGTTCCTATTTCTTTCCCACTTTCCCCCAAGCCTAATAATACATAGTTTATGCTGTCGTGCCGATGGCCAGGGTTTGAGTTTATGCAATCGAGTATTTTGAAGTGACAAATAAATGTGATCATTCCTCATTCCTCCCATTTAAACCCTTCTTCTATAACCATTCTATATTCGTTGGTTTAATGTTGTTTAATAGCCAAAATAGTAAGTGTAGTTTTTATAGAGCTCCAATAATTACATATAAATTAAAGAAAATATAAAATGTTTAAACTAGGATAAACAGATATGTATGCTGTAACCAATATTTCAACTGCTAGTGTTCCAAGAAATATGTTTGCTTTAACCGATTTGTTCGTTATAAGCAGTGTAAATGCTTTTTTTATATGTCATTTCACGGGACCTACTATTTTGTTTGTTATATCCAATTGTACGTTATAGCCGGTGTCATTGTAAACGATTTTGACTGTAGTTCGTTCATGAACTACACAAGCCTAAACTACAGGTTCCTGGATGGATTGGGAGAGGAAGACCAAAGAACACCTGGATTGGGACACTTAAGTAGAACATGTTAGTAAAGGGGATTAATATTAATATGATCCAAATAAAAACTTATGGAGAAACACAATTAGAGAAGCCAACCCCTGCGGTCCAGGTAGAAATTACTAAATTTTAATCTATCATACTTTTAATTATTATAAGTACCTGCTATTCAGTATCACCTCTCAAAATTGAACAATAAACACCACAAACTTTTGAAGAAGTTGTTTCGGAGGCAACTGAGAGGATGGTGCGAGCTCAGAATATAATTATTGTTGGTGCTCCAGAAAGTACAGGCAGTATCGATCAACGTAAAAAGCATGATGAAGAATTAGCATCCGATATTTTGGGGGTAGTGTGTGGGAATTCAACCCCACATATTCCTGTTAGCATAACCAGAATTGGCAAACCTTCACCCAATAGACCAAAATTAATGAAACTTTCATTTAACAATGCATCAATTGCAAAGGATATTCTTAAACGCAAGAACTCATTAACGGGAACCCGTTTTGATAAATTTATTATTAGAGATGATAAAACACCTAAGCAAATGGAGTATTTGGATCAGTTGAGAAAGGAGCTAAATGATCGAAAGGCTAAAGGCGAGACTGATATTACTATAAAGTTCATCAGAGGAACCCCCTCTATTGTACCATCAAAAAACTGAAACAGTCAAATTTTCTTAATTTCTCTATATCTTATACTAATATTGATTCTTTAATGGCAAAACTCAATGAATTTGTTCCTTATATGGATTTAGAGAAGCCTGCTATTATGCTTATAACAGAATCCTGGCTTAAACCACATATACCTAATTCTATCATAGATGTACAAGGTTATACTATATTCCGCAACGACCGGCTTTCGACTGGAGGTGGAGTATGCATTTATGTGTTAGATTCTGTTTTTTCTCAATTTACAGTAACTGTTTTACCTTCCAATATTCCTGGCTTCGAGGCAATATGTCTTCTCTTTCATAATAAACACTTATCTTTTACGATTTGCTGTGTTTACAGACCGCCTGATACTGCTTATAATAATTATGTTCAACTTATTAATTTTTTATCCGTTCTAGCTTCAACTTACAAAAACCTAATTATTGCCGGTGACTTCAATCATAGAGATTTAAAATGGCCACATCCTGTACCTCAAAATGCTTCATCTAGACTTCTTCTTGATTTTGTACAAGATTCACATCTCCAACAAATCGTTACTGAACCAACTCGTTTCCGTTCTGGGCAGCAACCCTCCATCTTGGATTTAATTATTACTTCTGATAATGATTTAATAAACAATCTAGAATACTATCCCCCTTTTGCTAAATCCGATCATGCAATTCTTCAGTTCCAAATGCAGTTAATTCTTGTTACTGATCCAAAAAAACTATACTCATCAAGATATTTTATTGATTATAGAGGTATTAATCATGATGTGTCACTGGTTGACTGGGCTTCCGCCCTGTCGTTACCAAATGTACAGGAAAACTGGAATATTTTTCATGAACAATGTAGCAACATCATAAAAAAGAATACAAGCTCAAGACTTATAACTACATTTCCTTCTAAACCCTGGATTAATTGGGATATTCAAAGACTGATTAAGAGAAAGAAAGCTCTTTGGCAAAAGTATCAAAGATCACGTTTGGAGAATGATTTTGTTACGCATAGGAAAGTTGCCAATCTATTGAAAACAAAAATTTGCAATGCTAGGAGAAACTATGAAAAAAATATTATAGACAGCAATAATCCAAAGAAGTTTTATAAGTATATTAGAACTTCCATAAACACAAAAGTTTCTGTTCCTCAATTAAAAACAGACTCAGGTGATATTACAAATGATGATTTGAAAGTGGCTACAACTTTTGCTAGGAGCTTTTACGGATCTTTTACTTTAGAACCTGATGGCCCGCTCCCAGACTTACATTATGAACCCGTAAATCATAGTTCTATTACCTCAGTAGAATTTTCTCCTGATGATATTTTTAAAAAACTTAAAGAACTTGACACCAACAAATCTCCAGGACCAGATAATCTTTCTCCTACTTTCTTGAAATCATGTGCAAATGCTCTTAAATATCCACTCCATTTGCTTATGGAACAATCATTCCACTCTGCTACTCTGCCACTTATTTGGAAAGAAGCACGGGTGAAACCAATCTTTAAGAAAGGAGATAAACTCGACCCCAAAAATTATAGGCCTGTTAGTCTCACTCCAGTTATATCCAAAGTTATGGAATCAATTATTGTGGATAATTTACACATATTTTTGAACCAGCATCAAATAATCCCGAACGAACAACATGGCTTTACCAGTGGAAGATCGGTTGTTACCAACTTGTTATGTTGCCTAAATGACTGGACTGCCGAAGTAGATATGGGACAGGATATTGATATTATCTACTTAGATTTTAGCAAGGCTTTCGATAAAGTTCCAAGGGAAAGGCTTTTGAAAAAATTAAACAGGATTGGAATTCGCGGGCAACTGTTAAACTGGATTTCAGCCTTCTTAAGTGAAAGAAAATTTTCAGTAAGAATACAGTCTTCAAGTAGCCCCCTATATGACGTGATAAGTGGAGTCCCCCAAGGATCTGTTTTAGGGCCACTACTGTTTAATATATTTACATCGGAGCTAAAATACATCATTTCATCAAAGTTTTCGGTTTATGCGGATGACACAAAGCTGTACAACAATCCTAAAATAAACTCTCAGTGTTTGCAAAAAGACTTGGACAGCATTTCTCGATGGTGTACTGACTGGTTGCTACCGCTTAATATAGAAAAATGTGTCGTTCTTCATCTCGGCAAGAATAACCCTCGGTTAAATTATTTTATTAACGGCACCGTTTTAAAAAAGACCGATTGTCACTCTGATCTCGGCGTGTTAATAGACTCACAATTGTCCTGGACTCCTCAAACGTTGCAACAGTGTAATAAAGCCAATCGCATGGTATATCTTATTAGTAAAGTTTTTTCGTCCTGTGACAGTCGAACCTTAGCAAAATTGTATAAAACTTATGTGAGACCTATATTAGAATTTGCTAATTCAGTGTGGTGTCCGGTTCTTCAGCGTGATGTAAATATGCTGGAAAATGTACAGCGACGAGTAACACGGATCCCGTATTCATTGGTGCGTCCCTCATATGAAGATCGTTTAAGGATCATGGATTTAGTTCCATTATCCGCCCGAAGACTTAGAGGCGACTTAATTACAACATTCAATTCATTTCATTACGAAACTTCTTCACTCAGAAATTTCTTTACAATAAATACAGATGAGCGGTTAAGAGGCCATCCCAGAAAGCTAAGAAGAGAACTCTGCAGAACCAACATCAGGTTAAACTTTTTATCAAATAGGGTTGTTTATGCTTGGAATTCATTACCGGCTTATGTCGCTATGGCTCCTAGTACAAATAGTTTTAAGAATAGACTCGATAATAATTGATTGTATTTTTAATTTAATTATATGTAAATCAGCGTATTTAAGTGTAAAACAGCTAAGTACCAAAATTTGTTTAGCTTTTAGAGTATAATAGGATTCTAATCCTCTATTCTTATTGAATGTTAATAATAATAAATAATAATAATAATAATACTACTCAAATACAAGTGATTTTGTAAAGGCGCATTTAAATCAAAGCGAACACGAACGAAGGAACGAATTCATAGGTGTTCGCTTGGTCATTCATTCGCTACAAAGTAGGGCTATTTACATTGAAGCAAACGTTCGCATTCGTTGATGATCGGGAGTGCATATTGCCTACAGATGTTTTTAAGATGGGCCAGTGCCAGTCACACATTGCGTTGTTTATTTTCGTGTTTCTTGCTGGGTAAATTTTAATACAATAATAGCTTACAAAAATAGCAGGTAGCAGGTATTATACGCTGTTTGAGGGAGCTTAGAAAATAACATAATAAAGAACCAGCTTTCTTAAAATTCTTCCTTGAAAAAGTTACTTGCTCTTGATATTATGACTATATTATGTTTAAATAATAAATTGTAAAATTGGTGTATCAAAATAAATTTGCTTTTAATTAATTTTAGCAATTAATTTGATTTGGTTACCTCATTAGTGTTTCTGGGTTGAAATTTATCCAATAAAAACATTAGGCTTTTAAAAGCAAACCACTTCGAACCCTCTTTTTGTCTTTCTCGTCTAAATGATGCCAGAAGCTAATTCATTTTTCAGTTCAGAGACATCACAACCCATTCCTATAGAAATGTTAAAACAAGCATCAGTTTTTCTGTTTATTATTTTATATAGCTTCAATTTTGGGTTTCATAGGCATATTCCATATTGCAAAATTGTTTTCACAACTACACAATAAACAACCCTCTCAAACTAATGTATGTAAATAAATTAAATCAGTACTTCTAAACAAATTCGTTCGCTACCGTCTATCCACTGTCCACATTGAACGATTTCCTTTGATGATTCGCTCACTTACTGACATCAGTTGGAACATGTGCGAATTCGAACGAATTCATTCGGTCGTGCTCGATTCGCTGTACAAATACAATAAAGTTAACGAACGAATTCGTTCGTTCATGTTCGCTTTGATTTAAATGCGCCTTAAGAGTTTAAGATATGGTTTACTAAAGTATCTAAAAGGTACTATTATACATACTTACTTTCACTTTCTTTATTTGTTGTTGGCTTTTTTTCAAAGGGGGTAAATTTATGTTCATCTTGTTCTATTTCAGATTTTACTGGAAATTCATTGGAGTCTAAATAAGCAAATTCCTCGTATGCAGTTTCCCTCTTAGGTTCTTCCTTTATTTCAATCTTGAAGGCATCCAAAGGACCAACACACGTCTCAGTCTCATCCACTTTTATTTCACAAGTTGTCTCGCTAGCTTCTTGTTTTATTTCCATATTTGATTCAGGTAGAAGTCTAGGAAAAGTGCATGCTAAATTAGAAATTTAAAATAAACAAAGAGGTGAAATTAGAGACATTTTATTATGTATGCCTTTGTACTCACTTAATAAAGCTCTAAAAATTAAGATATGTGTATTTCAATGCATATTTTTTCTATAATTAGTTCAATTCTCATTTAAAAATTCCTTTTTTAACGTAAATTTTCAAATTTATCCATCTTGATTGTTTCCTTGTCAATGTCATTTGTCATGCAGTAATGTCATGTCATGTCACTTTTCTACATGTTGCCATATTTTCAAAAAATATTATTTCTTGCAAAATTTTGTAAAAATTTAAATATAAAAAAATATAATTTTGTAAAAAATAAATATTTTATTTTAATTTTGTCTTCACCCGTTATAGGGGAGTGCAATTAGAATGAAAAGATTCAATGTTTCGGAAAAAATCAAACAAGGTTATATTTTTCTAAAACGTTTTTTGTTAGTTTATAAATATGTTAAAGTAAAAAGTTCTATTCACAAATTTCGCCGCTAATTGTTTATTAATTGTTTAAACAATAACAATTGTTTTGTATAAATAATGTTAAGAATATGGGTGAATTTAACATTTTATTTTGATAGAAAATGTTTTTATTTTAGTATAGATTATGCTGAACCCGAATCTGACATTACAATTTGCAAATTCAAAATGGCGGATTCAAAATGGCGGATTTTTTCCTAAAAATCCTTAAAAAGTAGTTGTAAAATCCGAATTTTTTTTATAAAACGTGTTTGTTTACATATATGTGGATGTTTTTGAGAGGTTACTGAACCTGAATCAAATTTTGATAATTTAAATTATAAAATGGCATATCCAAAATGGCGGATAACTTAAAAAATAGTTGTAAAATAATAATCTCTTTACAAAATGTATTTATTTCTACATATATTTATTTTTGAGAGCTTTGATAAACCTAACTTAAATGTCAACATTATAAACTATAAAATGGCGGATCCAAAATGCGGATTTTCTAAAAAGAACATAAAAAAGAACATTTTTCTAAAACATTTATTGCCTTTATTTTTAACAGGTTGTTGAATCTGAATTAAAGATTAAAAATTTAAATTTCAAAATGGCGGATCCAAAATGGCGGATATTTAAATGAAAAAGAAGTAGAATCCAATCAAACAAATTTCAGTTATGAGTAAAATACCTATATTTTTCCTATATATAAAATACCTATATAATACTGAAAATTGTTATTATGGAAAGTTGTTCAGAATTAAAAACGATGTGTCAATATGCAATTACACTCTTCTAATCGAAATATGGTTTGTGAACTATAAAGGTACATATTTATTGCGCGAAATATAATTTTTTTACATACCTCGTATAGATAATATTGATAAAATATAATATTTTATATTTGCATATCCAAATGTTAGACCACGCACAGCTATTTATGACGAATAACTTTCTTCACAAAATTAATAATTAACAAACAGTTATCATAAATAATAAGTGAAAATTTAATGATTTTGGGTATAATTAATTTGAAACAATATTAAAAAAAGACAAATTTTCGATTAGAAGGATATAATTACATATTGGAACATAGTTTTTAATTCCAAACAACTTTTCTTTATAAAAATTTTCGATATTGTGAAATATAAAGGTACTTTACTCTTGAGTCAAATTCATATTTTTTGACATACCTCGTACAAAATTAACAAAATTTGATATTTGATGGTTGCATCTTATATTATATACGATTCAGAGTATTTTATAAAGAATAACTTTTTTTCGTAAAACTGATATTAAAAAAGTTATCAATAGGTTACAAGTTACGCAGACATACTGTATAAGAGCTAAAAAAAATTTTTTTGTTGAACATTTATTATTGTTGAAGCGTATTATTAAATGTATTTTAGGTAAGTTTTACAGAAAAAAGTTTTGATCACTCTGTATATACATTTTTTCAGCTGGTAATTTTCGGTTTTTTATTACATTTTTGTTATCTTTCTTAGTTTTCTCAAAAAGAAATTGTTTATTTCATTTTTAAACTAAAATAATTCAGTGTCTTTTTAAGATTACATCCTAAGCTTTAAAAAAATATCAAAAAAATTGTAATAGATTTATTCAAACTTGAGTAATACCGTCTTAAAGTGGTGGGAATTCTGTAAAACTACGAAGATCTCAAAAATTACATTTTTTGAGAAATCGTATTATTTGAATTAAATTTTTGAGATTTTTTTTTTGAACAAAACATCGTTTAGTTAGATTATTGAGAGGTAAGTTGTGCAAATTTGAGAGTTTTATAAGTAAAATTGTATTAGTTACACATTTTTAAATCATTTTTAAACAAAATTCATGTAAGGCTCACTTTCCGCCCACACCGTACTTATGTCCATACATTTTATTTATTTTATTACAACCATAAGATAGCTTATTTAATCTTCTTTCATGTCCAATTTGTAAAATTTCTTTTGGTCCATTAGTTAAAGAATTACATTAAAAAAACTCAACCGTGCACTTCTTCCAACGCTAGTTTACAGTGCGCCAATGTGTGTGAGAAGGGTGACTTTAGCGTTATAAATAAAAAATTACAGAAGCTAGAGATTTAGTTTTAGAAAAATCTTTATATAAGGTTTTTTTTGTAAAATTTTCTGAATTTTTCAATGGTCGTCAGTTTTTTTCTAAAAATTATATTTTCGGAGTTATTTAAAAAAACATCTAACTTCGTTGTTCATTTGTTTAATAAAAAATGAAGCACCCACTTCTTGAGTAGAACTTTTTGATATGTTGTTTATTAAACATTTCTTAATGAAATTACAGAAAGTTTTATCTAGTTTGATTTTTTCCGAAGTGAAAATCTAAATGCACTCCCCTATTATGTTTATATTAGTTTCGATTAGGTTAGGTATAAATTTCTGAAAAGTAACATTTTACATAAATATTTTGCAATAACTATCGTTGTAATAGTTTGAAAAATGAAAGAAACGTTTATTCAAACTTCTATATTAAAGTACATGAACACAGCAATATATAAATACAGGGTGGGCCAAAGAAAAGAGTCCACCTCGATATTTGGCAGTATAGTTATTCGATTTTAAAAAAATGACGAAACAGGTCGACTTTTATTATTATATTGCAATTTTTTCGCATATATTTCATACCAGTGACGTCATCCACCAAAGCGTGATAACGTAATCGATGATTTTTTAAATGGAAATAGGGGTCGTGTGGCAGCTCATTTGAAAGGGTGTTCAATTGTCTATTCAGTAATATAAACATTGATATCATTATTTATACAGGGCGACCAAAAAAATATTGTTTGGATTAATTAATTGACGCAAAAAGAAGAATGTACTTTTAATTTATTTAACTCAAAATACATTGTACTGCTGTCAGAAAATAGAAAAAAAATGTTTATTTCACAACATAAACATTTTTTTCGCTTAAATTAAATCACAACAGCCTCCCACCTACTTCTTTTGACACTTTTAACATTTAATTTAAGCGAACAGCAATGTTTATTTGCCCAATAAACATCTTTTTTTTTTTATTTTACGACAGCAATAAAATGTATTTTGAGTTAAATAAATTACATACATTCTTCTTTTTGCGTTAATTAATTTAATTCAAAAAATGTTTTTTTGGCCACTATGTATAAATAATGATTATTGTTTATATTACTGATTAGAGAATTGAACACCCTTTCAAATGAGGTACCACACGACCCCTATTCCCATTTAAAAAATCATCGATTACGTCATCACGCCCAAAATGGATTACGTCACTAGTATGAAATATGTATTAAAAAATTGTAATTTAAAAATAAAAATCTACCTGTTTCGGCACTTCCTTAAAATCTAATAACTACCGTCAAATATCGAAGTCGACTCTTTTCTTTGGACCACCCAGTATAAACAAATACATACCTAATTTTTTTCTTTTATCCACTAGTTAGCAAATTAAATAAAATTCAACCGGTGGAGGATATGCGGGAGGGTTCAAGAAATTCTTCAAACATTTCAGAAATTTATATATTTTTTAGAAAAAATCGTTTTTTTTTCAAAAAGGGACGCTTAGCGGATTTAAATTTTGTCTTGTATTGTCTACTTTTGAGTTGTTGAAGATATTCCAACAAAAAAAGTTGAAGCTATATTAAATTAGATAATAACGTGTTTCAAGCTTACCGTGAGGTATTTATTTTAAGACAGGTAATATTATTTAATTGTATCACAAATTTTCCAGGTATACTTTTTGTTAGTACATATGTATTTACTTAATCTCTTTTTATTTTTAATATGTATTTTCCATTGTTGTCGTGTATAACCCCAGTGGTTCGGACATTAAATTTAAAAAATATATGTTGGCGATAAAATTTTGTATGCACCACGTCAGTAAAGACTCCTTATCGAACTCGTCTGTTACTCGCCTCGCTCGCTCTTCTCGTAATATCAGACTCGTTCGATAAAGAGTCACTTTACTGACTTGGTACATAAATAACTATTATTTAAAGCGATTGTGCGGAATACTGGGCAATGAAACAGTTGATGTCTTAGTTAAAAGGGCCATACACGAAGGAGAAGGAACACAATACAAAATTTACAACAAATGAAATAAAAACAGTTATTAACAACGTTTGGAAAACAAAATGGGAAGCACATAATAAATATAATCAAAAGGGCAAACATTACAAAGAAATACAAGAAACGATTCCCAAAAAACCATGGCTTATAAAGGGGAATCTTTCCAAAAATGCAATAAGAAAAATTTGTTTAATCACGTACCTGTTCCCAAATTTCTATTTAAAATTCGTTTAAAAACCGATCCATGTTGCATCTGTGGAGAAATAGGAGACGCAGAGCATCAACTATTAAATTGCTCTCTAATAGCCACTTTACACCATGCAACTAATTGCGCAATTAATTGCACAATTTCTTGCAGCAATAGAAATTGCATCGTGTCATACGCGAATTGCACATAAAAGCTGCAACTTCTTGCAGCAATTTCTTGCTGCAAGAAGTTGCAGCTAGATAGAACATGTCCTATTTTTCATGCAATTTTTTCTGCAATTTGGGTATATTTTTAGTAACTTTTAAGGCTACACTGTTTGTTTTGACATTCTGTCATCCTAAATTTCAAACTAAACAATTTTTGACAAAACTAGAGGAACTTTTTACCAATTTCACGCTTCACAGATAACATTATTGTGGGGGATAACTTTAATTATGCAACATAGGGATTAAAGAAACTATATTCTATTTTTATTTCTTTTGTATTTAACAACTTGTTTCCTTTTGTAAATGAATAATGTATTATAGGTATACTTGCATCAGGTATTAATTGATTTTGTTATACATAATACATATTATACTTTTCTCAAATTATAATCTAACATTTTCAATCTAATATATCTGATAACTCTACTCAAAAAATTACATTTTTAATTTATAAAAACAACATAACCCAAAATTTATGGTATGTCAAAGTTTCTATCCATTTCATGTTAGTTTATGCAATTACTTGCACTGTGTAATCACTTTATTGCAGAAAGCTAGGTGCAACTTATTGCAGAAGTTCTTGCTGCAAGAACTTGTGCAATAAATTTCGCAATTACTTGCATCGTGTAAAGTGGCTATAATACAAGCTCAAGTGAAAATCTTTTTGGACAAAATTTATAAGTTAAAGGATGTCATACATCCAATTAATTTAAAGTTCTTATTAAATCAAAGTAATAATCCACAAGTGGTCATTTTATTATGGGAGCATATTAAAAATATTAAGGTGATACAGCAGCGATCAACAAGTAGCCAAAACGCGTTCCAAGATTGCGGCTATAATTTTGAATATTTTTTCGAGATATTTGGCACACGTATTCGTAATATAATAAAGAATGGCGGTACAGAGCCCAATTTGAAAAATATATTAATATGTGGAAATTACTCTGTAATTAAATACATTATTAAAAAAACGAGCCTGTACCGCCATTAAGAAGAACAAAAAAATACACTTTTTTATCCGATGTCTAGATTTTGTGTCATTTTGGAACTACTAATGAAATAAAAAATTTTAGTAGTTCCAAAATGACACAAAATCTAGGCATCGGATAAAAAAGTTTATTTGAAGAAAGTGTATTTTTTTGAAGAACAAAAAAATACACTTTTTTATCCGATGCCTAGATTTTGTGTCATTTTGGAACTACTAATGAAATAAAAAATTTTAGTAGTTCCAAAATGACACAAAATCTAGGCATCGGATAAAAAAGTTTATTTGAAGAAAGTGTATTTTTTTGTTCTTCTTAATGGCGGTACAGACTCGTTTTTTAAATATTGTATTTAATTACAGAGTAATTTCCACATATTAATATATTTTTCAAATTGGGCTCTGTACCGCCATTCTTTATTATATTACGAATACGTGTGCCAAATATCTCGAAAAAATATTCAAAATTACAGCCGCAATCTTGGAACGCGTTTTCGCTACCTGTTGATCGCTAGTGTTTCCTCTTAAACTGAAAATATGAGTAACTATGGTTAACTGTCTGTATTTAGAACCATATATAACCATGTAATAACTATGTAAAAAGAATGTGTGTGTACTTTGTACGCACGTAAGAAGTTATACTTCTATTACATATTATGTGATTTTAACGAAATTGTGGTATATTATGAACCCTCTGTATAAATAATAATTTAAATATGATGTTATTAACCTTTAGGGTATTGAACATACATAAAAACAATAGCTTATAGTTTGTATCACATGTTTATTACGAGTGAACTTGAACTATATTTGTTATGGTTCAGATAGGTATAAAAACACGCTGAGCAATCAGTATGAGGAGAGATATACAAATAATTATTAGAAGTTAGTATGTAGTAAGGCGCTATGAATCATTAATGTTATTGTTTAGATATTGGATACCAGTGAATAAAATATAATGTATAGTAAGACGTGTTTAGTCTTTTTAATTAATTAGAACCAGAAGGCAGTAACAACACACTATTTACTACAAAATTGATATAATGTACTTTAAACAGTTTATTTATATTTCATTTAAATATTAAACGAATTTTAATACTTACTACTTTCCAAAAATTTTTAGTAAGACAATACCAAAAATTTTTAAAAATAAAAGAATAAAACGCACACAAACACATTGAAAAATGCCACAAAGAAAAAATGATTTCTGAACGATAATAATTGTTGGCAAAAATTTTAAATACGCATTTTCTGAAAAAAAATATATAACAAATATACTTACAATCATAAAATGCATAAAAAAATAAAAACTTGCATCGGGATTCGAACCTGCGAATTTGGGGACGCTTTGATTCGTAATCGAAGTCTAGACTCACTCATCCAATTACACATTATTTGTCATGTGGAAAAATAGGGTAACTGACCGTTTTACTGTTTGACAGTTGTTCTGAATTTACCTTATCAAATTATGTAGTTTGATTTTTGCGGAAGAAAATATTAAAATATGACAAAGCAGTAAGAAAACAATATATTAGATGAAGATTGGTAGAACTTTTGTTGGTAATCAAATTAAGTATGTAAATCAAAGCATTACATACCTACTAGATAAATAAATCTACGCCAAAAAATCATAATTTAAAAATAAAAATCAGACCTAATTTCGGATTTCTCTCTAAAATCCCCATTCTTGAGAAAATAAATTTATTCCAACCTAATCCAAATGTATAATTACAATATGATTATAATAAAAACTACTTACCAAATTAGAATCAGTTTTCCTTGTCCAAAAGTCCAAAAATATATATGAAAACTATTTAAAAAGGCAGTATAACTATTAACTAACTTTTGTTTGTTGTTTCTTTTCCCACAAATTTCAAAACGCAACAACCATAAATAATCAAACCACACATAGAGAAATAAAAACAACATTCTTTTTATTTCTCCATGAAACCACAGCTGTGCCACAGCCGCCATATTGAATAATTTTTGACATGTCATTTGAACATCCAATCAGAACAAAGTTATAATGCGCATGCGCCCGGATCGTGGGTTTTAACATATAAAAATTCACCCTCATATCGCGCGTAAAGAAGTAAAACTTCAAAAACATGAACCATTAAGAAGACGAATAACCTCCGAGATGCCGAATCGGGTTTTAGTCTTACCGTAATGAAAAAAAAGGAATAATAACAAAAAAGATACAAAAAAGGAAAAAAAAATTGAATATAAAAAATTAATATTATAATGAAAAATAGAAGTAAAATGTTATTGTAATATATAATAATAATATGATATTTATTTATTTATTTAGCGTATGGCTAGATCACAGTTTTTGTACACAAATAAAAAGGACAATACATTGTAAATAATAATAATTAATTATACATACAAAAATTTAGTTAACATATTCAATCGACTGCCGTTATGTATTATCTGATCGGACACTCCTCCACTAAATGTTTGCTCTTCTCATACCTTCGATATTAAATTGGCACGCTCGTACAGTCACAGTCCATTTATTAGTAGTTGTCTCTTCTTCAATTAATTAAAAAACTGTGATATTTTTCTGCCAGGAGATCTTGTGAAAAATTGTTTGGCGCCTCTTGTGCTAGTCCATTTTAGTCGGAGAGATAGAAGCGGATTTTGTGCGTGATAAGTAATATGAAAAAACTATACGGGGATATGTTGAATTAGTTGTGTACATGACTTTCACCAACGACCGGAAACCAGAGTTGGGGGCCGAGGGTAGTTATAAGGGGTCAAAGTCGCGAATTTTATTATTTTTTTTTATGACGCTCATGATCGAGATAGTGCACCAAAATTTGGGAATAAGTAGGTCATGACGTAACTAAGTAAAATCTCTAGGGGCGGAACTCTGCGTGGCCGAAAAAGGGGTGGGGGTAGGGGTGAATATAAAAAATATAAAGGGTTTTTTGCGACGTGATTGAGATAGTGGACCAAAATTTGGGAATAAGTAGATCATGACATTACTAAGTAAAATCCCCAGAGCCGGAAACCAGAGTTGGGGATGAGGGTAGTTATAAGGGGTCAAAGTCGACGTTTTTATTATTTTTTTTGTGACGCTCATGATCGAGAGAGTGCACCAAAATTTGGGAATAAGTAGGTCATGACGTAACTAAGTAAAATCTCCAGGGGTGGCACGCTGCGTGGCCGACAAAGGGGTGGGGCAGGGGCGAATACAAAAAATATAAGTGGGTTTTTGCGACGTTCGTGATTGAGAGAGTGTACCAAAATTTGGGAATAAGTAGACCATGACATAACTAAGTAAAATCCTCAGAACCGGAAACCAGAGTTGGGCATGAGGGTAGTTATAAGGAGTCAAAATCGCCGTTTTTATTATTTTTTTTGTGACGCTCATGATAGAGTGCACCAAAAGTTAGGAATAAGTAGGATATGAGGTAACTAAGTACAATCTCCAGGGGTGGAACGCTACGTGGCCGATAAAGGGTTGGGGGTAGGTGTGAATATAAAAAATATAAGGGGTTTTCTGCGACGTGCTAGATTGAGATGTGCACCAACATTTGGGAATAAGTAGACCCTGACTTAGCTAAGTAAAATCCCCAGAGCCGGAAACCAGAGTTGGGGATGAGGGTAGTTTTAAGGGGTCAAAGTCGCAGTGTGTATTATTTTTTTTATGACCCGGTACAACATTTGTCCCACGCAGCATTCCGCCCCTGGAGATTTTACTTAGTAATGTCATGATCTACTTATTCCCAAATTTTGGTGCACTATCTTGATCACGGACGGCAAAAAAAACCTATATATTTTTAAACTCACCCCTGCCTACCACCCCTTTGTACCCCAAGCAGCGTTCCGCCCCTGAAGATTTTACTTAGATACGTCATAACCTACTTACTCCCAAATTTTGGTGCACTATCTCCATCATGAGCGCCACAAAAAAAAACCGCGAGTTTTACCCCTTATCCTCGTCCGCCACTCTGGTTTCCGCCTCTGGGGATTTTACTTAGTTATGTCATGGTCTACTTATTCCCAAATTTTGGTGCACTATCTCAGTCACGGACGTCGCAAAAAACCCCTTACATTTTTTTATATTCACCCCTGCCCACCCCTTTGTCGGCCAAGCAGCGTTCCACTCCTGGAGATTTTATTTAGTTACGTCATGACCTACTTATTCCCAAATTTTGGCGCGCTATCTCGATCATGAGCGCCACAAAAAAAATAATAAAAAAACGGAACTTTGATCCCTTTGAAACTTCCTTCCCCACTCTGGTTTCCGGCTCTGGGGATTTTAATTATTTATTTCATGGTCTACTTATACCCAAATTTTGGTGCACTATCTTGATCATGGACGTCGCAAAAAACCCCTTATATTTTTTATATTCACCCCTACCCCCACCCCTTTGTCGGCCACGCAGCGTTGAGCCCCTAGAGATTTTACTTAGGTACGTCATGACCTACTTATTCCCAAATTTTGGTGAACTATTTCGATCATGAGCGTCATAAAAAAATAATAAAAACCGCGACTTTGACCCCTTATAACTACCCTCGGCCCCAACTCAGGTTTCCGGCCGTTGGTGAAAGTCATGTACACAACTAATTCAACATATCCCCGTATAGTTTTTCCACATTACTTATCACGCACAAAATCCGCTCCCAGCTCTTAGTCTATTTAGATTATCCAGGGTGCACGTGCAGTATTATCCTGCGGACGCGAACTAGCTTTACACCCGATTTAGAAGTTAAAAATTAGGTATACGAATTAGATATAAATTTAAAATCATTTTAAACTATTAATTTACTTTGACATAATGTAGTATATATGATATTGTAATGTATTAATAGGGAAGGAAAATAAACATATGTTTAAATAGAGTAGTTGAAAATTATGTAAAAATGAACAAAATCGGTTAGATGGGCGAATGGACCCTAAGGTCCGCAGTCATACAAATCCAAGAAAAAAAGGTATTTATATACCAAAAAATCAGTATTGTGATATAGATAGATAGTTATTAACTTAGTATGTAGTAGGTCGAGACGTTATGAATCATTATTATTATTTACATATATGTCCGTTACCCGTCGTATAATGTATTAAAGACGCATTTATTATATTATTTAATTAATTTGGACTAGAAGGCACTACAACACACTTATTTGTGACAGCAAGTTGGATTTCAATCTCCGATACAATATGATGCTAAACTGTTACGTTTGGCCTGTGATCTTGTACGAAATGGAAGCATGGACGCTAAAGGCCAGTTCCGGTGCCTGCGTCGAATGCTTAGAATATCATGGACGGACAGAGTCAGAAATGAGGAAGTACTTAGAAGAGCGGGCTTACAGGATAGGGAATTTTATGTTAAAAGTAAGAAAACTGCATACTTGGAGCACATATCTATTGCCGTATAAAGCGATATACAAACCTACAGTGAAGCCGAAAAATGTAAAAGGCAATTTGCCTTTTTACAAATGTTATTATAAAAAGATTTCTATTATTAATTGTAATTTTATTTTACCATTTCAATTTAATTAATTTGAAATATCTTGAGACACAAAGTGAAACGTAATTTAACACTATATTACATGTTGAAGCTTTATTCAGTATGTTTAGAAGTGTTCTTAAATTATTAAAGTATAAAATGAGGAATAATTGGATACAAAAATCGAAGATATGTAGCTTCTTTCATTTTAAGAAATAAAAACCGTGATTACATTTTAACATAATAAATTTACAATAAAATTACATTATCTATTGACATTAGAGTTACTACGGTTTCCCGATTGAAATTCCTTCCTTCTTACTTTCATCGCGGCAAACTCTTTAATGACGTTGTCTAGGTTGACCCTCTTGGCACGTTCATTTTCTATAGAAAGTGTGCTAAGCTGCTACATCGGTCTTGTCCCATTGAATTCCCAAGATAATTCTTGATTAATTTTAATTTTGAAAACGACCTCCCAGCCTTGGTCAGTTATAGGGACGGTCAGATACATTACACAAGCTGTACAAGCATCAGAGTAGGTTAAAGACAACATGTTGTGATCTTTAAGTCTATAATTAAACACGTCTAATTAGTATGCCGTGTACTAATTACAACCGCACAACTCGAAGTAGAAGCTAACTGAAACTACTTTGAAAAGTTAAAATTGACCTCTATATAACCTATGCACGGCCAACCAAAAGGACGCCTATGCGGGGCCCGTGCCGGGGCACTGCCCTGCTTGTCCCAATGGTAGTTACTGGCTGCTCACTTGTCGTAATAAACTGCTTTAAACAAGTTTCACTTGTACGATTTTTCTCCAGTGTGCATTCTCAAGTGTGTTTTCAGACTACTTGCACACATGAACTACTTTAAACTAGTTTCAGACTTGTGCGGTTTTTTCTCCAGTCTGCACTCTTAAGCGTCTTTTCAAACTGCTACCTTCAGCAAACTGTATTAAATATTTTTCACATTTGTACGGTTTTTCTCCAGTGGGCACACTCAAGTGTACTTTCAAATCACTATTCCGAGAAAATTGTTTAAAACAAATTTCACACTTGTGCGGTTTTTCTCCTGTGGCACTCTTAAGTGTACTTTCAAACTACTACCATCAGCAAACTGTCTTAAACATGTTCCACATTTGTTCGGTTTTCCCCAGTGTGCACTCTCATGTGTACTTTCAGTTCACCTCTGTAGCAAATTGCTTAAAACAAATTTCACACTTGTCTGGTTTTTCTCCAGTGTGCACTTTAAGGCAAGCCGCACACCAACCAAACATGAAACGTAAAACACGTTTCATGAAAATTAAACACGGCTAAACAAATCTTGAAGTCCGCCTACCAATGAAACGAGTGTGATCCATGCTCATAACAGTTTTATTTTCGGAAAGTTTCATAAATGGCCGGACATCTATTTGTTTAGCAGTGTTCATCTCCATGAAACGTAATTTACGTTTCATGTTTCTTTGACGTGCGGCCTGCCTAAAGTGTACTTTCAATTTACTTGTTACACTAAACTGTTTAAAACAAGTTTCACACTTGTACGGTTTCTTTCCGGTGTGCATTCTCAAGTGTGCTTTCAATTCACTTGCTGTAGTAAATTGCTTAAAACAAAATTGCTTAAAACAACTTTCACACTTGTATGGTTTTTCTCCCGTGTGCACTCTTAAATGTCTTTTCAAATTACTTGTCGTAGTAAACTGTTTTAAGCAAGTTTCACACTTGTACGGTTTTTCTGCAGTGTGCACTCTTAAGTGTACTTTCAATTCACTTGGTGTAGCAAATTGCTTAAAACAAATTTCACATTTGATAGGTTTTTCTAGAGTGTGTCTTTCCAAATGTGCATTTAAATGACTTGTCGTAATAAATTGCTTTTAACAAGTTTCATACTTGATACTTGTGCGGTTTTCTCCACTGTGCAGTCTTAAATGTTTTTTCAATCGACTTGTCTTAATAAACCGTTTTAACCCTTCGGTAGTCACATCTCGTAGAGTTAAGGTACAGTTCCGACAACGACTGCAGACGTCAGTTGCAGTTGTCACCGTTATTTTGTATGATACTGATTCCTACGTCTGACTGCACCTGCTGTCCGGCAGAACGTCAGTTGCTAATAATTATACAAATTAATAGTGCAAAGTAATGAAGTCTGTCATGGTGACAACTGTAACTGCCGTCTGCCGTAGTTGTCGGAATCGTACCTTTATATGAGTGGGTACATAAGGCCGCACATATAAAGAAACGGTATTAGATGTAAAATTACCAAAAAATTGTTAGAACAAAAGAAAAGCGTTATTTTTAACATTTTATTGTATGACTAACATAATGCAACGACTCAGAATGTAATTAGAACAAAGAAAAGTTTACTACAAAAAAAATTTCACAAACATCCCAAAAGTAAAATACCTAAATACAAAATAATTGAATTAGTCTTATAAACACACATTGCACTGAATCTTTTTTCACTTTAATTTTTGCAAAAAAAATACCCTCAATATCAAACTGATAAAACACTTCAGAAAATGCAATAGTCGTATGTAGTGTTTTAAAGATAGAAATTCGGCATGAAGTACCGCAGTGTGGACACCGGAAGGTTAACCTTCCGACGACCAACCTTTTTTTGTTACACGGATTCCCAACGGGAGTAAAAAATTACCCCAAGTCACAAATGGGAATTGACAAAAAAATTAAGTTTTTTTTAAGAAATAAAATAATGTATTAGTAATTATAATATTAGTATTGTATCAATAAATGATAAATAAACATTAGTAAAACATATTTTAATCACAACTGAACCAAAACAGGAATCATCATTCTGAACATAGAACTAAAGAAATTTTAAAATAGACACTAATTTACGTCGCCACAGGTTTAATAAACAACTTTTTTTCAATATTGGAATGCTTCTTACAAACAATTCCACATAATAGACGGTATTTACTTAATATAAAATTGGAACATGGAAGGCCAAGGGAGTGCATCTTTGACCCCAAATTCAGAAAAAAATTTTTTTTCGTAAAATATAGGGAATTTTTTTATTACAAAATATGTATGAGGATATCTAGAATGATATTAAAGTTAAATAAAAAAATATTGAGTTTAAAATTGAAAATATTTCTGCATTTATTAAATAAAAACATACATTGGGCTCAAAATTTACCCCCTTGGTCATCCGAAGGTTAAACAACTTTCACATTTGTATAGTTTGACTACTCTGCTATAATTCCAACGCCGCATTAGCGGTATAAAACGGGAGACTATTATTATTATGGTTTTTCTCCAGTGAGCGTTTTCAAATGTGCTTTCCAATGACTTGTCGTATTAAAATGCATTAAACAAGTGTCACACTTGTACGGTTTGTTTCCAGTGTGCAATCTCAAATGTGCTTTTAAACTATCTACCTGCTTCACCAAACTATGTAAAACAAATTTCACACTTGTGCGGTTTTGCTCCAGTGTGCACTCTCAAGTGTGTTTTCTAATTACTTGCACACATAAACTGTTATAATGATTCAATAAAATTGTGTTTTGACTAGGAAAGTTTTGGGGTAGTTCTGATTTCTTTCATTTTAAATGGATTTTGGACTGCTGAATCCGAATATGAGGTTTGCGGACAAAATTTCTTGCCGGAACATTAAAAAAATCGCGAAAAGTGCGAAAAATTTCAGCTTTTTTGCTCAAATCTCGAAAACTATTAACTTTTAGTAAATGGTCTGTGAGCAGAAATTAAAGTACTTAAAATTATCTACAAATATCACTATTTACTTTTTTTTAGACGAACCGTTCGGTCTAAAGCATGGGCGCCCATAAAGCATGGGGGGGCCGTGCCCCCCTAGCTTTTTGGGTGCTGTACACTATATATGGTTATCCAAAGTATACAAAATATAATGTGCAAGATCTTCACGTCTGCCCCCCCCCGAAAATTTTTATATGGGCGCCCGTGGTCTAAAGTACAAGTTGAAAATTGCCAATTTTTAACGGTCTCGGCAAAACCCAGTTTTTACATTCCAAAACTTTATTTTTTATTAGAATGCTGTCATTTGATAAATGTCTCCTAGATTTCTGTACAAATAATAAATGTTAGTTCATAGGTATGATATGTTTCTTGTGACAGCTTCCATGAGTCCATTCCGCTCTAAGAGACCGGGAATGTCTCTGCTTTTCCCTTAGAGCCACAGAAGATCAGGCACAGTTTCAGTTGGTGTGAACATTTCCTTCGAATCTGTTATCTTGATTTCTAATAAACGTTGAGGTTTTGCCCTTTTAAAATGAATTAGTTTAACAGCTCCCTGACTTCCATATACCTCAGGCGCGGGTTTCTTTTTTATTCGAGGAATGGATTGCTTAGGAGCTACTGCATGTTTTGGTGCAATACAAGAAATGCCACATATGACGTGAAAGTGTGGTATTCGTCGATTGTATGTACGTTAAAAGTGGTTAAAATCAGCGTTATCGTACACCTGCTGTGTAAAGCACGTCAGATCAATTTTCTGCGGATCGCCTGCGAATACTGACACTTCCAGGCGAACAGCTTCTATATAGGATGAACAAAACCCCAAAGAGGAAACTACATCAACATATTTTCTTGAGCCGTACTTTTTGTATAGAAAACGGCCGACCCTACAAGGAATGGTGAGACCAACCATCTGGGCCTTACTGCTGCTACAAGACCAGCAATCGCAGGCGATCCGCATAAAATTGACCAGCCGTGCTTTACACAACAGGTGTACGAAAACGCTGATTTTAACCCTTTCTATACCAGGCCTTAATTTGCATGTTGGTCCCTCAATCCCAAAGGTTTTTTCATGCTTAGAGTCCCATTGCCTTATACAGAGTGGGCCAAATAAAAGGAGCCACCCCGATATTTGGCAGTATTTATTAGATTTTAAGAAAATAAAAAAACAGGTCAATTTTTGATTTAAGGGGGACACATTTTTACGGTACAAACATCTGTCATTTGTCAACTCCCTTCCTTCCACTTCCCCACCCCTTATTTTTAAATAGGGAATAGGGGTCGTGTGCTAGCTCATTTGAAAGGTTATTCAATTCTCTATTCAGTAATATCAATATTGACATAAAAATTTATACAGGGTGTCCAAGAAAAATTATTTTAAATTACATTAATTGACACAAAAAGAAGAATGTATGTAATTTATTAAACTCAGAATACATTCTACTGCTGATAAAAACAGAAAAAAAATGTTTATTTGATAAATAAACACTGTTTTTTGCTTAAATTCAATATTCAACCTACCAAGAGGCAGATGGGTGGAAGCTTGAACATTAAAATTAAGCAAAAAGCAGTGTCTATTTATCAAAACATTTTTTTCTGTTTTCTGTTAGCAGTAGAATGTTCTGAGTTAAATAAATTACATATTTTCTTCTTTTTGTGTCAATTAATTTAATTCAAAATAATTTTCTTGGACACCCTGTATACATTTTTAAGTCGATGTTGATATTACTGAATAGAGAATTGAATAACCTTTCAAATGAGCTAGCACACGACCCCTTTTCCCCATTTAAAAATAAGGGGTGGGAGAAGTGGAAGGGAGTTGACAAATGACAGACGTTTGTATCGTAAAAATGTGTCCCCCTTAGATCAAAAATTGACCTGTTTTTTTATTTTCTTAAAATCTAATAAATACTGCCAAATATCGGGGTGGCTCCTTTTATTTGGCCCACTCTGTACATACGTCGCATATAAATAAACAAATAAATGACCAAAACATGTTTTTTAATGAATTTTTTTAACCAACTTAAACGGTTTCTTTAACGTTTTTAAACTTAAAAAATAATGTAATGTAAATTAACATTAGAGAGTTATCAAGTAACCCTAGGAGAATACGGTAACGCTATTTTCCTGTATACTTTACATGTTATTTATAACGTTACCGTATTTTCATAGAGTTACTTGATAACTCTAACTCTCTATTAAAAGTTTTCTTTTGTGTGGTACTCCTCAAAACATGACACTACACAAAGGCCGACTCCGCATCTTGCACACATGTATCTCGATTCGCTTTTTTTCTGGTCTTTTCTGTGGCTACAAACGCTTCACCTTCTAGCAGCTACCTATAAGCATTGCCACCAATGATACAATATAGCATATATCTAAAATATATGAACAAATATATACGGCAATGGATCCGCATGGCCTGTCTTGGGTACCAATATTTTGAGGCTTTGGGAAGAATAATCTAATATTTTCGGACATATTTTTACGGTATTGGGACATCAATGAGTCTAAAATTTTATAAGCAACGCATATTTTCGGCTTTGGTAAATTGAGACCATAACACCTTGAACGTATATATACAGCGGCTCGGAATACAGACCCACTTTTTCAAAAACATATATATGCAGCGTTGGGACAGAAAGGATTAACGTACATACAATCGACGGATGTCACACTTTTTACGTCATTTCTTGTATTGCACCAAAACATGCAATAGCTCCTAACCAATCCATTCCTCGGCTAAAAACTAAACCCGCACCTGAGGTTTATGGAAGTCAGAGAGCTGTTCAACTAATACATTTTGAAAGGACAAAACCTCAAGGTTTATCAGAAACCAAGATAATTATTGATCCGAAGGGAATGTTCACATCAAATGAAACTGTGACTCAATCTGTGCCTGATCTTCTGTGGCTCTAAGGGAAAAGCAGAGACATTCTCGGTATTTTAGGATGGAATAGATTCATGGAAGCTGTGAGAAGAGAGATACCATATTCATATTATGAATTAACATTTATTATTTGTACAGAAAACTAGGAGAAATTTATCAAATGACAGCATTCTAATAAAAACTAAAGTTTTGGAACGTAAAAAGTGGGTTTTGGAGAGACCGTTAAAAATTAGCAATTTTCAACTTGCACTTTAGACCGAACGGTTCGTCCGAAAAAAAGTAAATAGTGATAGTTGTAGATAATTTTAAGTACTTTAATTTCTGTTCACAGAACATTTACTAAAAGTTAATAGTTTTCGAGATTTGAGCAAAAAAGCGGAAAAAAGCTGAAATTTTTCGCACTTTTCGTGATTTTTTTAATGTTCCGGCAAAAAATTTTGTCCGCAAACCTCATATTCGGATTCAGCAGCCCAAAATACATATAAAATGAAAGAAATCAGAACTACTCCAAAACTTTCCCACTAGGGAGCTCGTAGAGTACAAATTCACTGAATCGTAAAAAGTTTCAGACTTGTGCGGTTTTTTCTCCAGTGTGCACTGTTAAGTGTCTTTTCAAACTACTACCCCTAGCAAACTGTCTTAAACATGTTTCACATTTGTACGGTTTTTCCCCAGTGTGCACTCTCTGTTCGTAAATTGTAGAGTTGAGGAACAAAAATGGGAGATTTAAGGAACAAATAAAACGTTGTTTACCCAATGGCTGTATTTTAAGGACTACTTGTTAAACAAACGATGAAAGCAACACACTATACAGTAAATAGTAAAGCGGCCAGTAGATGGCACTGCTATAAAAATATTTAATTTATTTATCTATATCCAACACTCCCACTAGATAAACAAATTAAGAAAATAACATTTATCAAATGTTTATTACACTATCTTAACTAAACCAATCTCTTTCAAAAACTTATTATGTTTCACAGAACTCAAGCTTTTTGTCAAGAGATCAGCTGGCATGTTAGCTGTGTCCAAATATTCCAGCTTTATCAAACCTTTGTTTACAGCTTCTTTGACAAAATGATATCGGATATCAATGTGTTTCGTCCTTCTATTCAATACAGGATTTATTGCTAATTTATGAGCTCCCATATTATCATTATATAGTATAACGATTTCATCAATACCCAACATCTCATACAACAAATTTTTTAAAAAAATAGCCTCTTTAGCAGCTTCTGATACTGCTATGTATTCCGCTTCTGTGCTTGACAGAGAAACACTATTCTGTTTTCTGCTTTCCCAGACAATAGGTCCACCAGAAAACTGAAAATAGAAGCCCGTATAAGATTTTCTGTCATGAGAATTACTCCCCCAACTGGCATCTACATAGCCTTTCAAATAATTATCATTTTTTGAAAAAGTTAAACCATAGTCTTTTGTAGCCTTTAAATATTTTAATATTCGTTTTACATGCTTCCAATGCGTTTCTGAATGATAATTATTAAATTGACTGAGATAACTTACAGGATATGAAATGTCTGGTCTTGTCAAAACTGACAAATACATAAGACCACCTATTAAATTCTGATAAGGCACTTGAGCAGATGCATTATCGTCTCTATTCAAATTTAAACTAATTTCCATTGGGGTAGAAACCTCTTTCGAATCCTCCATATTGAACCTTTTTAACAACTGTTCAATATAGGATTTTTGATCTAAAGTTATAACACCATTCTCTTTATTATGAGTTACTCTCATACCTAAACAATTCTTAATTTCTCCCAAATCTTTAATTCTGAAACATTCATTTAATTTCAACTTTAAATTATCTGATTCATCTGAATCATTAGAAAAAATAAAAAAATCATCAACATAAACAGAGATAATGGTTTTTAGATTATTTTTCATCTTTGTGTATAGACATGGCTCATAATCAGATTTCTTATAACCTAGATTAATTAAGAAATTATCAACTTTTTCATACCAAGACCGAGCTGACTGTTTTAAACCATATATGGCTTTCTTTAGCCTTAATACTTTATTATTTTCAATTTCTAAACCTTCAGGTACTGTCATAAAAACTTTTTCTTTTAAATCACCATTTAAAAAAGCCGTCGCAACATCAAGATGAAAAATATCCAAATTCAAATTTGCTGACAAAGCAAATAAAAGTCTTAATGTAGAATGCCTTATGACTGGAGAAAAGGTTTCATTATAATCAACACCAAATTTTTGAGTGTAACCTTTTGCTACCAGTCTTGCACGATATTTCACTTTACCTGAGTTATCAACCTTTTTCTTGTATACCCACTTACACTTCACTACACAACCATCTTCAGGAACATCAACCACTTCCCATGCTGAGTTATCCTCGAAAGACTGCAGTTCTTCTGTCATAGCCCCTAACCATAAGTTACTATCTGGTCTAGACATGGCATCCTCGACACTAACCGGATCAGAGTCACTATCCGAGCACAAATAAGTCACAAACTCATCAAACCTTTTTGGCTTAGGTATTCTTGTTGATCTCCTGATTTCATCCACTGGCAAATTCGGCAAGTCACATACATAATCGGGATCATTGTTCTCAACAATTTCATCAGTCGATGTGTTCTCTTCAACCTGATGATTCTGATCCTGACATGATGTATTATTATCTCCCACTGAATCTAACATTTCTTTTGCCCCATGTTCACCTTCTAAATCAACATGAATCACTTCACACCTTTTTGTGTCTTCCATAATTTGTACGTCTCTACTTACTATTATTTCTTTAGTGGTCGGATTATACACCCTGTATCCTTTCGTAGTCTCAGAGTATCCTACTAAAATGTGCAGAATAGCCTTTTTCTCCCATTTTGATCTTTTTTCTTTTGGAACATGTACCATCACCTTGCTGCCAAATATTCTAAGACCACTAACGTCAGGTTTGCTATCTGTCCACATTTCAAATGGTGTTTTCTTTAAGCCGGAAGCCAGCGATCTATTTTTTAGATAAACAGCTGTGTTTACAGCTTCAGCCCAAAACATTTTTTCAAGATTAGCATCAAACAACAGACATTTTGCCTTTTCTATGATTGTCCGATTTAAACGTTCGGCTACACCATTTTGTTCAGGAGTGTAGGGATTCGTTTTTTGATGTATAATACCATTTACAGTTAAATAATCTTCAAATTCTTTTGAACAAAACTCTCCACCATTGTCACTTCGCAAAGTTTTTATATGGACACCCTTCTGGTTTTCTGCCATACTTTTAAAATTTTTAAAACAATTAAAAACTTCACTTTTTGTTTTAATAAAATAAATGAATACCATTTTACTAAAATCATCTTGGAAAGTAACAAAATATTTAGAGCCACCTAATGATTTGTTTTCCATGGGCCCGCATACATCGCTGTGAATAAGCTGTAATAAACTACTGGCCCTGTGACCTTTTTCTGGAAACGGTAATCTCGTTTGTTTCCCCTCACAACAAACTATACAGTTTTGCTTGTTAATATCAATTTTCCCAGTCACATTCAGTCCATCTACTATTCCATCTTTCATTTTATTTAGATATAGGCTATTTAGATGACCGAAACGTCTGTGCCAGGTATCCCCAGTTACAAATAAACAATTTTTACGATCTGAAATACATTCAGTATTCAATTTATAAACACCATCTATCAATTCAGCTGTTGCAATAATTCCATTTTTATTGTATATTTTGCAACCTGCATTTTCAAATATAACTTCATTTCCATTTTTAATCAATTGAGAAACAGATAAAAGATTTGTCGTCAGATCAGGAACATATAATATATTATTGATGCTTACCTCTAATCTCTTTTTATCGACAATTGTGGTTACCATCATATCACCAGCACATTTCACTTCCAAACTTTCACTGTTAGCCACAGTTATATTGGACGAACTTGCATCTCGGATATTTGTCAACCAATCTTTTCTCGCTGTAAGATGCGTGCTGCATCCAGAATCGACATAAAAATCTGTAGATTTAAAGTTTCCACTTAAGAATGTTGCACTAAACGCATTATTATTAGCACTAGGGCACTTATTCATATAATGACCTTTTTGTTTACACCGGAAGCAGGTTATGTTTTTCTTGTTAACTTTTTTGACATGCTTAGTGCTAACTTCACTCGACTTTGACATAAAAGCTGTCTGCTTTTCACTGTTAGTGCTGTCTATCTGCATATCTAGCAATTTAGATTTGATTACATCAGTGGTAATAGATATCCCCGAATGTTCAATTGCCAATAACATTGGAGTATACTGTTCCGGAAGTCCCGCTAGGAGAAGCGATCCCAACCACAAGTCATCAATTTGGAAACCAGTCCTATTCAACTTCTGTGCAGTTTGGATCACCTGATTCACATAGGATTCCATGGAACTGCAATTTTCCAACCTTAGTGATATGAGTGTTCGAAGCAATCCTATTTTCCTCGAAAAACCTGAGTCTTCGAATAACTTTTTCAGCTTATCCCATACATCTTTCGCCGTTTCAGCTTCTTTCACATGCAAATATATGGATGGATCCAAAGTCAATATTAACTTAGCTTTGGCTTTGGCAACAAGCGTTGTGTCTTGTTCAGTTCCCTGAATACACTTTGTTAGTCCTTCTAGAACAAAGACATTCTCAACCGCGAACGACCAGTCCTGGTAGTTATCTCTACCGGTTAAACGCGGCACACTTGTAAGATAATTCACCGCCATTTTCGATACTGTTAATAACCACGTTGTTAACCAACAAACCGACTAACTAACTTTTTATCGAATGAACACACACTGTTTTGATTTGAACGACCAGAAAATCTTCCACTTAATCGTCTGGGCCCATAACCTGTTCGTAAATTGTAGAGTTGAGGAACAAAAATGGGAGATTTAAGGAACAAATAAAACGTTGTTTACCCAATGGCTGTATTTTAAGGACTACTTGTTAAACAAACGATGAAAGCAACACACTATACAGTAAATAGTAAAGCGGCCAGTAGATGGCACTGCTATAAAAATATTTAATTTATTTATCTATATCCAACACTCTCAAGTGTACTTTCAAATCACCATTCCGAGAAAATCGTTTAAAACAAATTTCACACTTGTACGGTTTTTCTCCCGTGTGCGATCGCATATGTTTTTTCACATCAGCTAGTCTATAACATTGAATAGAACAAATTTCACACTCGTGAGGTTTTTCTCCACTATGTCGTATTAAATGTGCTTTCAAACCACGTGCTTCACCGAACTGTTTAAAACAAAATTCACACTTGTAAGGACTGTCTTCAGTGTGCACTCTCAAATGTTTTTTTGTGTGCACTCCCAAATGTTTTTTTAAATCAAATGAACGAGCAAACTGCTTAAAACACGTTTCACACTTGTACGGTTTTTCTCCAGTGTGCCCTCTCAAATGATTTTTCAACTCACCTTTCGTAGTAAACTGCCGCAAACAAGTTTCACACTTGTGTGGTTTTTCTCCCGTGTGCACTCTCAAGTGTACTTTCAGATTAGTTGCAGTCGTAAACTGCTTTAAACAAGTTTCACACTTGTACGGTTTTTCTCCAGTGTGCACTCTCAAGTGTACTTTCAAACTTCTATCATCAGCAAACTGTCTTAAACAAATTTCACACTTGTATGGTTTTTCTCCAGTGTGCACTCTCAAGTGTACTTTCAAATCACCATTTCGAGAAAATCGTTTAAAACAAATTTCACACTTGTACGGTTTTTCTCCCGTGTGCGATCGCATATGTTTTGTCACATCAGCTGGTCTATAACATTGAATGGAACAAATTTCACACTCGTGAGGTTTTTCTCCACTATGTCGTATTAAATGTGCTTTCAAACCACGTGCTTCACCTAACTGTTTAAAACAAAATTCACACTTGTAAGGACTGTCTTCAGTGTGCACTCTCAAATGTTTTTCTGTGTGCACTCTCAAATGTTTTTTTAAATCAAATGAACGAGCAAACTGCTTAAAACACGTTTCACACTTGTACGGTTTTTCCCCAGTGTGCCCTCTCAAATGATTTTTCAACTCACCTTTCGTAGTAAACTGCCTTAAACAAGTTTCACACTTGTGTGGTTTTTCTCCCGTGTGCACTCTCAAGTGTACTTTCAGACTAGTTGCAGTCGTAAACTGCTTTAAACAAGTTTCACACTTGTACGGTTTTTCTCCAGTGTGCACTCTCAAGTGTACTTTCAAACTTCTATCATCAGCAAACTGTCTTAAACAAATTTCACACTTGTATGGTTTTTCTCCAGTGTGAACTCGCAAATGTTTTTTCAAATTACCAGAATCAGCAAACTGTCTTAAACAAATTTCACACTTGTATGGTTTTTCCCCAGTGTGCAATTTCAAATGTCTTCTTAAACCACATGCTTCACCAAACTGTTTAAAACAAGTTTCACACTTGTACGGTTTTTCTCCGGTGTGCACTCTCCAGTGTCTTTTCAAATTATTATAATCACCAATCTGTCTCAAACAAATTTCACACTTGTATGGTGATTCTCCAGTGTGTAGCCTCAAGTGTTTTGTCAAATTACTTCTTTGATTAAATTGCTTAAAACAAATTTCACACTTGTACGGTTTTTCTTCAGTGTGCACTCTCAAGTGTTTTTTCAAATTACTTCTTTGATTAAATTTCTTAAAACAAATTTCACACTTGTGCAGTTTCTGTCGAGTCCCAATTTTCATATTTTTACTTAACATTTTTCCTTCGATGTGATGTAGGCCTGCATATTTTCCTTTGTGAGACGAATTCGACGTTTCGATAATTTCCATTTTGTTCTCTTCCTGGGAATAACCTAAAATACAAACCAACTATAAACATTTTACTGGAACAGAAAAACAAGGGAATATAAATGTAATAAGTAAATAGCCAAATTTAGGCGACAAACATTTAGACGTTATGCCGCATTTACACTCAGTCCGGTTGGACAGGGAATTGAGCAGGGAAGTGGGCAGCATGGGAGTGTAAATAGGTCAATCGCGCTGACATTGCTCATGCCGCTGCCATTGCACGGCGCTCCCCAAATTGTCGGTTTTTTCGGACGGAAGTCAAAGGAGAGGCACCGCTAATGCGAGTGAGTATTCATATTCAGCCATTCTCGCTCACTTGCCGCCAGCATTTGGGTGCCAAAGGAAGTATTGTGTTTCGTTATGTCTAGGACAACTAAGTACTTACTTGCTTCTATTATTCTGTTGTAATGAAACGACCCTATTAAGCTGCCCTATCTTCTTCTTCATGTGCCTTGTCCGTTGCGGACGTTGGCTATCATCATAGCAATTTGAATTTTGTTTGCGGCGTTTCTGAATAACTCGATCGATGTTAGTCCAAACCATTTTCGTAAGTTTTGAAGCCATGAGTGTCTTCTTCTTCCGGGTCCCCGTTTGCTTTCTATTTTACCCTGTATTATCAGTTGGAGTATATGATATTTATTCATGTCTCATATAACCGAGGTATTCAAGTTTCCGTTTCTTAATTGTGAAAGAGATTTCTTTTTGTTTTCCCATTCGGCGCAATACCTCTACGTTGGTGGTGTGAGTCGTCCAGGATATTTTGAGGATACGTCGATACACCCACATTCCGAATGCCTCCAGCTTCCTCATTAATGTTTCCGTTAGTGTCCACGCCTCTGCTCAATACACCAAGACTGGAAATACATAGCATTTTAGCAGCCGAATTTTTAGTGGGATATATATGTCGGAATGGGTGAATATATTTCTCATGTTGTTAAATGTTGCTCTGGCCTTTTCAATTCTAGATCGTATTTCCATTAAGTCCTCTTTCTCCACTCGCTCTTTGTACCCTGGCCATAAGATACTGAAGCTCATCGATACTACTGGCAAGAACGACTGTATCGTCAGCATATCGGATGTTATTTGTCAATTCTCCATTGATTTTTATGCCTTCGTTTGCTTCATCCAGTACTTTTTTTAAAGCTACCCTATACAGAGTGGGCCAAACAAAAAAGTCCACCTCGATATTTGGCAGTATTTATTAGATATTAAGAAAATAAAAAAAGGTCAATTTTTGATCCAAGGTGGACACATCTGTCATTTGTCAACTCCCTTCCTCCCACCCTTTATTTTTAAATAGGAAATAGGGGTCGTGTGATAGCTCATTTGAAAGGTTATTCAATTCTATATTCAGTAATATCAACATTGACATAAACATTTATACAGGGTGTCCAAGAAAAATTATTTTGAATTTAATTGACACAAAAAGAATGTATGTAATTTATTTACCTCAAAATACATTCTACTGCTGACAGAAAACATAAAAAAATGTTTATTTGATAAATAAACATTGTTTGTTGCTGAAATTCAATATTCAACCTACCAAGAGGCAGATGGGTGGAAGTCTATTTATCAAAAAACATTTTTTTGTTTTGTGACAGCAGTAGAATGCATTTTGAATTAAATAAATTACATACATTCTTCTTTTTGTGTCAATTAATTTAATTCAAAATATTTTTTCTTGGACACTCTGTATAAGTGTTTATGTCAATGTTGATATTACTGAATAGAGAATTGAATAACCTTTCAAATGAGCTATCACACGACCCGTATCCCTATTTAAAAATAAGGGATGGGGGAAGTGGAAGGGAGAGAGTTGACAAATGACAGATGTTTGTACCGTAAAAATGTGTCCTCTTTAGACCAAAAATTGACCTGTTTTTTTATTTTCTTAAAATCTAATAAATACTGCCAAATATCAAGGTGGACTCTTATTTGGCCCACTCTATATATGTTTTTAATAATTAAGCAGATTACATATAAATAATTGAACTTCGAAAATCATCCAAGAAAAACAATCAATATTGATTTAGGGAACAAACAATACCTAATAATTTTTATATCTTTTATATTTTTATAAAATTATAAATATCCTATATTCACATTTATACACTTTGTTGTATGTAGTAGGTACATATTTACTTAGGTCGTTCTATTGCGACGAATTTCTTTCATCCACCATCTTCTTTGACGACGGCGTTTTTGATTTCTTTTGAAAACATTAAATAATTATTTATATTGGCAAGTTTAATGCTGTCGCCGCAATAACCTCCACCATCGTTGCGAGTCGTTCGGTAAAGCGCTGGTTTCCTCGAAAGCGGTGCCGACAACCGCCGATCGTAACACTGCGATGAATGACATCATAAAAAACTGTACCATGCAAAATAATAGCGTTGGTTTCCAAGGATGCGTTGGAAGCCACCGCTTGCTGAGCTTGCACATTCCATTGCCTCAGTGAAGAACCTTGAATTTTTCACCGTAATCTGACGTAATTCATCGCAGTGCTACGATCGCTGTTTCTCGGTGCCGCTTTCGAGGAAACCCAGGCTTAAATGATAAATGAGTTGAGGACTGATGTGAACACTTCACTCACGTCGATATCGTACTTCGGGCAATATTTCCGGCAGCGGCAAAGACTGAGTGTAAATCCGGCATAAAAAGTTTGTTTCTCGGGACGGAAGTCAAAGGACAGGCAGCGCGAGCACGTGTTCACATTCAGCTACTCTCGCTCACTTACCACCGGCAAGTGAGTAAGTGAGCAAGACGATGCTGTCGTCACATTCCATCCTTGAGAGTCGTTCCGTAAATGAGTTGTGAGGGCATTGGTGAGGATTGATTTGAACACATCACTCGCATGGATATTGTATTTCGGTCAATATTTCCGGCAGCGGAAAAAACTGAGTATAAATCCGGGATTGTGGACGTCAACACAATACATGATAACTTAATAATATCATGAGCAAATCAGGAGCAAAACAATAATTAGAGGAAGGATAAATAGGTCTGGATCCTGCGTATGAAAAAAATGTTGATTAATAGCAAGCTGAAAATTTGTTATTAGCTTAAGGGTGTCTAGTCGGATAAACTTTGATATATGGGAACACTGGAACAGGGGCAGTTTTAATTGTGGAACAGGTTAAAAATTTGGAACGGTCACACCACGAAAACGGCACATTTATTTTGTCCGACAGAACAGACTTAAACTCTCCGAATAGAGATTAAACTCTCATGCAAAAATCAGACTGCTATTTATCACCTGTCATAATTCCTGTCATTTGACATATTCTACATGTTCCACTCATTAAAATGCCCATTTGGCGATAAATAGCGGTCTGATTTTTGCATGAGAGTTTAATCTCTGTTCGGAGAGTTTAAGTCTGTTCTGTCGGACAATATAAATGTGCCGTTTTCGTGGTGTGACCGTTCCAAAGAGTACCCCCCGTTAAGATAAGCAAAATGCCCTCACTCTCAGAATTCAATTTTTTTAATTTTTTTACGTTCTGTGCAATTAAAAAATGAGATAACGCGGATTTTTAGCTCGCCACCCCCCTTACTCCTCCACCACAGCCAAAAACGTAGATTTTTAGATTTAATTTTTTTTTGTTGGGTTGCAATTGATTTAAAAATTTCAAAAAATTTACACGTGTATCTGAGGCCTTTACAAAACATGTCCATTTTTTATGGACCCTTAGGTCGAGTGTACATAACCTCAAATTTTTTTTAAACTTTTTTAAAACCTATAACTTTTTTTGGAGGGGGCTGCAGGTCCAATTTTTTTGGATTTTGTGTATTCTATCAAAAGCTATCTCTCTGATTTTTTCAGATTTTTCTGTCAGGTGCGCCATCTTGAAAAATCCGGAAAACTGTTTTTTTAGGGGGTTTTTCTCCATTTTATAGACTGCCACATAGATCAACTCAAGGTTTTGTTAATAGATTATGTATAATTTGAAATAAATGAGTATTTTAGGATTATCAAAAATTGGGCAAAACACCTTTAAACCCCCCCAAAAACCATGTTTTTTTAAGTTATGTAAGGGTTTTTGCGGGCTTAATGATATTTTTTGAGATCGATACAGCCTGAATATTTTTTTTTTCATTTTTTTACGTTATATGTGATTAAAAAATAAGACTAATCGCATTTTTAGCCCACCACCCCCTACCCCTGCCCCCACAAAAACCTTAATTTTTCTATTTTTTTTTTGTTTAAAGTTGCAATTAATTGAAAATTTTTATGAAGCTTCTACAAAACATACCTATTTTTTATAGACCCATGTAGGTCGAGTGTACAATACATATAACCTGAAAATTCATTTTTTATTTTTTTAAAACGTATGTATTTTCTACTTCCAATCGATATTTTTTTAAAACGTCCAATGAATATTGTACATCTCTCTCTTGCGGACGGCCGCTTCAATACATGCTTAGCGCTCATTTTTAATTATTAAAAATAATAGTGAGTAATAAAATAATGACAAAAATTTCTTTAGGCTATTGCAGGGTGGGCTTTAAACTTTGAGTTGGTCACTTTATGACTTTCATAATAATAATTTTTAATCGAGTTAAGCCTTGAAAATGGCCATTTTCGCGTTTTTCAAATTTGAAATTGCATGTAACTCGGCAACAGTCAATTTTATAGAAAAATCACAAGATACCTTTTTTGCTCAGCTTGATCCAAAGAATCTAAAACAAATTTGTCCGAAGTGAAAAAATTCATTTTTTGAATTCGTTTAATAAAATGTTTAAAACAACTTTCCGACCGCGGTACTGCCTGGCACCTTGTGAATTTGTTATAAGGACCTGTTTTTGAGTAAGTTTGTGCAAAAAATTAATCGGAATAATTTACCTAACGGGACAAGCATACAGCGTGGACTATTTGCATTATGAGCCAAACGCTAAAAAAATTAGCAGCCATCGCCAAAATAAAGTTATACGTACCTATTAAAAAACAAAAAAAAATGAGGTTATAATATCTACACTCGACCTTCGGGTCCATAAAAATAGATGTTCTGTAAAAGCCTCAGCTGTGCGTGTGAATTTTTTGTAATTTATAATTTAATAATTACTAACTATTCTAAATGCGAAATAAGCCACAATTTAACAAAAAAATGATTTTTTCTACAACCGTGTTAAAAATGCAATTTTTAGCACTCCATACGTGCGTTAAAAATGCTACTTTAAGGCACTAGTGCTTTAAAATATTTTTAAGGCACTGCAGTTCGTATTGACCGTATAGACAATTTTGATGTAATGTCAAAAAAAAATATAAAAATGGAATGTCAGTCACGTTCAAGTAAAAGTTTTTGTAGATATTGTCCTGTAATTACGTTTGTAGAAAAAATATTGTATGATATGCATGTTAAAAAGTACATTTTTAAGGCACTGATGTGAATTGCAGAATTCGCTATCGCTCATTCTGTAAACTTTCACATGCGTGCCTTAAACGTGTACTTTTAACACTTATATCATAAATAACTATTATTAACGTTTCTACGTCCAGCACGGACGTCGTGGTCAAAATATAAAATATTAATAAATTAAACAAAAATGTTGCTTGGTAAAAAAATCTTCTAATAATTTAATTTAATCTGACTTATTTATATAGATTGTCCCAAACCATTTTTTCAGTGCGTCACAGATTATCGAATTCTCTCTATCGCATTACAGATGGAAAATAAAATCATTTTTTAGTTAAATTGTGGCTTATTTCCCATTTAGAATAGTAAATTACAAAAATGCCACAAATAAATAGCTTCAGAACAACATTAATAATTTAATTGCAAACCAACTTAAAAAAAATCTAAAATTGACATTTTTGGCTGTGGGGGAGGGGGAATAGGGGAAGTGGGATAAAATTGCGATGAGTCTTAAATTTTTAAAATCATATAGAACGTAAAAACATTAAAAAAATTTTCAAGCTGTATCGACCTCAAAAAATATAATTAGACCCGCAAAAATCCTACAAAACTTTAAACAAACATGGTTTTTGGGGGTTTAAAAGTGTTTCGCCCAATTTTTGAATATCCTAATATACTCAGTTATTTCAAATTATACGTAATCTATTAATAAAAATTTGAGTTGATGTATGTTGCAGTCTATAAAATGGAGAAAATCCCCAAAACCCCCCTAAAAAACAGTTGTCCGGATTTTTCAAGATGGTGCACCTGACGGAAAAATCTGAAAAAAATCAGAGAGATAGATTTTGATAAAATACACAAAATGCAAAAAAAATTGGACCTGCAGCCCCCTTCAAAAAAAAGTTATAGGTTTTAAAAAGTTAAAAAAAATTTGAGGTTATGTACACTCGACCTAAGGGTCCATAAAAAATGGACGTGTTTTGTAAAAGCTTCAGCTACACGTGTGAATTTCTTGAAATTTTTAAATCAATTGCAACCCAACTAAAAAAAATTAAATCTAAAAATCTACGTTTTTGGCTGTGGGGGGAGGAGTAAGGGGGGTGGCGAGCTAAAAATCCGCGTTATCTCATTTTTTAATTGCACAGAACATAAAAAAATTAACAAAATTGAATTCTGAGAGTGAGGGCATTTTGCCTATCTTAACGGGGGGTACCCTTTTTAACCTGTTCCACAATTAAAACTGCCCCTGTTCCAGTGTTCCCATATATCAAAGTTTATCCGACTAGACACCCTTAGGCCCGGTTGTTCGAACGCTAATCAACAATGATCATTATTAAATATTTAATTACTGTCACCAAAACTGTCAATGTCAACTTTGTTTGGGTTGCTGAAAACATAATTAATTACAATTATGAGATTTATTATTAATTATGTTAATAATTATTGTTATATTAATTGATTATAGTCTCAGAATTGTAATTAATTATGTTTTGACAACCCAAACAAAGTTGACATTGACAGTAATTAATTATTTGATAATGATCATTGTTGATTAGCGTTCGAGCAACCGGCCCTTAAGCTATTAACAAATTTTCAGCTTGCTATTAATCAACTTTTTTTTCATACGCGGGATCCAGACCTAAAAGATAAAAATGAGTCAAGAGACAAAATATATGTGCTATGGCAGCTTAATAAAAATATTAGTAAAGCACTGAAAGAGAACTGACGCAATAAACACCAAACATATTACAACGGTTTTAATAATAAAATAATAAAATAAAAGTTTAAGGGAGCTCAAGTGAAGTCAAGCTCCAAATAAGAATATTTTTAACACGTTAAGCCCCGCGTGACAAAGATGCTGTCTCACGGTGCTGTGATCTTGCAGGACCGCATGAGCTTACTGGTGTGTCCTACAGCTACATTTTACATCAGACCGCGTGAGTAGGTGAAGAGACATGGTGTAATCTTATGTATTATACCAGGGGTGGCCAAAGTGTGGCTCGCGAGCCACATGTGGCTCTTTGAAGGGTTATTTGTGGCTCTTAATAAATGGACCTGATTTACTCTTAATTTTTGTTTTCCTAACTTCTTTGTAACTAAGTGTAACATCAGGACTTGGACAAGGAGACCCCTTATTACTGTTGCTATTCAATTTGGCCTTAGAATATGTAATAAGTACAGTATCATCTGAGCTGACAGAAGAAGCCCACTCAATCTGCACAAGAGACGTGAGAGAGTTGTTTTCACAACTCGAGGAGAAAATAGGTAGTCTGGGCCCTTCAAATAAATGAAGAGAAGACGAAATACATGCTAATAACCAAAAATCCAAGACCAAGGAGTTAGGCAGGACATAACTATTAATGACCACAATTTGTAATTGGTAAATAAAAGTTTAAACATATGGCGGTAATCACACATGACAACTACATCTGAGGCCTATAGAATCAAAACCTGCTAGATCTATGAATTAAAATTTTGTCAGGAGGCTAAAAGAACATTAAAAATGTAAATTTTCCGAAAAGTATCCTGTATTTTTCAATCAAAGGGACATCAATAAATATCATAAAATGACAAATTAAAAATGACTAATTTGTAATTTTTCTGCACGCCCCTTACATCTTCAGAAACTTGTACCTACTTTAGTTTGGATTTAGCAGAACGAAAAATTTAGGATTTAGCAGGTTTTGATTTTGATGGGCTCTTCCAAAAAGAGGTCTAAGCAAGGATAGTTGCGTGGAATAGAACATCATACTCCCTACCATCATTATTAAGATCTAAGCAACTAAAAAGACAATCTAAATTAAGACTGTATATCTAATTATTCGCTAAGAAAAGATGGGCAGTTCATGCGGTAAATCAAAGGAAGACAGAGTGTTAAAGACGGTGTTTTTTGAAAGACGATAGAAGATAAGTAGGCTGTCCCAAAAAAATGGAAGGATGATGAAGAATCGAAGCACCCTGAATTAGCAAAGGCTGATTGTAGAATTATTTGAATATTTGAAACAACGATGTTAACCATTTTATTTCACTTTAAAATTCGTGAAATCCAAACAGTGAGAGAAAAATTTAATACCTACCTTCTGTACACTTTTTATATAATTGTTTAATTGCGGCTCTCGAAACATTTCAAATTTTGAAAAATGGCTCGGACTATCAAGGAGCTTGGCCTCCCCTGTATTATACCATTGAATAACGCCGGTCTGGGGCAACACTTCAGTGTTTGCGGTTTCAAAATAGGATAATTTGATTTTAAGTTATACATCATAAAAAAAACAGCCATATGTACTTGTACAAATATTTATTCTAAACAAAAATAAAGCTTAGGTTTGTTTTTAGTCGAGGAAATGAAGCATTTTGGCTCGCAATTTTTTCGTCCAGCATGGATTTACTTGAAATTTTCACAGAAGGTAGGAAATAGTCCAAGGATCATTTTCTATATCATACTGCTGTACGCTAAAACTTTGGGGGTAGTTGCCACCCCATCTCGGGGGAGGGAATTTTTTATTACATTTTAACCATGTAAATCGACGTAAAAAGTAATTTTAAGAAAAAAATGTTTTTTGCATTTTCTTCGTAAAACTAATATTTTTCGAGTTATTCGTGGTTGAAAGAAACAGTTTTTAGAGGGTTTTTTTGAGAATATCTCGAAAAATATGCATTTAATCAAAAAACTGTAGATATTAAAATTGCATCTTTTAGTAACACAAACGAAACTGTTTTTCTATAATATTTTTACGGCCAATACAAACCAAGATATGGCATGTTAAAGGTTAGCTTTTTTCGTCAAATGCATAATTTGAAATAATCAAAGCCAAATAACGGGAAAACTTTGCATTTTTCTAGGAAAACTTAGATGTTTTTTCAAGAATACAATAAGATCTTTCAAAAAAAATAATAAAAAGTCTCTAGCATAAAAATTGAGCAACTTATGATCAAAAAAAAGTTGGTATGTACCTGTTTTTCTCTACGAAAAAAACAGTGAAAACAACCCCCTAACTACCCTTGTAACTAAAAATTGGTCCTCGCCTTTCTGCAATTCCTTTTATATTTATATTATCAATACACCCAAGAAGTTTGACCTATAAAGGTCTAATTTTAGAAAAATTGGAATTTAAAGAACAATTGATTTTTTGAAATTTTGCATTTTTTATCATTTTCTTCAAAATATCTCCGAAAATACTGGAGATACGAAAAAAACGATAGACTACTAAATTGTAGCTTTTTTAATAACTAAAATTTCCTTATGTATAGATTTTCATTACAGTGGAGAGTTAGCGAGATATAGCTGTTTAAAATATCTATTTACGAGCAAACATTCCCTTATTCGAGCCAGTTAAACCCACCTCAATTAAAAATTAATTACATAATTTAATTTACACAGTCTTATTACTCTTCCAAAATCCTACAAAACTATTATTGAAAAAACTTTTTATCGCCAAAAATGAAGGAGCTGTTTATAAAACTAATTTTTTTTTCGAAAAATTCGAATAGTCCCCTATTTCAGTACCCTTAAGTACCTTTATAATACCACAGAGCCGGTTCGTATACTGGATGACTTAAAAACTATTTGTAGGTATGTGTATTTTTATATATTTGTAAATTCGTATTTTTGTGTAAATAAATGTTTTTGTACTTCTTTAATTCTACTTTTTTTTTCTGTATAGATCTATTAAATTGTCTACTTATAAAAATTGCAATGTTATTAAGGGTGCTTTTTAAGGGTTGAAATATTATATTATATCCTAAAGCATAAAACAATCATTATTTAACCAGTCAAAACCAAATTTTACCTATATTAAAGTTTACAATGTTTTTATATAATTTTTGACAATAAGGGTAGTTTACACCCCTAAAAATAATCAACGCCCTTGAGCATGATATAGAATATGAAGTACAGGGTAAGATGATCCTAACCCCAAATTTTTATGTAAATTGATGCAAGCCGAAATTATTCTTTTAGGATAGTGTTACGCGAATTGACTTTTAATTACATATTATTAAATAAATAAAAGCCTTACTTGAAATTGTTTATTTATAACACTTACAATTAACACTTATTTAACAACAATATCTAATTTATTTTACACTTTCTAACATTTAATTTATTTACAAATACGACTTATCTACTTTAAAAATACATACATTTCAGAAACCCGATCAAACAATAACGTTCACGCGTCGATAAAAGTATTCACACTGACTCTAATTCTAAAAATGGCTGTTTATATAGTTACATACAATTTCTACTGATTTCCAGAAACATCGAAAAAGGTAAACATTATTTACAAAGCAATTGTTATGTTAAAATCGAATATACGCTCTGAGCTTCGCTGGTGTCGCTCCTAGTGGTTACTAATTCAACTTTCACCGGTAATTTTTAAATTTATTATTTAATTGTTATCGCTTAATATTTGCAACGCAAAAAATTAATTAAATTGTAATCGATTTTTTTAAGATTTTGCTAATCATTTTGACGTTCTATTGATAAAATATGAATTTCTTACTTCGGATACTTTCACAATTATCGTGTAGATGGCGCTAAGATTGATAGATTGATTTATAAAATCATATTACGGAACATTAAAAAAACTTAAATTCAGTATTTAAAACGTAAGTATATTTAAGTTAAAAATGTATACCACAGCTGTGACCAAGTAATATTTTTTATAATTCATGTTTTTAATTATATATTTTAAATTAATCACTTTGACATTTATGTCAAATTTCCGGTAAAGGTTTACAGACTTGTCACTACTGGCGCTCGCGAATTTGTAAATATCCCTTCTACGTACGAGCTCACAGCGTATACCAGAAAAGGATCGAACATCATAAATCAAATTAGGTAAACACGTTTCTTGTTTCTCTCGCCCGCAGACAGTTCGTCGCGAAAGCTTCTGTTGTGGACAGGGCCGGCCTGGGATCGTGACAATACGTAAACTTTTCATATATAGCTCCAACAAGGGTGGTTTTAAGGGTTGAAATATTGTGATATTATATCTTAAAGCACAAAACAATCATTATGTAACTAATAAGAAGCAAATGTTGATAATATTAAAGTTTAAAATGTTATTTTATAATTTTTTACAATTAGGGGTGGTTTTTACCCTTAAAAAACCAAAAGCGTACAACGGCTTAATATAGAAAATGAACTAGAGGGTGAAGCCTAATTCCAAATTTTTGTACAAATCGATGATGGACGAAAAAATTGCGAGGTTTTGCCATTTTTCCAGCTTCATTTCCTCGACTATTTATAATTGTTGTAAAATCATCTGCATCTGATAAAATCACTGCTCCCTAACGGGTTACTAATATCTTCATCCGACATTACTTATCATATATGTAGTTTCATATACTCATAGTTTCGAGTTTGTTCAGCTTCAAAAGAAGACATACTTGCGCTATTAATAAAACACTAAAAATTTGAGAATATGTAGTGGATAGTCCAAGAATCAAAATCTATATCACGCTGAAAGGCGCTTTTACCATGGGGGTGGTTGCCACCCATCTCGGGGGTGGAAATTTTTTATTATATTTTGACCGCAAAAGTTGGTAAAAACATTCATTATAAGCAAAAAACGTTTTATACATTTTTTGGATATAATTAATAGTTTTCGATTTATTCGCTATCGAAAGTGTTAGTTTTATATCGAAAAATCAATATTTTTAATCAGTTTTCTGCTAATAACTCCAAAAGTTTTCGTTTTATCAAAACAACTTTACTTAACAAAAATGCACCTTTTGAAAAAATAAACAAAACAGTTTTTTTTTGAAGTTATACTTCTTTACGGGCGTAATGACGGTGAAATTTTATATGGGAAAACCTAGCGACCGGGCGCATGCGCATTATAACTTTGTTCTGATTGGATGTTCAAATGACATGACAAAAATTATCCAATATGGCAGCTGTGGCACAGCTGTGGGACTGTGCATGGTTTGGTTATAATGTATGCTTGTTGCGTTTTAAAATTTGTAGGAAGAGAAACAACAAACAAAAAGTTAGTTAATGGTTATACTGCCTTTTTAAATAGTTTTCATATTATATTTTTGGACTTATTTACATAGAAGAGATGATTGTTGCATGCCAATGTGAAAGCTCATCAAACTGTGCCTAGTATGAGTGCCGCAGATCTCGCTTATTCAAAGCTAAAGAATCTTTCACTGGTAAGTGTTTTATAAATAGTTGATCAAATTTTGTTATGATATTTGAACATGGCCACTTTGCACGACGCAAGTGATTGCGAAATTTATTAGTCGTTATACGGGCTCCGATACCTACCTTGAACCTACCAAAATACATAAGTAGTATGTAATACTTTTATTTTACACCTTAATATTCACCTAATATATTGTCTTCTTACTCTATGTTTTGTTGTATTTTTTCAATTCTAAATCATTTCAATTCAAAATCAAAATAATTTGATTTACATAAGTTAAAAATGTCAAAAGGTTAATCTGTTTAGTTAGACGATCTTCGCACATAATGACAAGCTGTCTCTGTGGCGAAGTTTTAATGCGGGTGAATCCCAATACAACGCAAATACCAGCCGCGTGGTAAGTTGGTTCGAATCCCAATAGAAACTTTTATTTTTTTATTTTTTTTTATACATTTTATGATTGTAAGTATATTTATTATATAATTTTATTTTCAGAAAATACGTATTTAGTTAAAAAATTTTCCGACAATTAATGTTCAGAAATCATTTGTGACATTTTTAATGTGTTTTTTGGCACTGTTTTAATAAAAAATTTTGAGAAGTAGTAAGTATAAATTAATTTAATATTTAAATAAAATATAAATAAAAAGTATATTAATTTCGTTTATAATCATATAATCATATAATAGAAGTATAACTTCTTACGTGCGTACAAAGTACACACACATTCTTTTTTTAATTTTCTTCAAAACCAATAGTTATTGAGCTAACTTTATTATATGTTAGCTCTTCTTCGTAAATGCTAAATATTGTAGTTTCAAAATCAAAAGACGCGAAAACTATGCATTTTTCGAGGATACCTTGTTCAAACTAATTTAAAGTATTTAAAAATATCTATCTCCAGAAAAAGGCTCTAGCTCAAAAATTAAGTGACTTATAATGAAAAGAATGTCAGTTCCTATTTTTTTCAGCAAAAAGTGATCGGAAACAACCCACTAATACCACCCTAATTAAAAGTAGTCATTGACCTGATTTGGTCTTCTTTATTTATGTATTATTAATAGGTTCTAGAAGTTTGCTCGGCTTAGAATAATTAGTTAAAAAAAAGGAGTTAAAAGCGAATAAAGAGTTTTTGTAGTTTGGTAAAAAATGCCCTTTTCTTCAGAATAGAAAGATTAGCATCAGAGATACGAAAAAATGTTTAAATATGAAATTGTAGGTTATTTAATTCCCAAGAACTTGGTTTGAAAAATTTTTTTCTACGGCAAAAATTGAGTGAATCGTAAATGAGTACCATCGAAAAACATTGATTTTTTAGATATAAAACCAACACTTTCGATAGCGAATAAATCGAAAACTATTAATTTTATCAAAAAAATGTATAGAACGTGTTTTGCTTAGAATTAACGTTGTTATCAACTTTTGCGGTCAAAATATAATAAAAAATTTCCACCCCGAGATGGGGTGACAACCACCCCCATGGTAAAAGCGCCTTTCGGCATCATACAGATTTTAATCCTTGGGCTATCCACTACTTTAGAATTTTCAAACAAATCGGTCCATTCTGTAAAATTGCGAGGTGAAAAGCTTCGGTTCCTGGACTAATTGACTAAATTTGAATGGAAATTTTATTGTGGGTTTCTTAAATGCTCATATTATTTGATAATTTAAGTAAAATTAATTTCCGGTCCGCAGATCTCAAACAGAATGTTTGAACAAATGCGTGCACACAGCGCCTGCGCATGCATATTTCTAATATGGGTGCCGAGAATACTTTTACCGCCCCTACGTCCCTAACTTTATAATTAACTTCATTTTCTACAATATTAAAAAAGCAAAGTGAAAAATTAAAAAAAAAAGTTTTTCAATTCTTTGGATCTCTTCTAGTTAACAATTAATATAGTCTAAGAGCTAGTGAACTCTCCGACTAACGGTCGTCCTGTAAGGCTAGAAATTTGTCTAGTGATAATTCATAGCACACAAAGGCTAAACACCATAACCTGGCAGGCATCAGCGGTGCACGTTTATCTACCAGGTGAATCGAAAAGTGCATAGTTTGGGGGTAAAATAAACTTTCTCCTGTAAGGTATAAATTTAAGTATGTGTTTGAGTAAGTCATTTAGAAGAAATGTGTACAATGACAGGCGATTCTGAAGAGCATCAGACCTTGCCAGGCGAGGGGAAAGATTAGGGGTTTTTCCTAAAATTATTTTTTTTGCATCGAACAATTTTTTTTAGGTTTTTTGAATCATTCCAAACAGAAAAGGTCTTTAGTGATTTTTCTCTTAAGTTAGTTTTCTCTAGGTTAAGGTAATTTATTGATGTGTATTAGGTCGGGAATAATTTATGTTGAGATTGTGCTGAATAGTTTTTGTTATATAAGCGATTGAAAATTTTGAAAATTGCGAAATCATATATTTTTAACCCTAAATCGGACATTTATCTAAAAATTTCAAAGTTGTCAAGGTAGGTAGATATTCTTTAAACATTGATTGATGAAATCCCAAAGAGTTTTTTGCAATACAATATCGGAAACCCCTTTGTTTTTTAATTGCTAATCAAGCGGGCGCGACACTGTAGTATAAGTGAAGACGTTTGAGTTGGCATAAATTCATTATCTCGAGAATGGGCAAATTTCAAGAGAAATCCTCAGACAGGTCGATTTTTATTTTTAAATTAAGACTTTCTGGCATATATGTAATACTAGTGACGTCATCCATGTGAGCGTGATGACGTAATCGATGATTTTTTTTAAATGAGAGTAGGGGTTGTGTGATAGCTCAATTGAAAGGTTATTTAATTCTCTATTCAGTAATATAAACATTGACATAATTATTTATACAGGGTGTACAAAAATTTTTTATTTATTAAATTAACTTCGATTAAATTTGACAAATAGAAGAAAAAAATTTTTTGTACACCCTGTATAAATAATTGTTATTGTTTATATTACTGAATAGAGAATTAAATAACCTTTCAAATGAGCTATCACACAACCCCTACTCTCATTTAAAAAAATCATCGATTACGTCATCACGCTCAGATGGATGACGTCACTAGTATTATATACAGTCAAACCTGCCATATCCGGATCAATGTGGCGACAGACCGATCCGGATATGAAAAAATCCGGATATCAAGACCACTACTTCTTTTACAGTCTCTGAAACGTTTTCTCCTTCATACATTCCAGTAATCAATGCCGTCAATAACTTTCGTCGATAGACACGTTTTATAGATTCTATAATACATTATTTCGCCATCTTTTAGTTCTTCTTTTAATGCGTTGTCCAACAGCAGGACTGCCTTTCTCGGTAGATTTCGGTAGATCCGGACGGCGCAGAACCGTCCGGATATGGGGAGGTCCAGATATGATAGGTCAGGATATGGCAGGTTGTACTGTATATGCCAAAAAGTCCTAATTTAAAAATAAAAATCAACCTGTCTGATGATTTCTCTTGAAATTTGCCCATTCTCGAGATAATGAATTGTCGCGCCCGCTTGATTAGCAATTAAAAAACAAAGGGGTTTCCGATATTGTATTGCAAAAAACTCTTTGGGATTTCATCAATCAATGTTTAAAGAATATCTACCTACCTTGACAACTTTGAAATTTTTAGATAAATGTCCGATTTAGGGTTAAAAATGGCCGATTTCGCAATTTTCAAAATTTTCAATCGCTTATATAACAAAAACTATTAACTTAAGAGAAAAATCACTAAAGACCTTTTCTGTTTGGAATGATTCAAAAAACCTAAAAAAAATTGTTCGATGCAAAAAAAATAATTTTAGGAAAAACCCCTAATCTTTTCCCTCGTCTGACAAGGTCTGATGCTCTTCAGAATCGCCTGTCATTGTACACATTTCTTCTAAATGACTTACTCAAACACATAATTAAATTTAAACCTTACAGGAGAAAGTTTATTTTACCCCTAAACTAAGCACTTTTCGATTAACCTGGTGCACGTGCACCGCTGAAAATTTTATGTGTTTAGCCAGGTTATGGTGTTTAGCCTTTGTGTGCTATGAATTATCACCAGACAAATTTCTAGCCTTACAGGACGACCGTTAGTCGGAGGGTTCACTAGCTCTTAGACTAATAATTGTTTTGCCTCATATATAAAATTCTGGATAATGTGAACTAAGAAAAATATTTTTCTTAAATTCATTTTTCTTTTACACTGATATGAAAAAGTTAATTAAATATAATTAATTTCATTATTAATCTATATATTTTTATTATATTTCAACGAGAAGAGCCCTTTACATGTATACCTACTAATATTTAAATAATATTGAACACAAATACATATCTTCGATACGTTGTTATACGGTTGAATCATTATACAATATTAATACTTAAAATTGACATAAAATAGCTTAAAAGTAAAATTGAAATAAAAATTATTAATAGTAGACTGTACTTTATAAAATATGAACATTTACAATCATGATGCTAACTATTGAAAATAAAATTCTTAAATATATCTTAAAACACCGAAAACAATCTTTAATATATTAAAGACTCACCATTTTAAATAATAAAAAGAACATTAACATATATTTTAAATATAATTATCGTTATTTTATAGTGCCATTCGTCGTGCAAAGGGAACAATTTTTTAAAATTCTTCAATTATGCTATCGAAATCTGCATCTACAGCTAGTTCTTGCTCAATGAATGGAATGAGATTTTCTAAATCTAAACGATATAGGGCTTTTCATTCACAGTCATTTGTTTCGAGCTTCTGCCATATGTCGTATAATCCGTGTATATTAATATTATACACAGATTATACAATATATACAGAAGCTCGAAACAAATGACAATCGATGAAAAGCCCTATTGCTTCATTGTTGATCGTCTGACCTTAGAAAAACTATGCTCGCAATCGCAACTTGTCAGTGGAATCATAGCAAATTTTAACCATTTAATGCTTTGATAGCCATTGTAACCAATCAGCACTATTCGAAAATGGAAACTGTTCACAAGATTTATTTTTTAAAATTCTTATTTCGGCTTTTAATTCTGAAGAATCTAAACAAAATTGAGTAGAAAGAAATGTATAATCAGAAGAATCTAACTTATTATCTCCTAAATCTAGAGACAGCACAAATGACTTTTTTGGTTTCCTGGCTAAATCTACCATTCAAAGATTCAATCATCCTATCCAAAACAGGATAAAAATTAAACAATTTAGCTTCTTCTTTTTTACTATTTACTGAAAATGAATTATTAGGATTTTCTTCCAATTTAGCAAGAACTTTATGTTTTCTAGGAATAGGTATGTGGCAGAGGCTGTAGGACCCCCGTAGATATATAAATTTTCATCAATTCTTAACTCCTCCAAAGCAAAGGCCAAACTTGAAACCTCTTCCATAGCTTGACACAGATCTGTTTTGCTCACTCTTATAAGAGTTGTAGAATTAGGTGCATAATCTCTTAACAGATGATGAAATCAAATGTTTTCATTTGGTTTAGGATTCCTATACCACTGTCCTGGCTTTACCATCGGAAGTATTATTTCAGTAAAAGCTCGTATAATAGCATCAAATTGGTTTTTAACTACAGAGACTGCCTCAGCACGACATGCCCAACGTGTCCCGGATAGCGATTTTAATGTTTTTAATTTGACATTTGTTAAATATGTAATTTCTTCAAATACAGCATGTTTTTAGGGCTACCTTCAATGTAGTTGTAAATTAACTGCATTATACCAAAAAAATCACACACTTTGGGGTTCTCTTTATGATTGGTACAAGCACTTTTACCAATGATAAATAAAGGTAATGAGCATAGCAGTGAACGTACAAAATATGCGGATTTTTTTCTTTGCACCTTGTTTGCACGCCGGTAATATGCCCTGACATAGCTGAGGCACCATCAAAACATATAGCTTCAACATCCATCTATGACATATATTGTTACGAGAGCAAATTTTATGGAATCATCTTACTTTCCACTTATCCACAGTGGCGAAGCATACACAATTAATCTTTTTTTTTTTTCGAACTTAGTATTGAATTTTAGCGCCCTTCGGTCACAATTGTGGGTGCCGCGGCACAGATGGCACCCACAGTGCGCACGCCACTGCATGCCGGGGCATAGCCAATGTTCGCAACGGACAGAGCACTTGAAGAATGTTTCTCTCCATTGTGCACTTTTAAATGTCTTTTCAACTTACTTGCAGTAATAAACCGTTTTAAACAAGTTTCACACTTGTATGGTTTCTCTCCAGTGTGCATTCTCAAATGTTTTTTCAACTCACTTGTCGTAATAAACTGCTTTAAACAAGTTTCACACTTGTGCGGTTTTTCTCCAGTGTGCACTCTCAAGTGTGTTTTCAGATTACTTGTACTGTTAAACTGCTTTAAACAAGTTTCACACTTGTACGGTTTTTCTCCAGTGTGCACTCTTAAGTGTACTTTCAAACTAGTAGAATCAACAAACTGTCTCAAACAAGTAACACACTTGTATGGTTTCTCTCCAGTGTGCATTCTCAAATGTTTTTTCAACTCACTTGTCGTAATAAACTGCTTTAAACACGTTTCACACTTGTGCGGTTTTTCTCCAGTGTGCACTCTCAAGTGTGTTTTCAGATTACTTATACTGTTATACTGCTTTAAACAAGTTTCACACTTGTACGGTTTTTCTCCAGTGTGCATTCTTAAGTGTCTTTTCAAATTACTCTCTTGATTAAATTGCTTAAAACAAATTTCACACTTGTGAGGTGTTTCTCCAGTGTGCATTTTTAAATGTCTTTTCAAATTACTTGCTTGATTAAATTGCTTAAAACAAATTTCACACTTGTACACTCTCTGTCCAACTCTCATATTTTTACTTAACATTTTTCCTTCAATGTGATGTACGCCTGTATATTTTCCTTTGTGAGACGAATTTGATGTTTCAATAATTGTCATTTTGTTCTCTTCCTGGGAATAACCTAAAATACAAACCAACCATCAGAGCTGCGGTACTGACTACCGAAAGTACTTAAAAAATGTGCTTAAGTACTTTTAAGTCTCTACTCTACTTTTAAGTACTCTAAGTACTCCAAAAAATACTTGTACTGGTACTTGAACTTTAAAGTATTCCGAGAAATACTTGTACTTAGTACTTAAATTTGTTTGAAGTCTATTTTTACTTGCAATTTAAAAAATAAAAAATACTTAAGTATGTACTCTAAAATACTTAAGTACTCGAAATGTACTTAAATCCTTCACGAAAAGTTCTAAGTATTACGGATTTCTGCAAATATTTTTCAATGTTTTCGATTTGGTGTGGTGTGTGGTAATTATGTTTCCTTTAGAACTCGTCAACCAGGTTTCCCGTATCCGACAAATAAATATTATTATAATAAAATATTCCCGTTACTCTGAGTATCGTTATAAAATTATTATAATTTGTCTATATGTTTCTGTTTTAAACATCCAGCTCTCCATTTCATACAACAGTACTGCAAATTAGCCCAGTAAATGACCGTTTTGGGGTGTAATTTTCAGGGGCAAGACGGATTTGCTTGAAAATTTGGATTTAGGTTCTACTTACCCTACATTTCAAAGTTGAAATTGCGCCGTTGGTTGCTTTTACTTGGGGGGTGAAATTTACCCCTTCTCGGGGGTGAAAAAACATGTTTAAAATAAGTCTGAAAATGGATAAGTTGACTAATTCTAAGCAACTTTTGTTCTATAAGGTTTTTTTAACTGCTTTAATACTTTTCGAGTTATTTGAGAGTGAAAATGTGCATTTTTCAACAAAAAAAAAACACGTTTTCTGGCAGTGTTTCGCAAATAACTAAAAAACTAAGTACTTCATCGAAAAAATATTCTTAGAAAAAATGTAGCCTGTAAAAAAAGGAACAAATTGGTGTATTCACTTGGACTATAAACCCAGAAGAAGCAAAGTTGTATATCATGAAAAATACGTTCTTACTCGTAAAATTCCGAATCGAATGTTTCAAGCTGAAGTAACCAAAAAATGAAGGACTTTTCGCAGAAAACTCATAAATACTCTTTTAAAGCGTCTAAAAATATATTTATTTTTATTTTTCATAAAAGTTTGTAGCATCAAAATTATGCGAGTTGCGCTCAAAATAAAGTTGGCCCGTTTTTTTTTATATATAATAAGTCGTGAAAATCTCCCCCTATTTAACATGCCAAATGAAATTAATCGTTACTGCTTTACCATTTACTTTATATATGTATTGCTAATATGATCTGTGAGTTTGACCGGTTTGAAGTGCTTATTTTTGGAAAAATTTGGTTTTATATTAAAAAAACTTTTTTTTTTAATTTTGGAAAAATTACACTCTTTTCAAAATAACTTCAAAAGTATTAGTGTTACGAAAAATCTCAAACAGTAAAAAAATATAGTTTTTACTCGCATAAACACTCCGTTTTTTTTTTTTTAAATTTTATGTAAGATAAAAATTGGGTAAGATATGGCTGTTCAAAATTTGCATACACTGGTGATTAGTAACTCGTTCAAGCCCTTTTAACTCAAACTCTTTTAAAAAATAAGGGATTAAAAAAATATATTTACGTACTCTTATTGCCCTTAGAAAAACCTACAAATTGGTTTTTTTTAGCACTTTATAGCTTAAAAAGTAACCTAGTTATGAGTAAAAAACCAACAACATACAGGATGGGGCATTAGTGCGAGGAAGTCCAATTACTCGTTTGTAGTAAGAGATACGAAAAAAGTTATTTAGATAAAGTCGGGGCACAGATAGGACCATACCCTAAATATATTTTCAAATATACAAGGCCACTCGTATTGACAGGATGACACGAACCTATGTTTTTTTTAAATGGAATACTGTGTATATTTTTGCATTTTTGGATTCTTCTTGATGTCGTTTCTCTTAAAATAAAGGATTTTGTACTATTATATGAGATAGTTTAAAAGATATTTATCTATGGTTTTTGTAATTTCGTTGTAAGTCCATAACATATTAGGATACATTTATATTTTAAAATAACTTACATATAAAATCAGAGTTTGTAGTGAATTTTGAGAGTAAACTAAATGTAAGGCCAAATACTTACCATGCCGGTTTAGTATAATAAGGTTTATTTTCTTGGTTTTTCCCTCGTGACTTATTATGAGATTACTAACACGAGAATTTTGATCAAATACTACAATTTTTACTACAAAAGTTAAAGTTGATTTACAGAGGAAAGGACTATCTTCCAATAAAGTTGTCGAAGCAACGCAACTCATAAATATTGGCAGTATCATTTTCGTCATTGAATTTATAATGTATAATTCAAGCAATTGAACTCCGTAATTATGTTAATGTTTACATTACTGAATGGAGAGTTGAATAACCTTTCAAATGCGCTACCACACGAGTCCTATTCCCTATGTAAAGATAAGGGGTGGGGGAAGTGGAAGGGAGGGGGTTGACAAATGACAGATGTATGTACCGTAAAAATGTGTCCCCATTAGATCAAAAATCAACCTGTTTCGTCATTTCGTTAAAATCTAATAAATACTGCCAAATATCGAGGTGGACTGTTTTCTTTGGCCCACACTGTATACACAATGTAACTATTCGAATTTCTTCTCAAGAGGTCATTTTTATAACGGTAGAAATTATGTGGCAAAAAATTTAATCAGTAAAGGAATCTAAGTTTAATGTGACCGTATAATTAGATAATTCCAAATTGCTTGAATTTACAATTATATGATTTTTTTATCATAGGGGTAGTTTTCACCCATAAAAAATTAAAATCAACTAACGGCAGTATTCACATTTTGAAATAAAAGGTAAATATAACCTAAATCCAAATTTGAATGCAAATCAGTAACGACATGGTATTCAATTACATTGTTTGTTTGAATTGTAACTATTCTAGGGGGTGAAATTTAAGGGTTAAACTGTGACAAAATCTTAAACTATGTTATTTCATGTTAATTGACATTCCTTCATTTTATTAAAATATGATTTGAATCAATTACCCGCTTTCATTTACAATTATACGATTTTTTTATAATAGGGGTTGTTTCCTCCCCTAAAAAATAAAAAGCAACCGACGAAACAAATTCAACTTTGAAGTGGAGGGTCAGTAGAGCCTAAATCCTAATTTTCATGCAATTCGGTGCTGCCCCTTAAAATTACACGGTATCGCCGTATTTCCCGTTCATTTACTGGGCTAAATATCTAATATTTAAGTATATTTATTGTCAAAATACAAAATACAGTAGTATTTTGTGTTAGTCTAACATTAGTATAACTATTTTAACTATTATAACTATTTTTGTTAATAGTCTAACAACTTAAAAAATATATTTTTTTTTTCCAAAAATCCATTTTTTAATCATAGGGTCAATCGGGGCTAATGTGAAACACACAAAACATTGGGGCTAATCTGAAACATGTAAATAACTTTAAAGTTTTAGTAGATGAAGATGTGGAATATATGTCATTTTGTAGCTAGTACGTTAATTAATTAAACCCCATATCAAACATAGTCAAAATCCACCTAACTGTGTATAGAAAAATATAAAAATCATAGACTTGCAATTTTAAGGAAAAAAACTTTTAATCGGAATGCCAAAACTTTTTCTTAGGCATTAAAAAATACATTTATAAACACAATCATTTAATTACAATGCATTCTATTAGAGTGAATGAGCATTTTTAGCTATAAATGTTTGTCCTAACTCTGACCAAACCTAAAATATTATCCACCAAAGTCGAGGGGCTAATATGAAACGGTGTTTGGGGCTAATGTGAAACACTCTCCAGTATTATTTCAAAACACACTCTAAGCAAAAATATTCTACATTATAAAATTTGTATCCGCCTACCACATTTAAAAACAAAATAGTTATGTCTTTTTGTTTTTCTTTTTGTTTTATTCATGCAGCTTCTTCCTTTTTTACTCTGTGTCAAAGGTAGGCATTTTTTCAGCTGGAAGTTTTCAGTCAGCTGTATGACGGAATTTGTATATAAGGAAGGTGACATCTTCAATATAGATTTCATGGAAATAGTTGCGGTTCTACCTTATCCAGTAACCACTTTTAAGTCCAGAAAAATTACATATGTATTCCCTGGAAGTGTCAATGCGTATGAACAATGACTGAAGTTAGGCTTAGGCCTATACACAAATTTGTTCATATTTCAGCTATTCATTTTTCCAGTTCTGTATTGTAGCTTATGTTGCTTATTTTGAATTATAAAAACCTTCCAAATGTAAACTGTTATTGTTATTACTAATTTCCATGGAGATTAATCCTACTTAAATCCATATTTAACTATCTTATTGTTGTTGTTTTAATGTATCAGTTAATTGGCCAATATAGTTGCAAAGTGATAAAATGCAAAAAAATGTAGGTATAAAAATTAAGTTATAAGGTAGTAGGTTAGTAGGTACTGAAAGTTTACATACACAGCTAAATGCTGATATGTTTTTTGATTAATTTAATGGTTGTAATAAGGCAATTAAGTATATGTTTCACAATAGCCCCATTGCTGTTTCATAATAGCCCCTTTTCATGGGGCTAAAGTGAAACGCAGTTTTATTTTTTTGTGCTTTTATTTTATAACAAAAAACATTTTTGAAACCACCAACTTGTAAAGGACACAAAGATACATACTAATGAATTTTTGTTTGTGTATTGGGGCAAATAGATCATATATCATATTGCAAAGTTTACATTTTTGTTTCATATTAGCCCCGATTGACCCTACTATTATTATTAATCATAGAAAAAATTAAGGTACATATAGTATTTTTACTACAAAAACGATATTACGTAGGTCAAAATTTTTGACGTAGGAGAACTGTCAAAACATAAGAATGTGACTTTTCATTATTGCCATGTTTATAATAAACATGGCAATAATGAAAAGTCACATTCTAATGTTTTGACAGTTCTCTTACGTCAAAAATTTTGACCTACGTAACATCGCTTTTGTAGTAAAAATACTATATACTTCAATAAATAAAGTATCTTCAATAAATAATTATTTAATAAAAATAATTTATTTATCAAAGTGTACTTTAACTTTTTCTATGATCATTAATGACACTATGATTATAAAAATAGGGTTTTGGAAAAAAAATATTTTTTCAAGAATTGTTTAAACAAATTAGACTGTTTATTAATTAATAAATTTATAAACAAATTGCATATTTGTAATGTACGTAGAAATTACATACAAATTAAAAAAGGAAAAGATCAAAATCCATTGAGTAGATCCGGAGATACAGAAAATTGTATTAGTTGAAATTGCTTTTCCCATTCTTTAAAATGGCATCAATGAGGTTCCTTATTATAAACAAATTAGCTGTGATTAAAAAAAACACATGGCTAACTTTAACTTTGGTCCAAATGACCCTAGGATATTTTTTTCTATTTGAAAATTCGTGTTAAGATACTAGCTTCTCAAATGTATAAAAATATTTTTTACGAACAATATTTTTAAAGTTAGTCTAAAAAATATTTATTAACTACAAAATTTCAAAAATTTGACATTAGGATTTTTGACCACATATTATATTAAATATTTTTTTATTTTTTTTAATACATTTTGATAGTATCACTCTTCTACTTTCATTTTGGCATACGCAGAATTGCCATATCATCATTATTTTCTGTCTTATGTTATTGCAAAACAAAGGTCTCTGGGATAAACAAATTAGTCCAGGCTGTATGGTCGCCCTCGTTAGGTAAACTATTCCGATTCGATTTTTTTTTGCACAAACTTACTCAAAAAGAGGTCTTTATAACAAATACACAGGATGCCAGGCGGAACCGTGGTCAAAAAATTGGTTAAACATTTTTTTTTAACAAATTTACGAAAATAATTTTTTCACTTCGAACAATTTTCTTAGATGATATTCTGAGCAAAAAAGGTCTCTTGTGATTTTTTTCTAAAATTGATTGTTGTCGAGTTATCCGCGATTTAAAATTTGAAAACCGCGAAAAGAGCCATTTTCAAGGGTTAATAACTCGGTTAAAAATTATTATTATGAAAGTCAAAAGTGACCAAATCAAAGTTTAAAGTCCCCCCTACAAGATCCTGAGGAAGTTTGTGTCATTATTGTATCACTAAGCCGTTATTTTTAATTATTGAAAATGAGCGCCAAGCGCGTATTAGGCGGCAAGAGACAAAAAGACAATACAACACCAAACATATTACAACCGTTTTTACAAGGAAAATAGAAATTTAGCTCAAGGAAAAATAGAGAGAAGAATATTTTTAAGCTAGCAGATCAAAATGAACAAATAACGGATAAAGATATATAGAGAAAAAGATAAAGAAAACGGCATCAATTTAAGAGGATGCGTACGTATTTTCGGCTACAATGCTATTCAAATGGGGATTCATTTTTTTCGAATCCTGAGAAAACTAATAAGTATTTTTGAAAAATTTAAACGCTGAATGAAAGATTACGTTATTGGCGAGGGCCGAAAGTCCCTGAGAACTTCTATAATTTTTATTTTAATAAGTTACGGGGGTGAAAAACTAAGAGAAAATTTAGTGTGATATTTATAATATTTAAGATATCTCGTTTAAAATAAACTTTTTATTTATTCTAAGGGACTTTCGGCCCTCGGTAATAATTTAGTCTTTCATTCTGCGTTAAAATTTTTCAAAAATATTTATTGGTTTTTTCAGGATTCGAAAAAAATGTGTGTGTGTTTTGTGTTTTATTGGCACTAGTTTTCACAACTAACTGGCCAGTCAATTTCATAATTGTTTTTTAAGCTATAACTTATCACTAACTCAGGGGAGTAATGTGTAGTGTGTGTGTTGAGTAAGTGTCTTGTTACTTTGCAAAGTCGACGTCATTGTCTTTGCAAAGAGACGCTAATTGTATCCGAACGTCTGCGGTCCCTCCGGTGAATACCGATCCCACAAGGACAGAAACTATTTTCATTTATTACTTTATAATAAACGAAAAATTTCTGACCCTGGTGAGATTCGAACTCACGGCCTTTTCGGATTTTTCGATCCATAGGCAGGCGCTCTTACCACTGAGCCACGGAGGGGGGTGATTCGAAAAAAATGAACACAATGTCCGTGGTAATATTTCCAAATCTATCTTAGTCATACAACGCACTCAGTCGAATAGAATATTGTCAGCATACTGTCAGTCAGACAGTGACAATTTTAAATATTTGACATGGCATCGGGAATATTTTGAGTTGTTTATTAAATAATATTGATATAGTGTATTTGATAAATAATTGATTTGTGTATTATTTGTGGAAGATCCAAGCAGAGAATACATCAGGATAATATATTTTGTGATCCAAGTATTTAGAATAGAATAGAATAGAAATATGCTTTATTATCACTGAAAATACAAATTTTATGGACAAAGCTTAATTTAAGTAAGAAAAAATAAATAAATAATATCTAACAATAACAATAACAAATACAATTTTCTGAAATTTGATAAATCGTCAATATAAAAAAAATATACATAAATACAAAATATAAGTTAATAAAGTAAAGAAAAAAAAAAACAAAATCGATATATTGCAACAATTTATAGAAATTGCAAAGTGAATATACAACAAAGTAAACTATTTATAGACATAGGAACTAATAAGTTTAAGCTGCTGCATGTGACACCCAAATATAGATAAGTTTGGTTACTTGTACATTACTGTAATTTCTTAGTCATTAAGAAACTCTTCTACTGAATAATATGGTCTTTTAGATAGATGAGCTTTTGTCATTTTACGGAACTTGGGGAAAGATGTTGCAGATTTGAGTTGTAAAGGAAGATGGTTGTATAGTTTTTTTGCGGAATATAATATGGATTTCTTTACTAACTCAGAGGACGGGATCGGTAAATAAACATCAAAATTTGAATTTCTGGTGGAGTAGTCATGACGAGGCCTTGCTGGAAAGACATGCATGTGTTTACGAATTAAGCAAACAGTTTCTAAAATATATAAAGATGTAAGGGTTAAAATGCCGTGATCTTTAAGTAACTTCTGCAATGTGTTGTTCTTCTGAGGCCAAACAGATACCTTATTGCTCTTTTTTATAATTTAAAAATAACATCTAATTGGGCAGCTGTACTAGAACCCCAAAAAGGAAGACCATATCGAAGATGAGACTCGAACAAAGAAAAATATGTTAGTTTAGAAGATGCTAAATTGAGTTCTTTCGAAACAGATCTTATAGCATAGCAGGCTGAGGCGAGTTTCTTACTTAACAAATCGATATGAAGGGACCATTTGAGGTTGCTGTCTAAAAAAATACCAAGAAATTTTACAGAATCAACGGTAGAGATCTGGCTGTTATTAACAAGCAGGGGTTGAAGAGCACTTTTATAGGATAATGCTACTGTCTTATCCACGTTAAAAGAGAGTAAATTAGAGTCAGACCAGGTTTTTATCGTAAGCAAATCAGAAGTTATAGTTGCATGAAGAGATGCAATAGTTGAGTTGCTCCAAGTGATACTGGTATCATCAGCAAAAAGAAAAATTTTTCCATCGATTTTTAAGTTAGTGATGTCATTTATAAAGATAAGGAACAATAGAGGACCCAATACTGAACCTTGTGGTACTCCACATACAATGTTTTTGAGACTAGAGTCAGTATCATTTGCTCTAACTAGTTGTTTCCTATTATTCAAGTAAGATTGGAACCAATTCAAAGAAATACCTCGAATCCCATAGAAATTTAGTTTTTTAATCAAAATGTCGTGATTTACACAATCAAAAGCTTTGGCATAGTCACAGAAAACAGTGGCAGTATAAAGATTATTGTTTAGTGCTTGGTAAACCTCATGAAGCACAGAAAACAAGGCATCAGTGGTACATTTATTAGTTAAAAAGCCGAACTGATTTTGGGATAAGATGTTGTTATCAATGAGAAAGGACATAAGACGGGTTTTTATGAGTCTCTCAATAATTTTTGAAAGTACCGGTAGTAAGGCAATAGGTCTATAGTTGCAAGCATTAGATTTTTCACCACCCTTATGAAGGGGAATAATAATGGCTATCTTTAGGCACTCTGGGAATTTGCCTCTTTCAAAGGAATCATTAATTAGTGAGACGAGAATTTCCAACACATTTTCTGTGAGATTTGAGAAGATTTTTATGGATAGTCCATCAGTACTACAGGATGATTTGCTTTTGGTACTATTGATAGTTTGGATCAGTTCAGATATATCGATTGGTCTTAAAAAGAATGAATTCGAGAACACTCCTGAATTGGGGAGATAGGAAATGGGATCTTTTTGTGGCAAAATAGTAGAAGTTATATTTTTACTCACATTAACGAAATATTCGTTTAGATTTTCCGGGTCGTCTGGAAGGGCAAATGTTTGAACTGCGTGAGTTCTATTTCGAAGATCGTTTATTATGGACCAAGTTTCTTTTGCAACACTTTTAGAGCTTTCCATACGATTTTGATAGTAGGCTTTTTTAGCTGATTTGATGAGTTTTAGATAGGTTACCCTGTACTTGGTGATATATTGAGTGACAGAGACGTTGGTAGCAAATTTCTTGATATACAATAGTGAGCGCATATTTTTGGCTGATATGCGGATACCTTTGGTAGCCCAGGGTTTGTGGTGTTTTGGCTTAATTGAAATTAAAGGAAATGCCTTATTGAAGATAGAGACAAGCTTTTCTATAAAATCGTTGAAATTATAGTCCACGTCCGCAGAAGGAAAATGCCACTCAGAAGTTAAGCATAAATTCTGAAATTTATGAAAATTCCGAGCGGAAAAAATCCTACCTAAACGTCGGGTTTTCGAGGAGGGTTTGCTGAAGATGTTAAACTTCGTAAATACTGCTTCATGATCTGATAATCCCGCATTAATAATTGTAGAGCAGACATCAAGGGGTGAGAAATCCGAGACAATATAGTCAATTATGGTAGATGAAGTTTTTGTAATCCTTGTAGGAGAATTAACGTGCATTGAGAGACCATATGATTCAAATATGTTGACCAAGGACATTTGGGTAGCACAAGCAGCATCATAATTAATGTTGAAGTCCCCGCATAGAATTTTTCTGCTTCTATGAGGCAAGTCATCTAACAAATTTAGCAGGTTCTGAAAAAATAGTTCCACAGGGGAGTCAGGTGATCTATAGATGCAAATAATGTAAAGATTAAGATTTTTATTATAAACTAGGGAAAACTCAAAGAAGGCTTCATTTAACAGAATGTTTTGTTCAACATTTTGTTGTTAAAGATGTTCAAAATTGTAAGTGTTCCATAGTAACAATATATTATTAAAAAATCACTGTAACACTTTTCTTCTTTTCTTGATTGAGTATTAGTTTTTGTTGTACATATAAATTATTACAATCACTGAATACATAGTTAGTGAAAAAAATATCACATTTATTAACTGAATTAATAATTTGCAATTATAAAAATAACAGTTATCCAAGAACATTCAAAAGCCATTTCTTTAAATTAATGATGACATTTTCAAGTGGAATGACATTCTAGTAATGTTTACCTATCCATACCAGTGTGAATTTTACTACACGTAATTTGCCGTGTAAAGACAGAAAAAGTAGGGATACCCGTAAAATATTTGCGAATTATGTACCGATGGCCTTAAGAAAAGTCAAAAATGTGAGTTCAGAGGCCATTTCAGAAATAACAATAGGGAACTTGCACATTTTTGTTTTATTACTTACATAAGTAATAATGTTCAGTTTTGTTTAAAAACGAGATTTCCAAAATTTCGCGCCTCGAGACCTCATAATAACTTAGAAGTGCAAATTTAAAATCTTCTGTGTATTTAAATCATTTCAAACGATCGAAAAAGCGCCCAAATCCTTGTGACGTCATATCATTATATTTTTTAGTTCTGTTCTCCAGTCTCATGTAAAATTATACAGGGTGAGCCACGCTCAACGGGACGGAGCCTACCGGGGAAACGGCTAAAGATATTAAAAATTCCTTCCGTAGGAATACGTAGGTCAGTACCGGCTACAAATTAAAATTTGTAAAATATATACAGGGTGTCCCAATTTAGCGTAATGATATAAAGTTATATATTTTTAAATGGAAAAACCTATATTTCACTTTAATTTTGAATTCTACTGAACAAAATAATGTTATTTTATTCAACATTCCCTATACCTATTCTTGACAGCTTTCGATTTATTTGGGTTTTTCTGAAAATGTACTATTCGCGAAATTAATTAATTACACATTATCGCATGGATTTTAATTAACGCTTTTTGTCACTTAATTGTCAACTGTCCATGCTTTACATCAGAATATTTACTATTTGAAACTAATCTACAGAGTGTTCGCAATCTGAAGTGTCAATGCTGTACAATATTTTGTATAATTACTTTCTTAACTTAAATGGGACAACACCCCGTATTTTACTTTAATTTTGAATTCTAATCAAAAAAATAATATTACTTTATTAAACAATCCCTATACCTATCTTCGATAATTTTCGATTTATTTGCGTTTTATTGAAAATGCACTATTCTTGAAATTAATTAATTACACTTTATTACATAAAGTTAAACAAAACACACTGGAAAAAAATAATTTACATTAAATGTTCAAAATGGTGTCAATTTTCTTCAATACATAACCTCACTCTGTGTTCAAAATTTTGTTTTATTTTCTTAACATTTCTGGAGTAACTGTTGCAAACGCATTACGAATACGCGTTTTCATGTCTTCCGCGGTTGTAGGTGGAGTTTGATAAACCAAACTTTTAATATATCCCCAAAAAAAAGTACATTGATGTTAACCCAGGTGATCTAGGAGGCCAATTGACAGCACCACCCCTACCTATCCACTTTCCGGGAAATTTTCTGTCTAAATATTCTCTAACATTACGCGTGTAATGTGCTGGAGCACCGTCTAGCTGCAGAAACATTGTTCTTCTAATATTTAAAGGGATATTTTGCAAAAGTACGACTGTATGACTGCAAAAGTATAACTGATTGAATAACTTCTAATTCGGTATTTTCATCTTCAGTTATGGGATTTATCAATTTTCTTTTAGTATAAACAACACTGCCAGTTTCACGAAACCTTGTTAAGACTCTTTCAAATACTTCTTTACGAGGACGACGTTTTAAGGGAAATCTCTCAGCATAGACCCTTGATGCTAACAAACTGTTTTGATCACATTCACCATGTATTAAAATCATATTTACTCGGTCTTCAATTGAATAATCTGCCATTTCTATTAATTGAAAGCAATACAGTTAATAGTGTGACTATTAGATTGACAGCTAGGTACCTTTTGTTTTTTCATGGCATTCTTTATAATGTATAATGAGCTATGTAATTAACGACATTTAATGTTCCAGGTAACATAATGCAAATAGATCTGAAGATACTAGATATTAATATAAAATTTTATAATAGTTTGATTATAATTGTTACAGCATTCAAATATAGGGTATTTTGTTTAAGTTAGAACTTTATGTACCTAAAAAAGTATAATTAATTAATTTCTAGGATAGTGCATTTTCAAAAAAATGCAAATAAATCGAAAATTATCAAAGATAGGTATAGGGATTGTTTAATAAAGTAATATTATTTTTTTGATTAGAATTCAAAATTAAAGTAAAATACAGGGTATCCCATTTAAGTTAAGAAAGTAATTATACAATTATTGTACAGCACTGACACTTCAGATTGCGAACACTCTGTAGATTAGTTTCAAATGGTAATTATTCTGATGTAAAGCATGGACAGTTGACAATTAACTGACAAAAAGACGTTAATTAAAATGCATGCGATAATGTGCAATTAATTAATTTCGCGAATAGTACATTTTCAGAAAAACCCACATAAATCGAAATCTGTCAAAAATAGGTATAGGGAATGTTGAATAAAATAACATTATTTTGTTCAGTAGAATTCAAAATTAAAGTAAAATATAGGTTGTTCCATTTAAAAATATATAACTTTATATCATTACGCTAAATTGGGACACCCTGTATATATTTCACAAATTTTAATTTGTAGCCGGTACTGACCTACGTATTCCTACGGAAGGAATTTTTAATATCTTTAGCCGTTTCCCCGGTAGGCTCCGTCCCGTTGAGCGTGGCTCACCCTGTATATGGTTTGTTTACTTTGGAGTTGAATAGTGGAACTACAGTTTTTGAAGAGATGGTATGGAACTGTGTGTGAGTGTTTACTATGGAAAATAAAAGTAAATACTAGAAGTGTTTAGTACCATTGTTTAAATGTACAATTATTAAAACCCCAAATAAAATATTCATCAGATTACCAGTCGATAAGAAACGGATTTTAATAAAGTTGTTACAAGCATGTTGAAAGTATATTTAAGACACTTTAGTTCATTCTCAAGGTCTTCATGTATGCGAAGCTAATATTTTAACCCCTTAACGTACACACTCGAATTAACTCGAGCGCACTAAACTTGCCAAAATGTGCACACTCGAGATAAATCGAGCGACGTTATATTTTATTTTTCTATAGTTTATCACACTCGAATGCAATCAAGAATTGAAAATAACAATGTGAGAGCAAAAAAACAAACGCTTTATTGATATTTTTCATTTACCTGGGATTGTAGGCTATAACAATTACTTATTCAAGTATAAAAATATCATTTTCTTCTTATAATTTATTAGGGACATATATCCTTCATATTCATAATCTGATTCTGAAAATTAGAAATAATACCAAAATATCCGATATACATACTCAGGTTTACTTTCTGTAATCACAAAATGAGTCACTGTTTACAAATTAGCTCACTGCTGTGTGATATTACAATATTTTACTATGTTCTGCAATCTTATCAAAATCCAAAATTGTAATAAAAATTTTGATTATTTTTGTAATTTCTTTGTCAAAACAACGTTCTAAATTGTCTCTTTTTACTTAAAAAAAAAAATTGATTTTTTTGGCCGGTATTTTTCAAAAAAAAAATGTGCGTTAAGGGGTTAATGTACATATTTTTTAATGTCTGCTGTCTACCTACATAACAGTTTTTCTTATAAATCAAGTGTATTTTGAACAAAAAGAAAATATAACTTTTGGTATATTGTAATAATAAATATTATCCCAGAGAACGGAAGTTTTCGAACGTGGCGCACAACCCTTCTACATGCAATACTAATATATACACGAAATTTTCGATTTTCTAAATCTGACTGAATTGAAAATTGAGCCAAATCCCATCTTAAAGTTTAGGAAAAGACTCTCCCATCCATATGTCAACCATCAATGGGAGTGGATTTTACGGTCCTTTCCATTTAGGGTGTTTTTCGTTCTCGTCTCCAAAACTCCCAAAAATTTAAGTCCGACCTTGCGGCTTTTGATAGTACTGATCATTACTTTTCCAACACATGTCTAATTTTGAAAATCAGTTATACAATTCAAAAGTTACCGAGCTCAGAATTATGACTAAATTTCTATTTAAAGAGGAGAAAATGTTTGTGGGTATGTGTGTGTGGAAAAGTTACACCGATCTGAATTTTTTTTCTATGTTTCAAGAGGGGGTCAGGGCCGATTCAGAACCGGTAGTAGTTTGTGACTGGGTAGGTACAAAACGGCATATTTTTGGGGGTTCAAGGAGAGACAAGAAAACCACCAATATACTAAATCAATAGCGTTGAGTTAAGCTTTCTAATGGTGCCGAAGTGATCAGGATTAGACATTTTTTTTTCCTGGAAGCCGTCTGTTGTGAACCGGTTGTACTGCAGCCACTTGGCTTATTGTACATCTTCCATTGTTTATGAAACCCTTTCCAGAATTCTGGAACCCTGTACCAGCTTGTACAGGTCTAGTGGGTGGGTGCAATATAATTTTGGAGTCATTTCGATGTCTCCGAAGTGTTTGCCGCCTCCGATCCAATGCCTCACAGTCATGCAAAATATGGTTGACTGTTTCAGGTTCTCTGTTACAGAGTCTGCAGCTCAAGTCTCCATGAAACAGTCCCATTGTATGCAGGTGACCCTTAACTGGCGCATGTCCAGTGAGGAAACCTGTTATGACTCTGAGCTGATTCCTGCTTGTTTTCAGCAGTAACTCAGCTCTACTAGCACATGTCCGTCCGATATACATCTTGCCATGTGTTTGACCGGGTACACTCTCCCAGTGTGAGTTGTGTTGGCTTCGGATCCAGGCTTTTTTTCGTTCGCGGACGGTGCTTTTTGGCACTCCCACGGCCGGCTGGACCCAGGTATTTTGTAGCTGATGCTCTCTTGGCAAGTGCATCAGCCCTTTCATTGCCGTATATGCCCCGATGACCTGGAACCCATACCAGTATAACACTGTTATGTTGTGCCAGTCTATCAAGTTCTTGTCGACATTCCCACACCAGCCTAGAGTTCACCTTAGGGCTTATAAGAGCCCCAATGGCTGCTTGGCTATCTGTGCATATGTTAACCCGCTGCAGTTCGAATGCCCTCAGGTTGTTTTCTCTTGCACACTGCAAGATTGCAAAAATCTCTGTCTGAAATACGGAGGTACATTCTCCCAGTGGAATAGAAATGTTGAAATTTCCACCACTATAGAATATTCCTGCGCCCGAACCGTCTGCAGTTTTAGACCCGTCCGTATACCAGGTGCAACCCTGCAGCCTGGGTCGAGAGTTTCCTCTGTCCCATTCGTCTCGTGGGCAAATGTCCACTTGAAAAGGTAATTCAGGCATATATCTTGATGTCATATGGTCAGAAATCATCATCCATTCGGCATCATTAATTTCATTCGTTATTTTACTATGTCCTGATTTAACTGGTATACTACATTCGCTCTCGCGAGATTTTTTTTGAGACATTCGGAATAGGAAACGTACAACACAAAAATTCCTACCTCACACTATTAACTGCTAAAATCAACTCAAATCAACTAAATCTTTCATTAAAAAAAGAAGAATTATTAGAAATAGTGGGAGTGTCTACTAATCTCATAAAATTTTGTGAAGTTTATTTCTACAAAATATTTTTATTTTTTACAATAAATAATTTTCTCATTTGCTATCAATACATTATAATGGTTTAAATAAATAAATATTGATTGGCGTAAGGTTTATGTTATTTTTATGTCTGTTTACTATTAATAATATTGGATATGAGCAGGTGCGTTGGTTTTGTAGTAATTTCCAGTCACTTCTGACAACTGAATTTTTCAAAAAAGAAATTACTAACGTCAGTGTCAAAAAAAATCTCGCGAGAGCGAATGTAGTATACGTTGCTCAGGTTTTCTCGCAGTCTATAATAGCCCATTCTCGCCTCACCTCTTATTGTTATATGTAAAGGAGGGAGATCCAGTAGTGCCTCCATAGCTGCCGTAGGTGTGCCCCTCATAGCCCCCGTGATCCCGAGACAAGCAAGTCTTTGCACCTTGCTTAATTTGATGATGGCACTTTTTTGCTGCACTTTTGGCCACCATACCACTGATGCATATGTAATTGTGGGTTTTACTACCATGTTATAAGTCCAATATACCATGTCTGGTCTCAAACCCCACATTTTTCCATGAGTACGTCTGGCTACCATTAACGTACATACCGCTCTCTTCGTTATTCTTTCTATCTGCTGATTCCAAGTAAGTCTTGAGTCTAATATTATCCCGAGATACTTTACTTCACTCACCAGATTTAAATGTATACCATTTAGACTTAGAGGACCCAATTCCTCTGAATTCCTTCTTTTAGTAAATTTCATGATTTTGGACTTTAGAGGACTGATGTTAAGCCCTACATTTGAAGTCCATTCTGTAACTACGGTCAGAGCCTGTTGCATTCGATCTCTGACTGTACCAGTAAATTTTCCGTGGGCTAAGATGACTAGGTCATCCGCATAGCCCAGGACGTGATGCCTATCGTTGTCGAGTCTAGCTATCAGGCCATCCATGACCAGATTCCACAATAGAGGAGATAAGACTCCCCCCTGTGGGCAGCCTCTGGCTACCTGAGCTGACACTGTATCCCCTAGCAACGTAGCATATGTCACACGGCTTCTCAGCATGCAGTCTATCCATCTACAGCTTGTTTCGTCTATTCCTTTTAGACGGATCGGCCTTGTGATCGCTTCGTAGGAGGTGTTGTCAAATGCTCCCTCAATATCGAGAAATGCACCCAACATCACCTCTTGGTTTTCTAGAACGTACTCCACTCTCTGTACAAGATGGTGCAGTGCCGTTTCTGTGGAGACTCCCGCTCGATATGCATATTGTCCCCGATGTATCGGACTTTCAACCAATACACCATCCCTGATATGCCTATCGAGCAGTTTTTCTAAGGTCTTCAGTACGAATGACATCAGACTTAATGGCCGCAGAGACTTGGCCCTATCCTGTCCGATTTTGCCAGGTTTGGGTATAAAAGCCACCCTTATCAGCCTCCATGCTTTTGGTATGTACCCCAGCCCTAAACTAGCCTGCAGTATCTTACACAATTTTTTGAAAAGAAGGTCGTTTCCCTTCTGTAGAAGTATTGGATAAATCCCGTCCGGACCCGGTGATTTATATGGCTCGAATGAGTTTATTGCCCATTTGATTTTGTCCTGGTTTATAACTTCTTTTGCCACATGCCAGTTTTCCCTAGAACCATAATTCATGATATCCAGTCCGGTTTGCCACGTGTCTAGTGGTATCAGTTTTGTCTCAGACTCAGGAAAGTGCACTCTGAAAAGCTCTTTCAGGGTGTCTTCACCATTCTGAGTGTATTCACCTGACTCTTTTTGGAGCGAGGGAATACTTATCTGAGGGTCCTTTGAGAGAACTTTATGGAGCCTTGCCATTTCTGAAGTCCCTTCTATCTCTTCACAATGCCTTCTCCACGATTCTCTTTTTGCCCTTCTCAATTCCTTATTGTAGTCAGTCAGAGCTTTGCGATAATCGCCCCACTCGCCTGACCTTTTGGCGAAATTAAATTTTCGTCTAACCTCTGTCCTTTGATTTGCAAGATTATGATTCCACCAGGGAACTTTCCTGTTGGAATTCCTCACTATCTCCGGACAGTTGTCTTCGAACGCTGATGTGACAATCTCTTGAAATTGTTCGGCAGCCATGTTTAGGTCCAATGTATGCCTTATCTTCCCGTTAATCCTGCCTAAGCTATATTCTATGTCTGCTTGATATGCTTCCCAGTTTGTTTTACGAGGATTACGATAAGTTTCCTTGATAAGCTCATTGCCTGTCATTTCAAAACAAATGTGTCGATGGTCTGAAAAGGACACCTCATCTGACACATGCCAGTTTTTCACAGTTCTGTTATATCAATCACCTCCTTCCGTCGTGAAGTCACTAAGGTTGGTTTGTTTCCTACGTTTAATATGTCTAAATTATGTTGCATTATAAACTGTAGTACTGACTCACCTCTTGCATTGGTGTTTGTACTGCCCCAAGTCAGATGGTGCGCATTCGCATCACAGCCAATGATCAATTGCAATCCATTTTTCCTGCAATCTCTCACTAGCTGCTCCAATTCCCTTGATGGTGGTTGTTCGGGATCATCATATGGGAGGTATGCTGATCCGAAAACTATCTGCTTCACCCCTCCTCCATCTATGATCTTCATCTTTACCGTGGTTAAATCCCTGGAACAGTGATTTATCAACGGCAGTGTTTTGATGTTTCGTTTGACTATTATGCAAGTTCTCGGGACATCGGCAGATCGGCTATATATAAGCTCTCCACCAATATCCGATAGACCTCTTATTTTGCCCTTGTAAACCCAGGGTTCTTGTATCAAGGCTACATCAAACCTTCTCATGGCGACAGTAAGTTCTGCCGAAGCTGACTTACTATGCTGGAGATTCGCTTGCAGGATTCTGATTGGAGCCATCAATGCCTCTGATGGTTTTGAAGGATATCTTTTCAAGTCTGTAATACGCCTTGAAATTAGCAGCCTTCAATGTTTTATAGGAGACCTCGTCGATCGTGTATACGAGGATTTGCATGTCCTCTCCGACCTTCCGATTTTTCAACAACCAGTCTTCCGTCTTAAGGTCTTTATTTTGCCTCTCTAAACGGGTTCTGACTGTTGATTCTTCAGCCTCTTTCTCGGGAATGCGGGCGAGGACCATAGGGCGTTTGAGCATGTGGCTGGGATCGACCACATTTAAGTCGACTCCTTCCCACAGGCCCTCCATAGTCCTTACCACCTCAGTAGTCCATTTTTTGGTATGTTCGTTAGCACAGTTTACCCACAGAGTACCTGCGCTAAACGATGTTTTATGGAACTGTAGCAGTTGATTTTGACTTCCAACAGGAGCCTCATCCACTGCTAGCTTTAGTTTGTTGATGATCAGGTCTGCGTGAGCCTGATCTAGTTGAGTATCCGGATGGTGCCTGTGTGCCACCGCTATCCTGAATACTTTTGTGACATTGCTGTATGACCTAGTCTGCTCATGAGAGCTCCTTGGTCTCTTAGCAACCCTTTGTTGCGGGGGGGTAATGGTATTCTCCCGCGGTCTCTTTTTACCCTCGGGTTTTACCAGTACTCCCGTTTTGTTTTTATGGGGATTTGCTGTGGTCCATGTTCCAGCAGCCATTTTTGCCTTTTTCGTCATCTTTCTTTTTTGAGCTCCAGAAAGGCGTTTTTTGCTACTTTGTGCAGAGTCTGTTCCGCTTGGAACAACTTCTGGCTCAGTATTTGGGACAGATACAGAATCCACGACTGAAGTCGCCTCTGTGTCCGTTCCCGTTTTTGTGTTTGTTTTTTCAATCTCGTTCTCCATATTTGTTCCCACGAGTTGGGACGAAATGCTGTCAGGCACGGCAGTGCGCCCTTACCGTGCTAAGGCTATAATCCCCCAGAGTTCGCCATCTCTCTAGGGCATCGCTTTAGATACACTTTACTCCCTGTACCATGCATCCCGTCGGCACGATGGTGTTACACCTTAGGATTGGGAGAGGATTAGACATACACACGGCTCACTATAGCCAAAAAACTGAAAAACTAAACTTTGAAAATTTTGGTTTTTCGACAATTAAGTAAAATTTCAACCTACGAATTGCGCCAATAGAGCGTTTCTAGGAGGACTCTATAGTCCAGGAACTAAAGCTTTTCACCTCGCAATTTTTACAGAATGGATCAATTTGCTTGACAATTTGAGAATAAGTAGTGGATAGTCCATGGATCAAAATCTATATGATGCCGACAGGCGCTTTTAGCATGGGGATGGTTGCCACCCCATCTCGGGGGTGGAAATTCTTTATTATATTTTGACCGCAAAAGTTAATAAAAACATTCATTCTAAGCAAAAAATGTTCTATACATTTTTTTGATAAAATTAATAGTTTTTGATTTATTCGCTATCGAAAGTGTTGGTTTTATATCTAAAAAATCAATGTTTTTCGATGGTATACTCATTTACGATTCACTCAATTTTTGCCGTAGAACAAACCAAGTTCTTTACAATGGTAAATTCTTGGTTTTAACAAACCAAGTTCTTTACAATTTCATATTTAAACATACTTTCGTCTCTCTGATGCTAATCTTTCTATTCTGAAGAAAATGGCATTTTTTACCAAATTGCAAACATTCGTTATTCACTTTAAACTTCAGTTTTTTAAAAACTAATCATTCTAAGCCAGTCCAACTTCTAGAATCTATTAATAATACATAAATAAAGAAGAATAAATAAGGCCAATGACTAAAAACACCGCTAACTTACATTATTATGCTTCCAATTGGATTTCTTTTTTTTTTTCAAAAAAATATATTGATTTTTTAACCGTAACTTTTTTTATTTTTTATCTTAGAAAGTTCGTTAAAAAAGAATTTTGTAGGTTTTTAGAAGATCTATAAGGCTATTAATATTAAATCCTTTTAAAATTCTGTCACAAAATGAGGTGGTAAAGGTTGGTAAAGGTGGTTTTTGCATGATATTACAAGTTTTAATTGTCAATCGCTCACTCAATTTTTGCTGTCAAAAAAATTTTTGCAAACCAAGTTCTTGGGAATTAAATACGCTACAATTTCATATTTTTATATTTTTTCGTATCTCTGATGCTAATCTTTCTATTCTGAAGAAAAGGGCATTTTTTACCAAACTACAAAAACTCGTTATTCGCTTTTAACTACATTTTTTAAAAACTAATCATTCTAAGCCGATCAAACTTCTAGAAATTATTAACAATACATAAATCAAGAAAATCAAATCAGGTCAATGACAAATTTTAATTAGGGTGGTGATTAGGGGGTGGCTTACGATAACTTTTTTGCTGAAAAAAAAATAGGGACTGACATTCTTTTCATTATGTCACTTAATTTTTTTGGCTAGAAGTTTTTTATTTCTGGAGATACATATTTTTAAATACTTTAATTAGTTTCAACAAGTTATCCTCGAAAAATGCATAGTTTCCCATCCCGGGGTAAAAGTAAACAACAATCTTAGCTTTTTAAACTCGTAAAAATATGGTGTTCAATTTTGGCTGACCATGCAGTAGGCACACTAGTTCCATCTTATCAGTTGGTATGTTTCTACCCTTTATGCAGTTGTAAATAACGCAATGTGGAATACTGTAGTAAGCGGCAGCCTCCCTGTATGTTATTTTTTTTTGTTTTAAAATCTGACACCTCATTTTTAAATCATTCAAAGAGCATTTCGTTGGTTCTCTCTTTCGTATGTACTTCCTCAACATTTTAAAAATGGTAAGACCTGTAACCTTAACATAAAGAATTGATTTCCATTTACCTCACATTGTTTCCATTTACCCCTAACAGGTGTTTTCATTTACCCCATGCTCATGATTTAAGGGGGTAATTGTGAACACTTACTGTACTGACTTTTTGCAGTAAATAACATACAAATTAACATTATAGGCAATATAAATATTTTTGTAGTAGCTATAAATTATATAATCACTGTATGTACCTAATACAGAGAGATAAAATTTGTAAAACATTGGCACTGTTCTAAATCGATTTATGTGTTAAAAATGGACATTCACTTGGTTTGTAAACAAATGAATAACATATGGGCCATTCCACGAACATACGCCTGTTTTGGATTACTTCGACAACGAATATTTTACTGTGCAACATATATGAAGAACGAAAGTAAATGGCGCTAATAATTATTCCAATAAACAACAATGTAATTTGCAATTTACTTTCGTTCTTATTTTGCACAGTAAAATATTCGTTGTCGAAGTAATCCAAAACAGGCGTATGTTCGTGGAATAGGATATACCACACAATAAGCAAAGATGGAATTGTAATTCTGCATATGTGATATTGTTGCAATATTTCATTTCTAGTGGTAGGGAGTGCTGTTTCCAATTACCCTGACTGACCCTAGTTTATCAAATCATAGATTCTCCTACGATTCTTTCATTTATAAATGTTAATGTACCAGACCAAAGACTTAGATGTAGACACACTTTATTTAAAATAATTCCGGAATACGCAAACTCCCCCATGGCAAACTGCTTAATGGCAATGAAGGACTTTATCGTAAGTGAAGACCTTGACCTATATAATATGAGAGAGTTACATAAACTTTGATACCCTTATTTATTGTTTTAAAGTGTATTTATTTTATTCATAAATTGTATGTTCTTATTTCTTTGTATTGACCAACTGGGTGTTTATAATTGGCATCATTGCTGTAAATGTTCAGTATAAATAAATAAATATTTGATCGGGTTAAGCCTGTGAGTGCAAACACCACTAGAACGCAAAACATTGAAATCCTTTTTTAACACAATTTAGGGTGTAAACTTTATTTTTAATAGTAAGAAGATATATGTAGGATATAAATATCTCAACCCCATGTAATTAAAAGTTCTTGCTAATTTTCAAAACCTTATGCACTGATAGGCTTAGAAGCTATATGTAGGATATAAATATCTCAACACCATGTAATTAAAAGTTCTTGCTAATTTGCAAAACCTTATGTCGATGGCTTAGTGTGAAAACCTCGTATCTCATTAAATTACAATTTTACAGGAGAGGCAAAAACTGATTTTCTGCATAATATAACCTAAAAACAAAAATTACGTTACATATTTTTAATTCGAGCACATTGAGACAGGGGTGGTGTCTGATATCTGATATTGGCACAGAGCTAAAAGTGTTAAAGTTGCTAATAAATTGGAAATACAAATATTAACTATGAAAAACACGTAAATATCCTTGCAGTATATAGAGCCTTTGCCCAAGTAACTATGATAACCTCGTATATCTTGATATATGTGTTTTTCATCTCAAATGAGGTTGTGTTTATTATTATTTTCGAGGTTTTCATTTTTCATAGCTTATTGCACACCTCCAAATACTAGGTCGATACAATACAAATCTTTTGATTTAAGGTTCATAAAATGTTCCTATATGCCGGACTACCTTTTGTTGTTCACAAAAAATATTTCTGCAAGTCGAATCTCTTAAACAAACACTCCAAATTAAGTACCAAATTATTGGTTATAAATATACAGTAATCCCTCATTATCCGCGGTTTCACTTATCCGCGGTTGCGATATCTGTTGAATCTTTAATGAGAATGTTTTATTATTTTTATATATTTTTTATAATTTGACCAGTCGCGTTAAATTACTCAGGATACACCACTGGCGCTTGTTCTTAGTAGTAATACTACGGCAATTAGTTTATATTTCAGAAGGTTTAAAATACCCGCGAATGTAGACGCTGATCTCAGTGTCTTTATTTTTGTTGATATGATAATACATATTTCACAGATACGCAATTTCATCATATTTATTTCTATGTACTAATATACATATCCAAATTGGGATTATGTCATATTCTTCTTTGGATCGTGGATCCCTCGCCAACCACGGTTTCACCAACCGCACCTTTCTCTTCAGAACGTAACCCTCACGGTTGAAGAGGGGTTACTGTACCTGGTATTCACACTAAATCAAGAGAGCAATTGATATACGTGGTTTCCTTTTTCGGCTGTAAAAAATAGTCTAGTGTATTTGGAATTTTTCTAACAGTTGTAAATCATAAGATACAAGGTTTTCAAAGTAAAACCACCAAAATGTCATTTTCGAAAAAAAAAATTAGATACAAGGTTTTCGCACTAAGCCATCGATGTACTGATAGGCTTAGCCCGTCCAAACTAAACCCTCTCAACATAACATTAATTTGTTTTCATGTTAATGTAATCAGTTGCATTTACATACTTACTTTCTTCATTGGTTGTTTGCTTTTCTTCAAACGGTGTAAATTTATATTCATCTTGTTCTACTTCAGTTTTTAGGAATACCACATTTTTTGAGTCTAAATAATCAAATGCGTCGTTTGCAGTTTCTCTCTTAGGTTCTTCCTTAATTTCGATAGCATCCAAAGGACCAACACACGTCTCATCTACCTTTATTTCACAAGTTTTTTCGGTAGCTTCTTGTTTCATTTCCATATTTGATTTTATGTACCCTGCTTTGCATAAATTTGCATTATTGGACAGTATCGTATGGCACAGCTAAAAAATCATTCTCTTGTCTCTTTCAGCTTCAGATTCAGCTCAGCTATGTGTTCTCTGTGTTCAGTTCAGTCACCATATCAGCTGATCAGCTACAGGACAGGCTACAGCTTCTATAATAATCTTCTATTCTTCTAATTCTCTGCTCCTGCATTTTGATGACGGCGCATCACAAATTTACCTTCCACGCGCAAATGAATGACAGCTTGTGGAGTTGCCATATCTTCGATTTTGAAATAGATGTCTGTAGTCTGTGTGTGCTGTTTGTGCCGCGTGAATTACTCGTGAGAGGTCTAGAAGAAGAACTGCAGAGATACAAAAAATTAACCTCTTTAAACATGACGATGTCGGTTGTCACGCATAGAGTTAAATATTAGCATAGAGAGAGTATCATTCAGAGCGAAGTGACGACACCATCTTTTTTATTTGGATCAGTGCTGTTTCACTCTTACGCAAAGTAAAGCTGCTACAGTTGTCCTCCTCTTCCGTGCCTATATTCACACTGAATGTCATCATAGATTTTCGGTACAATGTGTTAGAAAGAGATGCAACAAACCAGTTCATGAGATCTTGTCGTCAGGAAGCGCGGAAGGTAGGCTCCCTCTATGTTAATATATACCTCTATGTTGTCACGGTTGTCACTGTCACTGGTTGTCACAAACAGGTGTTGTCATGTCCATGTCATTTCTGTTGTCAACAAAGTAGTCTTGCATTAAATAGTTGATAAGATAAGATAATATTCGTCATTTTATACAATGTAATTTAAACTCTTGGATAACAATTCTTCTCATATTATAGCTTTTATAAAATAACATAGATCTGACTTTTTTATGAATATTTCTTAAACGCCAAAATGTCTTTCCTTGATGTAGATCCCTGGTAAGTAATGAACACTAAATGATTTGCGTTTTATTAGAATTTGATCATTTTAGGCTGTATGAATATGAGTGTTGCGAAAAATTATATCGGGATATAATGGAACTACTTACACAAAGAGAAAAATATCCAAGGATCAGTGATAATTATTCTAAAGCATCAGCTGTTGTCCGATTGCGTTTAAAACAATATAATGAAGAAGTTAGTCAGTTACATCTAAAATTGGAAAATAAATCTGGCACAGGGAGCATGTATCCTTTCTGTAAGACAATAAAGTGACATATAGTAAGGTTCATACTCCTCATATTTTGGCCTCTTATGCTCTTATTCCTATTATACATAATTAATTTCAGAATTTAGATGTAATAATGTTACTTTTATTTTTTTATCTCAATTTATTCCTATTATACATAAATAAAAGTACAGTGGAGTGGACTCCCTCTAATGAGAACTGAAGTGACAGACTAATTACCTCCTTATAGGCCGATTTCATTATATCAAACAACAATAATTGTGCATACAAATGAATATGTAGTTTAGTGAATCCATTCCGAGCAATATAAGATGCTAAATATTGTTTGAATGGCGTTTTTGGAAAAGAGTCGGTGGATAAAGAAGAAGAAGGTGACAGGCGGTGGAGTTTATTTCATCACTGGCCTCCATAAGCACATCTCGGTGCAAAAAAATCGATCCACTTAAAAATTTGGTCAATTTGATGTCTCGAATTTCCTAAACCTGTTGTCCGATTTAAGTGATTTTTTTACCATGTTATAGCCTTATTCATTAACAATATTGCTGTAATAATATTATTGCTAAACAGGTACACTGTTATTGTATACCGGGTGTACGAATCAAACTGTGTTTTTTTCTCAAAGTTCGCATCACCCTGTGGACTATTCTAGCATTTATAAAATACTGAAATTAAAACCCAACTATAGCTTCTGGTTTTCTAACATTCTTTTTTTAGATTCATTCGCTTATGTTGGATAATAAAAAAGTTAGGTACTTTAACAACTGGCCATGTTCGTCATCAGTGCAGGGTTTTTCTAAATAAGTTCGACAAACTTTAAGGGGTAATTTTATGTGAGAAAATAATGAAAGTTTGCTTTATAGTCATATGTCCACAAACGCTTCGTTTCCGAGATACGGGATGTTCAATTTTTATTTACAAACTGACGATTTATTTATTGCTTTAAAACCAGTTTAGATATGCAAATAAAATTTGGTGGGTTTTAAGACGTAGTTATTGCACATTTTTTGACATACAATTAAGAATTTTATATTCACCATTGCCGGTATACGGGTAATATTATCGGTCATAATACCCGTTTGTGCGCCAATGGTGAATATTAAATTCTAAATTGTATGTCAAAAAATGTGCAATAACTACGTCTTAAAACCCACCAAATTTTATTTGCATATCTCAACTGGTTTTAAAGCAATAAATAAATCGTAAGTTTGTAAAAAAAATTGAACATCCAGTATCTCGGAAATATGACTATAAAGCAAAATGTCATTATTTTCTCACGTAAAATTACCCCTTAAAGTTTGTCGCACTTATTTAGAAACACCCTGTACTGATGACGAACATGGCCAGTTGCTAAAGTACCTAACTTTTTTATTATCCAACATAAGCGAAGGAATCTAAAAAAGAATGTTAAGAAAACCTGAGGCTATAGTTGGGTTTTAATTTCAGTATTTTATAAATGCTAGAATAGTCCACGGGTTGATGCGAACTTTGAGAAAAAAACACAGTTTGATTCGTACACCCGGTATACAATGACAGTTTTTCTGTCTAACAATAATATTATTACAGCGATATTGTTAATGAATAAGGCTATAACATGGTATAAAAATCACTTAAATCGGACAACAGTTTTAGGAAATTCGAGACATCAAAATGACCAAATTTTTAAGTGGATCGATTTTTTTGCACCTCAGTGTATTTTAGGAATTTCTGTATACAGGCAGCTGGGGTAATTATTTATAGCTGTCACTATGCCAAAAACAGGTAAAGAAACCCTCTTTTAAACCAAATATGCCTTGTTATAGAGGGTTATTGTTCAATAGGAATTTCATGGAACACCTAATGTACCACATTATAAGCGATACCTGTGTTTGTTATAGAGAGAGTATACTTTTCTTTATATTGGTTTTAAGGGTGTAGGCGCAAAAGTTCACGCCAATGTGTTTTAAATGCATTTATTTTTTTTAATCCTAAAAAATCAGTAAGTATTTTTGAAAAATTTAAACGCAGAATGAAAGATTGCATTAATACCGAATGCCGAAAGTCCCTGAAAATTTCTATGTTTATTTTAATAAGTCATAAGTTCTGTGACCACATAAGCACTATCTCAATAAAGGCATCTAAACTTCTCGGTTTTGTTACTAGGAATTGTAAGTAATTCTCCATTAATTCAACAAGATTAGTGTATTGTTGCTTAGTTAGAACTATTTTATAATACTGCTCATTTATTTGGTCACTCTACTTTCAGAATAATATTGATATGTTAGAAAGAGTCCAGCATAAATTTTTGAGATATTGTGCTTACCATCTTCACAGTACGATTAGAAATCATGATTATTCCCTTATTGGACAACAATTATCTTTACCCCCACTCAGGGGGCCTTGCATAGATCAGACATGGCTTTATTGATTGTCCAAACGTGTTAAATCAGATTAACTTTAATGTTCCAAACCAAGCTCTAGGTTACCACAATGTTTTCAAAATTCCTTTCCACAGAACCTATGGTATTCCAATGGAACCCATTGGATAGATACATGGGCTATTAAATCATTTCCATTCTGATATATTATTTAATATAACTTTAACTCTGTTAAAAAGATCTCTTGCTTTGTGATATTATGTAGGTTTGGTACTGTTAACTTATATGTACTGTAATTTTAACTGTTAATGGGGTTATCCCTTATAATAAATAAATAAAAATAAATAAGTTACAGGGGTGAAAAAAAAAAGAGAAAATTTAGTGTGATTTTTAATTTCAAATCTTTTAGCCCAGTAAATGAACAGGAATACGGCGATACCTTGTAATTTTCAGGGGCAGCATCGAATTGTATGAAAATTCGGATTTAGGTTCTATTTACCCTTCACTTCAAAGTTGAATTTGTGCCGTTGGTTACTTTTTATTTTTTAGGGGTGGACCACCCCTATTAGAAAAAAATCGTATAATTGTAAATTAAGAGGTGTAATTGATTCAAACCTTTTAATGAAGTGAATGAATGTGAAATAACATAGTTTAAAATTTTATCATAGTTTAACCCCTACATGTCACCCCCTAGAATAGTTAATATAAGTCAAACAAACAATGTCATTGAATACCTTGTCGTTACTGATTTGCATGGAAATTTGGATTTAGGTTATACTTACCCTCCATTTTAAAGTTGGACTAATGCCGTTGGTTGATTTTATTTTTAGGGGTGAAAACTACCCATATTATAATTGAATATTTTCACAGCCACCTAATAAAATTCTCTCGTAATTTTTGTTGCAATTGATGTTTGGACTAAAGAATCACGAATAACTCACAAACTAAGGGACTTAGGTATAGGGAATGCTTAAGAAATAAAAAAGTTACCATAGAATATCATTTCATTAACCCTTTCGCAACGGGAGTTTTTAAACGTGCCGTGCCCCAGATACGGGGTTTTTAGGCCTTGCGGTTCCGTGCGCTTTCGTTTAACACTTCCGCGCATCTATGCATTTCCCTACTTTTGTGGTAAACAAGTTCGTTAGTGTAAAATTGAATAAACAAGTACACAAGATAAACGTTTTATTCATTATTTATAAAAATGAATATAACGTTTCCCGCTCTGAAGTACATTTTGATGCGAGTGAATATATGCGCCTCCCTTATATATGGCAAGCAAACTTTTGCACGTATATGCGGTTCCCGACGTTAAAGGGTTAAAATACTAAAATACAGGGTGTTCCATTTAAGAAATCTCAAAAAATACTCATTCCGACCAACCTTGTACACTAAAATTAAACATTTTGCTATATTAATAATATTTAACAATGGTCAACTACCTATTCAAAAATCCTTTGAACATAAATAGAAATTTTGATGTCGAATCACTTTAATCCTACAGGATGTGAAGGTTGTTACGAAATTAACAATTAAACGTAATTATCTTTTAAACTACCTCATATAATATTACAAAATTCTATATTTTAAGAAAAAAGACATCAAGCAGAATCCAAAAATGTAAAAATATACAGAGTATTCCATTTAAAAAAACAAAGGTTTATGTCACCCTGTCAATACGAGTGGCCCTATATATTTGAAAATATTTTTAAGGTATGGCTCTGTCTATGTCCCAACTTTTACCTAAATAACTTTTTTTCGTATTTCTTACGACAAACGAGTAATTGGACTTCCTCGTACTAATGCCCCATCCTGTATGTGGTTGGTTTTTGACCCATAACTCGGATACTTTTTAAGCTATAAAGTACTCAAAAAAACCATTTTGTAAGCTTTTCTAAGGGCAATAAGATTATTGAAATTTATTTTTTTTAATCCCTTATTTTTTAAAATAATTTGAGTTGAAAGGGGTTGAAAGAGTCACTAATCACGAGAGTATGCAACCTTTACACAGCCATATCTTTTTATCGTACATAAAAACTAATTTTTATCGTACATAAAAACTAATTTTTATCGTACATAAAAACAAAAAGAAACAAAGTATTTACACAAGCAAAACCTATATTTTTTTATTGTTTGAGATTTTTCGCAACACTAATACTTTTTAAGTTATTTTGAAAAAAGTGTGTTTTTCCAAAATAAAAAAAACATTTTTTAATAGAACACCAATTTTTTTCAAAAATAGCATTTCAAACCGGTCAAACTTACAGATCATACTAATAATACATATATGTATAAAGTAAATGGTACTGCGGTAAAGATTAAATTCATTTGGGGTGCTAAATAGGGGGAGATTTTCACGATTTTTTTATCAAAAAAAAGGTGCCAACTTTATTTTGAGCGTAACTTGCTCAATTTTGATGCTACAAACTTTTGTAAAAAATTAAAACAAATATTTTTTAAACACTTTAAAATAGTTTCTATCTGTTTTTCCCTAAAAGTGCTTCATTTTTTGGTTACTTCGCGTTGAAGTATTCGATTCCGAATTTGACGAATAAAAACGAATTTTTCATGAGCTACAACTTTGCTTTTGCTGGGTGCATAGACTTAATGAATATACCATTTTATTCGTTTTTTTTACAGGCTACATTTTTGCTGAGAATATTTTTTCGTTAAAGTACTTACTTTTTGAGTTATTTGCGAAACACCGCCTGAAAACGTGTTTTTTTTGTTGAAAAATACACATTTTAACTCGAAAAGTATTAACATAGTTCAAAAAACCTTATAGAACAAAAGTTGCTTAGAATTAGTCAATTTATTCATTTCCGGATTTATTTTAAACATATGTTTTTTCACCCCCGAGAAGGGGTAAATTTCACCCCACAAGTCAAAGCCACTAACGGCACCATTTCAACTTTGAAGTGGAGGATAAGTAAAACCTAAATACAATTTTTTAAGCAAATCCGTCTTGTCCCTGAAAATTACACCCCAAAACGGTCACTTACTGGACTATTTCATTCAAAAGAAACTTTTTGTTTATTCTAAGTGACTTTCGGCCCTCGGTAATAATGTAATCTTTCATTCTGTGTTTAAAATTTAAAAAAATACTTACTAGTTTTTTCAGGATTCGAAAAAAATGAATGCATTTAAAAAGCACAGGAGCTGAAGTTTTGCGACTACGCCCTAAGTCATTGACAAAAGTTTTTTTTCCCTTATTGGCTTTGGATTACTTGATCCATTCAGCCACGATAGATAATAAATTACTGTTTGCTACAATATTCCAAATATAATAAGATTACGTACATGATTGACAAAAGTTTTAATTGAATTCTTAGTGGAGTCAATGAAGGTGGATATGAGTTATTACCTCAGATTTCGTTGAACCTCCATCGATTTTCATAAAAATTGGTGAGTGGTTAAAGAATACCTCAAGGAACAAAGGTGACATAGTGCCAACTTGCGCTTTTTGCATTTTAGGGGTGAAATACACCCCTTTTTTAAAAATTATTTTTTAGATTTCTGAAAGTGCAGTCACTGTAAGTTTTCACTTCCTATTTTGTTGAACCTTCATCGATTTTCATGAAAATCGGTAAGTAGTTAGAGGATACCTCAAGCAATAAAAGATATATAGCATCAACTTGCGCTTTTGCATTTTAGGGGTGTAATACACCCCTACTTTTTAAATTGTAAAAAATGCAGATTTCCGCATTATGGCGCAAGTAATCTCGTTTAATTAAGAAAAATAAATATTTTTTTTTATATTTATGTGCATGAATTACATCTATTTTTTAATTTTTCAAAACTTATAGCAACCAAAAATCCGAAAATTAACAAGTCGAAAATCACGAAAACCTTATTCTTCTATATTTCTGAAAGTGTAGTCACTGAATGTTTTCACCCACGATTTCTTTGAACCTTCATCGATTTTCATGAAAATTGTTGATTAGTTAGAGGATACTTCAAAAAACAAAAGTGATATGGCACCAAGTTGCGCTTTCTGCATTTTAGGGGTGAAATCCACCTTTTTTTTAATGATAAAAATGCAGATTTCAGCATTCTGGCTCAAGAAATCTCGTTTAGTTAAGTAAAATAAATATTTTTTTACATTTATGTGCATGATTTATAATTTTTATTAATTTTTTAAACCTTATAGCAACCAAAAATCAGAAAATTAGCAAATCGACAATCACGAAAAAAATTAATCTTTTATATTTCCAAAAAGGCAGTCACTGAAGGTTTTCACCCCTGATTTCGTTGAACCTCCATCAATTTTCATGAAAATTGGTAAGTAGTTAGAGGATACCTCAAGAAACAAAAATGATGTGGTACCAACTTGCGCTTTTATCCTGGGGGTGGATGTTACCCCCTTCTCATGGGTGAACACTATTTTATTAAAAATAACCCCATAATTAGATAGAGGAGTAAATTCTAAGCAAACTTTCTTTTATCAAGTTTATAAATTTTTTATTTAAATAATATTTCATAATTTAATAAAATATTATTGGTACAGTAAAACCTGACAATAACGGCCACTAAAAATAGAAAACAATTGGCCGTTATAGAAATGTGGCCGCTAATGCTAGGTTTCCTTTTCCACAAATACATAAAATATAATTGAAAATTTATTTATTTTAGTAATTAAAGCAAATCTAATTAAATATAATGCTACAAACAAACGGAACATACTAAAACTAAATTCAATTTACTACAATATAAAACAATATCTATACGAAAAAACAACTAGAAAAACAGAATTTTTGTTTTACATTTTTTTAGATAAACGAAACATACTAAAACTAATTTAATATAGGTAATACATAATATAAAACAACATACTATAGCTACTACGAAAAATACGCTTATCACTAAAGTATCGTCGTGCTTCCATGCTATATTCAACAAAATCAACTTGGTAGGGCCTTTAATTAGATAGCGCAAATCACTTTGGCTGATTTTGTCTGCATATATATTATGTTTGAGGAATCCCTTTTTTTTTGAGGACATTTCTCAAGTATGAATTCACATTCATGGTATATCGTTGCTATACAGGGATAATAATCTGTGCAATGTTATGGTACAGGCTACGTTAAATATGAAGTAAATGTGGAAGATATACACTGGTTATTCATTTCAATTTAATTTGATTGTTTTTTAATCGTTCACAATATTTAAAATAATTAAAGACATAAAGTGAGGGATTTCAAAAATAAATTCAGTTCTCACTGGCAGGGTGGGAAATAATAAAGTGCCATACAATAGCATTTCATTACAATGCTCATTACAGGCATTACAGGCTGCTCCGTTTGAGAAAACTCATACTCTCAAACTTTGAGAAAACACTCATTCAGTTTCGACCAACCCTGTATTAGCTAAAATTAAACATTTTGCTAGATTAATAAGTTCTAACAATAATAGATTATATTAGAAATCACTTGAACATAAATTGATTTTCTGATGTAAAATCACTACACTTATACAGGGGGTGAATATTGCTATGAAATTTGAAAATAAAAACGTAATTATCTTTTAAACTACTTCGTATAACATCACAAAACCTGATATTTTAAGAAATAAAACATAGAGGAGAATCCAAAAATGTAAAAATATACAGGGTGTTCCATTAAACAAAAGATAATTTTGTTTCACCCTGTCAATATGGGTGGCCCTGTATATTTGGAAATGTATTTAAATTCTGATATTATCTATGCCCCAATCTCACCTAAATAAACTTTTTTCGTATCTCCTACAATAAACGACTAATTGGACTTCCCACAACCTGGATACATACAAAATCTCCGCTATAAATTTTTTTCAAAGAAAATGTTATTGGTTTTTTTTAAAATAACTCCGTTAAATTTTGAAATATGAGATTTATCCAAAAACCATTACAAAGCTAAGTAAAAGTTCTATAACACTGTATCAAACATAATTTTCTAAATCCTTTATTTTTTTTTAAATACAAGGTGAAAGGGCCCCGTTTACATGGTTCTCGCAGTAAAATTTAGGTTTTAAATGTTTCTATCTCGGTTATTTTTTGTCGTAAAAAAATATTAAAAAAAGAAAAAGCTTAAATTTTGTTCTCTACCATTTTTTAAGTATATCGAGTATTTTTGGAGTTATTATCAAAAGAAAATGAAATTCACGAAAATTTGAAAAATTCTAATTTTTTTTTAATCGTATTTTTTTTTCAAAAATATGCATTCTAAACCGGTCAAAATTGTTGAAGTTATTACTCATGTTAAAATAAATAAAGTTTTAAATGGGTTACTATAAATTTTAATTTTTGTGGAAATGACGTATGTTTCATTTTTCATTCTTCCCTAAAAAATCTGAAAGGGTCCTCTTATTTCCATCATAACTTGCTTAATTTTGATGCTATCGACTTCTTATATAGCTTTTTGATAGTTACCTTTAAGTACTTTATTAAAATGTTTAATATCTATATTTAACAAAGTGCATCGTTTTCCTGTTATTTAAGCTTGAATACTAAGATTTGAGTACTCGCGGAAAAAATATACATTCAGTTGCATCTAACTCACTTTGTATATGTAATAAAGGATTTTTCGAATAAGGAGCTTATTTATTTTTATATTATTTTCGATTTTGGTAATAACAACTTTTTTGAAGAAACTTATGGTTTTTGAGTTATTTATGAAAAACTGCTTTAAAACATGGATTTTTTTTCAGGAAAAATCAAAACTTTTGATCTTTAATAACTCAAAAACTATTGATTTATTGAAATAACTTTATATAACAAATTTTACTTATAATTTGTCCCTCTACCGATTAGTGGTATTATTTTTAATAAAATAATTTCCACCCCCGAGAAGGGGTGGCATCCCCCCCAGGGTAAAAGCGCAAGTTGGCACCATGTCACCTTTGTTTCTTGAGGTATCCTCTACATACTTACTTTTCATGAAAATCGATGGAGGTTCAACGAAATCGGAGGTGAAAACCTTCATTGACTCCACTATCTTATCTGTAGAAAATTTCATTGCAAAATGTTTCTTAATATGTTTAAAGAAAATGTTTGTGTATTTATTTACCATTTTCCTCAATAATATTATTAGAACACCTGCAGAGTTTGAGAGAAGAACTAGACAAATTGAAACCTTACATTCAAAAAGTATTCAAATGAAAAAAATTTTCGATGAACAAGTCGTTAGTAAATCACAAGAAGATAGAAAAGATTTGATTGGATTTGGTACAGCCAACCTAGATGGTCCAAGTACAAGTTACTCGGTAAATGATCTTAAGGAAGCCCAAAAACGAATGATAGGACGTAAGTTATCAGCAGATAGACAGGGTTTCCCGAAAGTATCGGGACAGTCGAATACGCTTCGCGAAATGAACATCTGATCAAAAACTGAAAAATATGTGTTCAATATTTTTCAAAAATCTATCGAATTATACCAAACACAGCCCCAGACTCCACCCCCTGGCATAGGCGTAACCCGGGGGTGGTTTTGGGGGTTATAACCCCCCCCCCCCGCTTTTGGATGTACACTTTGAGATATATACGCTTAACACCATTATTATTCCATGCCCCCAGAGACCTTCAAGTAGATGTAACCCCCCCCCCCCCCTTAGGATCAACCTGGTTACACCTCTGCCCTCTGGAGGTGGGGTGGGTGGTAACTTTAAAATAGGAATCCCTATTTTTTTATTGCAGATTTGGATTCCTTACGTAAAAATAAGTAACTTTTATTTTTTTGAATTGTGAATAGGTGGCGCTATAATCGGAAAAAACAATTTATCCTGTTACACCAAACAAATTATTGAAACAGTCTAATATCTCGAGAAATACAGTTCCAAATGAATAACCAAAAAACATGTGTTTAATATTTTTCAAAAACCTATCGAATAGCACTAAACATGACCCTCTCACTCCATCTCATGGAGGTGAGGTGGGGGTAACTTTAGAATCTTAAATAGGAACCCCCGTTTTTTATTACAAATTTGGATTCCTCATGAAAAAATAAGGAATATTATTTATTAGAGACATTTTTTGGAATTGTTGATAGATGTCACTGTAATTGAAAAAATACGATTTATTAGTGCCATCTATCAACAAATCTAAAAAGTGTCTCGAATAAATGTTACTTACTTTTCTATGAGGTATTCAAATCTGCAATAAAAAATGAGGGTTGCTATTTAAGATTGTAAAGTTGGGATGGAGTGGGTGGTGGGTTGGGTCGTGTTTAGTGTTATTCGATAGGGTTTTGAAAATATTAAACACATGTATTCTGCTTTTTGATTTGGAAATGTATTTCTGGAGATATTAGTATTAGACCGTTTCTATAATTGGGCGGGATTCTGCAGAAAGGATCCAAACCACACTTTGTTAAAACTGAGATATTAGCCAAAACTTTACGATAAAATTTAAAATTATCTATTAAAAATAATCATGGTTTAACATTAAAATCGTCAATATATGCATTAGATTTGATTTAACACATACTGCTTGATTCAAGAAAACATTTGTTTTAAAAAAAATCCACTTTTGTGGCTTGGTTTCCTTCTGCAAAATAACCTAAGTGAATTCAAAGTTAACAAACATTTATTTTCCATTATTGAGTTACATAATCAGGCGTATAATATAAAAAAATGTTAATATGAAATTACTGGGATTTAATAATTTGTTCGATCTCAAAATCTGGAAGTCCCGTGAATTCAAGAAAACAGTTGTTTAAAAAAATCCACTTTTGTGGCTTGGTTTTGTGGTTTTCCTTCTGCAAAACAACTTAAGTGCAAAACAACTTAAGTGAAGTTAACAAACATTTATTTTCCATTATTGAGTTACATAATCAGGCGTATAATCTAAGAAAATGTTAATATGAAATTACTGGGATTTAATAATTTGTTCTGGAAGTCCCGTGAATTCAAGAAAACAGTTGTTTTAAAAAAATCCATTTTTGTAGCTTGGTTTCCTTCTGCAAAATAACTTAAGTGAATTTGCATAAAGGAACCAATCCACATGGATCTTTTCTGCAGAACGCTGTCATGCTGCAACGATATTGTTGGTTGGTTCTTTCGCTCATAGAGGACGGTATATATCAGGGGTGGTCAAACTGTGGCTCGCGAGCCACATGCGGCTCTTTGAAGGATTATTTGTGGCTCTCAATAAATGTCCCTAAATTACTTTTAATTTTTGTTTCAAAATGTGGCAACCAATATAAAAGACTAAGCATAATATCAGGACTTGGCCAAGAAGACCCCTTATCACTGTTGATATTCAGTTTGACCTTAGAATATCTAATAAGTAAAGTATCATCTGAGCTGACAGGAGGATTTGCGAATCGAGGATCAAAACTATTGTTGGCCTTTCCTGATGATATTCCCGGTGTGCAAGTACTTGGAAGGGGAAACGAGAAACGACCCTGCGCGAGTCGCGGAGAAATATTGCAACTATCTTAAATAATTCATATTGTCAACTGAAATTGTCAAATTGACGTATATTTCATACCTTCTGTCAATGAAGCAGAAAAATTATATATTGCTCCACAATATTGATATGATATGCAATTATTATATAAAGGTAAATTTAATTAATTTTATTTTGCTTGCAGTACTGCATTTTAATAACTAATTTTATTTACTACATACAATTGTTGACGTTTTCATAACATAACCTGAATCTTATTTTTTCTTCTTATTATTTTTTTGGACTATGGCCTTGACAATTATCCAGTAACCAGGACTAATATAATTGGCCAATATAATTAAAAGTGCGAATTTTAGTATAGAGCGTAGAAATAGGGGTCGCTTTTCCGAACTTGCACGGTCCCAATAGGTGCAGTCGATCATTCTACAAGAGACGTGAGAGAGGTGTTTTCACAACTCAAGGAAGAAACAGGTAGTCTGGGCCTTCGAATAAATGAAGAGAACACGAAATACATGCTAGCAACCAAAAATCTAAGATCAAGAGTTAGGCAGAACATAACTATTAATGACCACAACTTCGAAGTAGTAAAAGAGTAAATATCTAGGAACGGTAATCACAGATGACAATCACATTATAAAAAGAGGTCTTAGCAAGGATAGCTGCGTGGAATAGAGCATTATACTCCCTATCATCATTACTAAGATCTAAGCTGCTAAAAAAGCAATCTAAATTAAGACTATACAACCAATTATTCGCCCAATTGTTAAATAAGGAAGTGAAACTTGGACTCAACATCAGTGGGGAAATAAATCTTCTTCAGATGCAGATCCACTAATGGATGTTAGCGATCGCATTTTTCATTAACTCTCTGTTTCTTGCAAAATGTATCAGAGATTGATTGTCGTTAATCCCTGTCCATTGCTTTATGTTTCGGAGCCAGGACATTTTCTTACGTCCCATTCCTATCTTGCCTTAAATTTTACCCTCGATTATAAGTTGGAGGAACTGGTATTTTTCATTTCGCATGGTACGACTTTGATACACAGTTTTCCTTTTCTTGATGGTTTCGAAAAGTTGGCGTTCTTGGTTGATTTTTTAAGGACATCTACATTTGTGACTTTCGCTGTCCATGGTATCTTTAGGATATGGCGATAAAGCTACATTTCGAAAGCTTCTAATCTGTTTATATCTCTCGTTTTGAGTGTCCAGCCCTCTACGCCATATAGCAGCACCGACCATATGTAGCACTTAGTAAACCTTAGTCTTAGTTGAAGATCGAACTCTGAACAGGTCAGTACCTTCCTGAATTTTACGAAAGCTTGTCGAGCTTGCTCAATGCGACATTTTACTTCCCTGTCCGATGCCCAGTCTTCAAAAAGCCACGTTCTCAGGTATTTAAAGGCTATAGCGGGATAAGATGGTCAAAAATGCCCCCGCACCAATCAGCCCTGCTACTTATGTTTTCGATAAAGGATATAAAATTATGTCCTTATGCAAATTTTTAGCTTCCCAGAGGTCCTAAAACGTCTTAAATCGAGAAAAGAAGAATTTTTAGGTTTTATTTTTTTGTGAGCGCAATTTTACTTTAAAAAATCTGAAAAAATTCAAGAGGTTGTATCTTTCGAATTCAAAACAACCTAATTTTTTTCAGATTTTTGTAATAAAAAATGAGCCCAGGAAAAATTTTTGAAATTTTCAAAAAAATTTTAGGTTATGATAATATGATTTGGCCAACTTTTAAATAGTATTTTTTTGAGTACTTTTTGCCGTTCTTTTAAATGGCAGAGGCAGAATTTTTAATATCTGAGCGGAAAGACCGAAAAAATCGAAAAAACCGTTTTTGGCTGTCTCGAGATGCATCTCGGGACAGCCAATTTTAGGATTTAAGATCCTGACTAAAACAACTGAAAAAAAAAACTAAAATTGTGAATTTTGTCATAAAATTTTTTTTAAAACTTTTCCAAATAACTTTGTCGATATCTGTAACGCGAAGCAAATCGAATTGCATATCGAAAATTCACCCCGTATGTGGATTTGCAGTAGGCCGTGTTTAAAATTTAAAGTTCAGTTGACTATTTTAAAAATTGTGAACCATCACCCTGTATGACTGTGCAAAATTTCAAATCTGTATATATTTTTATAGCCGAAACATGGGGGGTCTTCATCTTAAATGCGACACACTGTATCTTATCAATTTGATAATTTATTGCAACTAATATAGTCGTATCTTTTATAGATTCAAAATATACAATCAAAGTACTGACTAATCACTAATTTTATCATAAAAAGTTCAAATTGATTGCATTGAAGTATTGAACCAATTATTAATGTGTATTAATAATTAATGTGTATTAATAATTAATGTGTATTAATAATGTGTATATAATTATGTGTAATAATATAATATAATATACAGAGTGAGTTTTATGTATGGAAACCCTCAATTATCTCCGAAATGGCTTGCACGATTTTTATGGATTGTGGTGGGTTGGGGTTTTCTAATGTGGCCGATATTATAGTAATACTTACATTGTTGTCAGATCTTCCGTTTTTCTGAAAATCTAATTAACTTTGTTACAAATGGAACACCCTGTATATTTTTTGCGTTTTGAAGTCCTTAAGAAATACTGATTATTTTCCATGTTTTATTCCCTATACCTAAAGGCCATAATTTCGGAGTTATTGCTACATTTATTTAAAAAACTTTTTAAACAAATTATAAAAATCAATTTTTTCGGCCTGGGTAGACATTATTTTACGTTCTTTGGACCATTGGGAACAAAAAAAGTTCTTTGGTAATTTTTCTCCAAAGTTAATCTTTTTCGAGTTATAGGTAAATAATTTAAAACTGAAAAGAAATCGAATAATTACGATTTTCAAGTTTAAAAAACACAATCAAAAATATTATTTTTGAAACTGCCAAGTATAGAAATTCAAGCTAAAGCCTTATTTTATCAGTTACCAATAAGTAATTTGAGCTTGTTTCATTCTAAAATATTGTTTTTTAGTTGTTAATGCAGCCCGATGTCCTCTCATATGCGCTTCATTAACATTTATTAAAAAGCAATGTTTCAGAATAAAACGTGCCAAAAAATTTTATAGCGAGCCCCTGGAAGATGGGTTTGGGTACTCCACAGTTTCAAAAATAATGTTTTTTATTTTTGTTTTTGAACCTTGAAAATCGTCATTATTCGATTTTTTTCAGTTTTAAATTGTTTATAACTCGAAAACGATTAACTTTAGAGGAAAATTACAAAAGACCTTTTTTTGTTCCCAATGATCCAAAGTACGTAAAATAATGTCTACACGGGCCGAAAAAATTGATTTTTATAATTTCTTTAAATTTTTTTTTTAAATAAATGTAGCAATAACTCCGAAACTATGGCATTTATGTATAGAGAACATAACATAAAAAATAATCAGTATATCTTAAGGACTTCGAAACGCAAAAAATATACAGGGTGTTCTATTGGAAATAAGAATTAGATTTCCAGAAAACGGAACATCTGACAACAATGTAATTATCACTGTAATATCGGCTGCATTAGAAAACCCCTACCCACCAAAACCTATGAAAAACGTGCAAGTCGTTTCCGAGATACTTGAGGGTTTTTATACATAAAACTCACTCTATTTATTATAATAATTATAATAATATTATATTAATACGCATTAATTGGTTCAATATTTCAATGCAATCAATTTGAACTTTTTATGATAAAATTAGTGAATTAGTCAGTATTCTCATTGTATATTTTGAATCTATAAAAATACGACTATATTAGTTGCAATAAATTATCGAATTGATAAGATACAGTGTGTCGCATTTAAGATGAAGACACCCCTATGTTTCGGCTATCAATATATAATATACAGATTTGAAATTTTGCACAGTCATAGAGGTTGATGGTTCACAATTTTTAAAATAGTCAACTGAACTTTAAATTTTAAACGCGGCCTACTGCGAATCCACAAACAGAGTGAATTTTCGATATGCGATTCGATTTGCTTCGCGTTACAGATATCGATAAAAGTTATTTGGAAAAGTTGTTCCAAATATTATTATAACCCCACATACCAAATTTTATGACAAAATTCACAATTTTAGTTTTTTTTTTGCAGTTGTAGTCAGGATCCTAAATCCTAAAATTGGCTGTCCCGAGATGCCTCTCGAGACAGCCAAAAACGGTTTTTTCGATTTTTTCGTTCTTTCCGCTCAGATATTAAAAATTCTGTCTCTGCCATTTAAAAGAACGGCAAAAAGTACACAAAAAAATACTATTTAAAAGTTGGCCAAATCATATTGTCATAACCTAAAATTTTTTGAAAATTTCAAAAATGTTTCCTGGGCTCAATTTTTATTACAAAAATATGAAAAAAATTGGGTTGTTTTTTATTCAAAAGATACAACCTCTTGAATTTTTTCAGATTTTTTAAAGTAAAACTGCGCTCACAAAAAAATAAAACCTAAAAATTCTTCTTTTCTCGATTTAAGACGTTTTAGGACCTCTGGGAAGCTAAAAATTTGCATGAGGGCATAATTCTATATCCTTTATCGAAAACATAAGTAGCGGGGCTGATCGGTGCGGGGGCATTTTTGACCATCTTATCCCGCTATAGCCTTTGCTCACTTTTTCAATGGACTTGGTGTTCAGTGTTATGGTGGAGTTTTAAAGTGCATCCATGTTTCTGGAGATGATCATGAATTTGGTCTTTTTGGTATTAATCTCTAATCCCATTCTCTTACTTTATTCTCCGATTATAGTGACAAGTTGTTGAAGATCGGCTATGTTGTCACAAATTAAATAAAAAAGCTACTGGGAAATAAATAAGCTGCTGGTATTTGAAAGCAAAGTCCTCAGAATGATATTTGGTCCTCAAAGAGAAGAATAATTTACAGGAGAGTGGTACTGAAAACACCGTCAGACATATAAAAGCTAAGATAAGATGGACAGATTATGTGGTAGATCAGAAGAAGACAGAGTGTTAAAGACGGTGTTTTTTGAGAGGCGATAGAAGATCAATAGGCCATCCCAGAAAAAGATGGAAGGATGATAAATAATCAAAGTATCCTGAATTAGTAAAGGCTGCTTGTAGAATTATTTGAATATTTGAAACAACGATGTGAACCATTTTATTTCACGTTAAGATTCGTGAAATCTAAACGGTTAGAAAAAAACTTAATACCTTTTATACACTTTTTAGATAATTATTTAATTGCGGCTCGCGAAACATTTCAAATTTTGAAAAATGGCTCGGACTATCAAGGAGCTTGGCCACCCCTGGTATATATCGTATGTGGCTTGGTTCTTTTCTGCACAAGTATCTGCGGGGTATTTTACAACCTATGAGACTATTAACAGGAAAAATACATATTTGTGGTTTGGTTCCTTTCTGCAGAATCCCGTCCAATTTACCTAGGGTATCAGGATAAGTAGTTTTTTCCGATTATAGCGTCATCTATCCACAATTCTTTATCTCAAATAAAAGTTACTTATTTTTGCGTAAGCAATCCGAATCTGCAATAAAAATGTGGGTTCCTATTTAAGATTTTAAAATTACCCCCACCCCAACTTTAAGGGTGTGGAGGGAATGTCGTGTTTGGTGTCATTCGATAGATTTTTGAAAAATATTGAAAATATATTTTTTCGTTTTTTGATCCGATGTATATTTCGTGAGATATTCCACATTCGACTTTCGCGCTACTTTTGGGACACCCTATATATAAAAAACAAAATTTTGATTAAATTAAATTATTATTATCCCAAACAATTAAACTTATAATAAAGCCATTTAGTAGATACTTGAATAAAGTAATAAATTTATTTAATAGTTTCCAAGTACCTGCTATGGTCCTTTTCATAGGCATTTTTCAGTGCGTCACAAATGATAGAAAAAAGGTAAGTCCGTGATAATACACATTTATTCTAACATGACATTTTAGTTAAATCTGACAGTTGTCACATTTTATTTGTAATTTGACATTAAAACAAATCAATTGTGTTTATTGCATTTATAAAATGGTATTTTCTTTGATTTGTATAGTCTTATAAATTGTACAGATTATATTCGTAGATATATTATATAATTCGTAAATAATTTTTTCGATTATAGCGCCATCTATCGACAACTAGAATAAATGTTATAAATGTCTGTAATCACGGACGTGCCTTTTTCTGTCATATACAATTTAATGCGTTAGAAAGAAATCGAAAAACTGTGACGCACTGAAAGATGCCTATGAGAAAAAGATTACGTATAATTTCAATGCTTGTGGATCATTATTTTCACTCATACGGAATCGGCCGACGTAATAGTGCAAGTCTGCAATACGTGTGTGATCAATTCACACAACGCCAACGGTTTAATAAACGTTCTCCAAGTAATGCTGTAATTTTCAACAACCTTCAAAATTACAGCATTACTTGGAGAACGTTTATTAAACCGTTGTGTGAAATGATCACACACGTATTGCAGACTTGCACTATTATGTCGGCCGATTCCCTATTAGCGAAAATAATGCTCCATAAGAAACACTTTCTCCTTAGTACTTAACACCATTTTTGACAATTAGGCCTTATAGACCAGTAAGGATCTGTTTTTAGATGGATGTGAGAGGTGGCATTCAGATTTTTGCGGATAAAGTAAGGTGATAATTTCGTTAATAATAATTGACTTATGCTCCTTCTCAAAAATATGCCCGGAACAATAATAAAAAAAATAAAATATTTAAAAATTTCAAAAAATTTCGTTTTTTTTTCTACTTTTTTTGCTTATAACTTAAACATTATTCATTTTAGAACAAAGTCCTATAGGAATAAAACAAAGATAATTAAATTTTCTATCAGATGCGATTGGTTAAAAATGTCTCAATTTATCACCCTTGCTTCAAAAAAGTAATAAATATAAAATAAGGGGGCAAAACAACCTGTCCTTATTCAATGATTTTCCATCACTTAGGTTACACTTGGAGCCTTCCTAATTCGCTTAGAAAATTTTTGTAATGTACTAAAACCGTACACCAAATTTCATTAAAATTGACTTTCTAGATTTTGCATAATAATTTTGCAATCTAAACTTTTTTTTAAAAATTAAAATTTTTTAAAATCTTGCACAACAAAAACTAGAACATACAAAGATTTTTCAATTTTTCTACATATAAAGAAGTACTCCACCTATCTAATACACTTTACAGAATTGAAATCGGATTATTTAAGCAGCCTCAGCAATGTTTTAAAGTTATAAACAATTTTTTAGCTTATAAACAAATTAGTGCTGTAGCCAGGAGGGGGTGCTACGGGCTCCTTTATTTAGATGGACTTACCCAAGTTTTTTATGTATTTTGACCCGTAGAACACGAATTTTTTGGGTAACAGTTGATCCGGATATCGATAAGATTGTTATAAACAAAGAACTTGAGGAATTACATAAAATCGATTTTTAGCAAAATAAAACATTTTTTTGTATTTCTTGGGTAATTCTAAGCAAAAAATGTTCTTACAAGTTTTTTCGTAGGATGCATAGTTTTCGAGATAAACGCGGTGGAACTTTCAAAAAATCGAGAAATTGCAATTTTTGAACGCGAATAACGCTTGATTAAAAAATAAAATAGCAATTCTGCTGACAGCATTTAAAAGTTTAAGTCAAATTATACCGGTTTTAATTATTTGCATTGCTAAAAATTAATTTTTTATTATTAAACAAAGCTATTTGTTTATAAGCCAAAAAATTGTTTATAAATTTAAAACATTGCTGGTGCCCCTTAAATAATCCGATTTTAATTCTGTAAAGTGTATTAGATAGGTAGAGCACCTCTTTATATGTAAAAAAATTAGCCAACTTCTAAATGGTCTACTTTTTGTTCAGAAAGATTTTAAAAAATTTGATCTTTTTTAAAAACATTTAGATTGCAAATTTATTATGCAAAATTTATTAGGTCGATTTTAATGAAATTTGGTACACGATTTAAGTATGTTACAAAGAATTTCCTAAGCGAATTACTAAGGTTCTAAGTGCCACCAAAGTGGTTAAAAATATTGAATTACAACAGACTTATTTTGCCCCCTTATTTTGTATTTATTGCTATATTGCAGAAAAGGTAATACCTTAAGACATTTTTTACCAGTCGTATATCATACAAAATTCAATTATCTTTATTTTATTTCTTTACGACTTTGTTCCAAAACGAATCATTTTAAAGTTATAAGCAAAGAAAGCAGAAAAAAATCGATGTTTTTCGAAATATTTAAATATTTTAATTTTTTTATTAATGTTCCGGGCATATTTTTCGCAGATCCTTACTGGTCTATTAATAATTAATTGTTTAAGGATTTCTTGACAGGTCTCTACTAGTTAATTTGAATATGACAGCGCGCACAAAGAGACATCTGTGTTTCAGTTTCAGTACTGTTTATTTTGGGCAATACTGTATTTTATTTATGTTATATTTTCACATATGCTGCAATATACTCTTATACAAGTAAATATGAATGGCATATGCATTAATAAAGAAACCCAAAAAAATTATGCTGCTTGTATTATGCACATGCATTTTGCATATAATCCAGACTCTATTAACCCATTCGCTGCCGATGACGCGACGGCACGTGATATGGTTACTTCAGTCAGGTGCTGTTCACGTACCAGTGAGTGCTATGGTTACTTTAGTCAGGTGCCATTCAACAGAACGGTTCTATTCTCTTTGACAGGCAGCGAATGGTTTAATATATCATTGTATAGAGGGGGACTCTTTACAATATCTTATTAATTTGTATTGTGATTACCTGCTAGCACTTTGCTATCCTATATTATATATTTTTTCTTTTTAGAACAAAATGAGGGACTCGAAAATTTGTCAAAAATTATTTCTAGGCAAAAAGATATAGCTACTACTATAACCAATGAAGTTGATTACCATAATGGTGAGTATTAGTGGCTTTGTGCACAAAGCGAAAATTGTTAAACATTTATACTGCCCTCCTTAGCCAAAAAGGCGTATCTCAAAAAACCCAAATTTTCACAATTCACACTTTTGTTATATATTCATCAGCACTCACACTTTTTTAATATTTTTCAATATTAACTGCCTTAAAGTGTATTTTATAATATAATTATATTTTAGATTATTAAATTTTTTAAAATTTGTTACTATATATAACCAAACAATGAGATAAGCCTTTTTTGCTTGGTATATAAGTCATAAATTTCACTAATTGAAAAGGGCGTTTCTATCGAAAACAAACCAGTCAGTGTGATACCTTTTTAGTGCTAACAGTATTAATTAGTTTTAAGGGAGTTTTCTAAACACTTGAAACTTAAACACATTTACCAAAATAATTAACTTAATAAAGTACAGAAACCAACAATAGGCTGAATTCAATAAAGATTTAATTAAATAGCAAAACTTTTTTATAAAATCGAAAAATGTATTAAACAGCCGTTTTTTTAATGTTTTACACACTCAGTTACAGCAAAAAAACTTCCACAAATTAACAGTTCTAATCAGACACTGGAAGATTTTCCCAAAACTTTATCCGTGGTTTTCCTATAATTCCTCCTAGGTTTTTGATTATGTTGTTCTTCTTTTCAGTAAATGTTCTCTTATAAGTTACTTGAGACTTCGGTTTAGGAAAAATGTGGTTTTTTGTGATTTTTGAGTTTAGAAAATTGATTTCCTTGTACTCCTTTTCATCAAAGTCATTTTTGTATTTAATTGACTGTTTACCTCTTGAAAAACTACTTCTACCATGTCATGCAGGTACAGTCGTGGTACAATTTTGTTGAGTTTGTATTGAAATGAGAAGTCATTCCAAACAAGAAAGTTTTTTAAGTCCATGACATGAACATCAGTTCCAATTGATGCATTTTTGACTGCAGTCACAAAATCTGTAAAGTCATAATCTGTTCCCCATGCGTGTCATGGACAGCTCCACTCTGTGATTGAACGAATCTGCTGCCATAAATGTATGGCCTGGTTCAAAATATCTTAAAGTTACCTGTGAAGTGTTTGTTTCATCTGAATTTATTAGGTAAAACAAAGCAGAAAATAGAGACCAGTTTTTGTTTTGAGATGAACAGTTATCTAACCATATTGTTATGTTTTCCACATCTCTTTTAAACAAAAGAAATTGGTTAAAAGTACTGATTAACTCGTCTTTGGTCCGACCAAACAGGCCATGGTGCCACACAGTAGCAAAAGGTTTGCAATGTTTTTGCCTTTTTCCCACTGGTACAAATGTTTCATTGTACACAGATACTCTATGTGTAAATATGGCAGATTTAAACATCTCTAGCCTGGGAAGCATAATTTCTTTTTCCATGTCTGCGCAATAAACTATACTTTGCATTTTCTTCCTTTTCTTCGTCTTCAGTGTATAATTGTTTTGATTTATTTGACTTTTCCTTGTGAGCTTTCCATTTAGTGCAACTCTCACATGGCTCATCCAGGTTTTCTTTGTCATAGGTTTTGTCATGTTCATTAAATTCCTGACACAACTCGCATTCCTCGTGGCCAAGTTTAACTATTGATATAATATTCATGTCTTTAGCTACTTTTCTATACTTTTCATATGAACACACAAAAGAAGGATTTTTTTCTTTGAAGTCTTTAAACATACAAGTGATGCTCAATTCGCTGGTAAGATATAAACTATTAGGAGCCATACTCCCTGCGATAATGAGCGATCGAGGGTCCAAAAGATTTGATGTGCTGTTTGATTAGGTCGCTATTAATCTTGTTGTGCGGTTCTTTCGTACATATTGAGTCTTTTGAGGAACTAGAGTTTCTGTTGCTTTTGAAAATGTTCCGGAATACTTTGTCATTACCTTTGTCATAACCTGAAGTACTTATAAAAAAACTTCTTCAAACTATTACAGATTCTCCATTTTTATTTTTCAATGTGTAACAAAATGAGTTGTTTCTTTCATGAGCCTCAAATGACAATGAATCAGCTGAGTTAGGTACTCTCGCGCTCACCTTGCCATCTGGCACGTGTTACAATCCTTAGCGAATTAGGCATATCTCAGAGATAGGTCCTATTCGCTAAGGAAAGTTGTCATTTCAGGTTATTTGTTTCTAAAACAAAGTGCTTTAACTCACAAAAAGGCCTTTTTTGCTAAGTAACTTGAGATATGACTTTTTGGCTTACGATCTGAACAATTTATTGAGATGCGCCTTTTTTCTTAGCGTTTTTAGCCTGTTTCAGTTGAGATACGGCTTTTTCGCTTAGTACTATGTTCCGGTTAGTACATGGCAACACTAAAGTGAAAAGAACAGAAAATAACAAAAATTTGAGATACGCCCTTTTGGCTTAGGAGGGCAGTATACGCCAGTCAATGGGAGCAATAATAGGATGATATTACCTCCGAATTCTATCCTACTGCATGGATTTTAATGAAATTTTGGGCCTAGCCTCTACTTATCTCCTAATTCAAAGTCTACCCTATGCCGATGTGTGTTTATCTTGGGGGTGGTTCCCACCCCTTCTCGAGGGTGGAAAATTTTTGGTTAAAATTATCACGGAATTCGCTAGAGAACCTATGTAATTCTAAGCAAAAACTGTTCTTCAATTTTTTTTGGAAAACTCAATAATTTTTGAGTTATTCGTGGTTGAAAATTCGTCATTTTCATTGAAACATAATACCTTTTCGAAAGGTTTTTTGCGAATACCTTAAAAACTATGCATCTAACTCAAAAAATTATGTTCAACAGTTTTGTAAGTTATAAAAAACAAAGAGACACTTGCCTCCATAACTCTTCTAGTTGTAATACAAAAAGAGATATGGTAGGTGAAAATAGTTTGTTTTTGAGTACATTCTCAAATTGGTGTATTCAACTTGAAATAACAGAAACGGTCGATATTATGTGTATAATGCTACCAATACCTTTTTTGGTGCTTGAAAAGACCTTTAAAATGAGCTATACTAAAGGTACATTACAGTAAAACTAAGCGAGATATGCATTATTGCTTTCCATTTTTTGGATATTAGTATGTGATCTATCTGATTGCCATCTGTTGTGCCAGGTATCATCCATGTTACTTTATGCTCTCTTCTGTACATGAAGTTTGTGCTTATAAAGTAACTGTTTGTTATTGCTGCTAGTTGGCATAATTTTCTTCCATTATCGTTTGTCTCGTCATGAATAGTTCATTACTTCTTTGAATACTTCCTTATTCTTGTTTTCTTTGCCTACTTTTGCATTGAAGACAACTACAAATATATTATCCCTAATTTTCAGATCTACTGGATGATTTGGGAAATCAAATGGATCATACCGACACTATACTAGGTACTGCTACAAGACATATCGAAGTTGTGGACAGAAAAGACAAAACTTGTGTATATTGGGTGATAATAATTTTATTATTTATAAGCATTGTAACAGTTTCTGCAATTTAATAGATAATAATCCATACCAAAGCTTTTATTAATCAGATTTATTATAAACATATCTTTATTGTGTATAGTATGGCATTTATTTTTATAAAATAAACATTTATGTAAACATCGATTTTTTTATTTATATGTAAGTGAAAATGTTTGGTCTCAAGTCTACCCAGAAAAATTAAAGTGACCATCTAAAAAAGACTAATAAGACCACTGCTAACAAATAATGGAAACAATAGTCGAAGAGTTCTACACACAGAGTTATCTGAGTTAGACACATAATCGGTCAACTTTGACCGGTTGTAGGTACCTATGTATCTCAGGAACCACTCTCCGCAGTTCAACTTTTTTTGCAATACTGTTTTATTAATTTAATCTAGTTGCCGAAATGAAATGTTATGTGTGGTCTATTGTATGCTTGTGAGACATGGACGTTAAAAACCACAATGCTAAACAAATTAGAAGCATTCGAATTGTGGTGCTATCGACGAATCCTACAGATATCGTGGGTTTCGCACACTTCCAATGAAGTTCTTCAAATGATGAATTCAGAACGTCTGCTTATAAGCATCATAAAGAGGAGAAAAACAGAATACTTCGACCATATAATTCGAGGACATAAATACCATCTGCTTCGCCTTATAATACAAGAAAAAGATGGATTGGTCGAAAGAAACTTTCATGGCTGCGTAATATTAGACAATGGTATGGCTCCACAGTAGAAGAATTATTTCGTGCAGCAGCCGATAGAAAGAGGTGTCAGGAAATTGTAAACATGATGACGACCAACGTCTGAATACAGACATGGCACCTAGAGAAGAAGACTAGTTGCCGAAATATTCTATTTCTTTATAGGTCAAAAAATTGTTTATAATTTTCAAATATTCCTGAGGTCGCTCAAATAGTCCAATTTTAAATCTGTTAGGTACGTTGGATAGGTCTAGTCACTAGTGCCTTTTTATACGAAAATTATAGTTATTCTGGTGTATCATAATTATTCTGGTTATTATTGCTGTCGTAAATTTTTAATTAACAATTTAATTGTTGCTAAACTATTTGTTACATTGTCGCCGGCAAATATAATCTACTCTCTTCAACACTGACCCCCCCCCCCCCCGCCAGAACATTTCAGTGGCGTCTATCCACAGCACACCCCCACCGTGGGGGTATGCTGTGGCGTCTATCGTTCTTCTTTCCGATTTTCTCAGGGTCCAAGATTCGCATCCGTTTCTCATGTTTAACGCTCTTCAAATTTGACAGTCCTTCCATATTGTGGTCATTTTTGCTGTGTCAACCTTTGCAAGATCACATCTACGTTTTATTTAGGGCTTCCAATCCCGGAATACCGAGGTTCCCGGTATTGCGGGCTCCCGCACCATTTTCCAATCCCGCGTGATGCGGGATTATAGGCGCGGGATTTGCGGGACTGAAAAAAAGCATAAATTCTACCCCACGCCAGCGCGATCGCTACCGCCCAAATTTATGATCAAGAAAATGGAAGATAATCATTCAATGTTAGCTTCAGGATTAGTTTTATCTTTGCACAGACGTACTTTACAACGACGCGACGTAGAAATGTGACTGCACTACTGATTTATCTCCAAAAGCCTCGTAGTTACCACACATCGTGTATCGATGAAAAAGTTAACTTCGAAAAGAATTAACGATTTTGTAACGAGAATGAACTTCAGCTTTTTAAATTCATCTGACCAATATGATCACGAAGATGCTGACTTGATTCCTATCCTGAATTCTGAGGATTCCTATCTTGATCTTACATTGCAACAGGAGTTAGTTGACCATATCGTCAGCATTTAATGTACATACTTTGCCCATCGCCATCTCGAGCTAATACGCCCATTATACAAAAAGAAACGACTATGAATCCGGGGAGTCAATGAGAAAATATCTTACATTTACATATAAAGCCTAAAAAGGAATACCGTCGACGTAAGGAAGCCGAAAGGGCATTTTCTGCTGCTGGCTATATTACCTCTAAAATACGCATAGTAGTTTGTAAGATTTGTAAAATAGTAGTTTGGGAGACGAAAGTTTGGATATATGTTGTGTTTCCTTCTCAAACATTTTCACTTGAAAGCTTTAGCTAATTAATAGTAACCTATAGCTAAGTAATATAGCAATTAAATAAGTAAAATATATCAATTTTCAGTGAAAAAATGTGTTTTTGGTTGATTTTTAAAATTTTGTTTTGTGTATTTTTTGAAGAAGTATTTTCAATATGCGAGACCTCGCAAATACCGAGATCCCGCGGGATTTAAAATTCGTAGTCCCGCAAATACCGAGATTGAACTCAGGTTTCGGGATTGGAAGCCCTAGTTTTATTTCTTCCTGTAGTGACCCTGCGTTTGTGATTAATGATCCCAGATATAAGTAAAGCTCACAACCTCAACCCGGTCAATTGTGGTTATGTGTGGATTATTGTTATGTAGTCTATCCACTATCATGATCTTTGTCTTTGATATGTTTAATTGCAGACCAAATATTTGACTTTCCTTTTCGACCAGTTTTATAAGATCAATCAGCTCTGCTTGACTATTTGCAAGAAGGGCTGTTTCATCTGCGAAAAGTAGGTTGTTTATTCTATGACCATTTATTGAGATGCCTTTTTCCCATCCTTCAAGTACACTTCTCATAATATGCTCCCCATATATATTGAAGAATTGTGGAGATAGTATTAGTCCAGAAAGCAACTGCGCTTCCGCTAGGAAAAATATTCCGATTCGGATTTTTTGCACAATCTTACTCAAAAAGGACCCCTTTTAACAAATTTGTATGTTGCCAGGACCAAAAGTGGGTCAAAAATTTTTTAAACGTTTTTTTTTGTTTTTTTCTTAAAATAATTTTTTTTTGCATGAAACAAAGTTTCTTTAGGTGTTTTGGATCATTCCAAACAGAAAAGGTATTTAGTGACTTTTCTCTAAAGTTGATAGTTTTTGACATATAAGCGATTAAAAATTGAAAAATTGCGAAATCGGCCATTTTTAACCTTCAAAAACTATGTGAAAAACTTAAAATTTGAATGTTGCCAAGGTATGTAGATATTATTTAAACATCGATTGATAAAATCCCGAAGAGCTTTTTGCAATACAGAATTCAAAACTCCTTTGTTTTTTAATTTCTAATCACGCGTGCGCGACACTATTTTCCAACGTTGCATGTGTTATGGTGCAAATGAAAGGAATAAATTCGTTATTTCGTAAACCGGCGACTTTAAGGAAAAAACCCGAAACAGGTCGATTTTTATTTTTAAGTTATGATATTGTGGCATATATGGTATACTAGTGACGTCATCCGTCTGGGCGTGATGACGTAATCGATGATTTTTTTAAATGAGAATAGGGTCGTGTGGTAGCTCATTTGAAAGGTTCTTCAATTCTTTATTCAGTAATGTAAACATTTACATAATTATTTATACAGGGTGTCCAAAAAATTGTTATTAAATTATTTGACAAAAAAGAAGTAGAAGGACACCCTGTATAAATAATTAAATAAATGTTTATATTACTAAATAGAGAATTGAAGACCCTTTCAAATGAGCTAGCAGACGACCCCTATTCTCATTTAAAAAATCATCGATTACGTCATCACGCCCAGATGGATAACGTCACTAGTATACCATATATGCCACAATATCATAACCTAAAAATAAAAATCGACCTGTTTCGGGATTTTTCCTTTTAGTCGCCGGTTTACGAAATAACGAATTTATTCCTTTCATTTGCACCATACTGTCGGTGGAAAATAGTGTCGCGCACTCTTGATTAGCAATTAAAAAACAAAGGAGTTTTGAATATTGTATTGCAAAAAACTCTTCGGGATTTCATCAATCGATGTTTAAAGAATATCTACCTACCTTGGCAACATTCAAATTTTCAGTTTTTCACATAGTTTTTGAGGGTTAAAAATGGCCGATTTCGCAATTTTTAATCGCTTATATGTCAAAAACTATCATAATTTAGAGAAATGTCACTAAAGACCTTTTGTGTTTGGAATGATCCAAAAAACAAAAAAAAAACTTTGTTCCATGCAAAAAAATAATTTTAAGAAAAAAAAAACGTTTAAAAAATTTTTGAGTAAGATTGTGCAAAAAAATCCGAATCGGAATATTTTTCCTAGCGGATGCGCAGTGGCTTTCTGGACTATATACATACATCCGAGATATATAAGCGAAATAGGTATTGTGTACGCCTACTTCTTTTAGTATTCGCCATAAGTGTCTACACTTGACCCTGTCGAACGCCTTACGATATTCATAAAGCATAATATGTACATTGGAATATTGAATTCCCTAGATTCTTCGATTATCTGTCTTATATTCAACAGGTGTTGAGTACCTCTACCTTTGGTAAATCCAGTTTGCTCTTGTTTCTCTTTGAAGGAATGTTTTTAGTTTCTCATTGATTATAATGGCATTATTTTACTGGCATGTGATATAAGAGAAATAGTTCTATAATTGTCGCGAGGGATATAAACAGATTAGAAGCCTTCGAAATGTGGCTTTATTGCCGTATCCTAAAGATACCATGGACGGCGAAAGTCACAAATGTGGATGTCCTTAAAAGAATCACCCAAGAACGTCAGCTTTTTGAAAACATCAAGAAAAGAAAAACGGCGTATTTGGGTCACATCATGCGAAACGAAAAATACCAGTTCCTTCAACATATAATCCAGGGTAAAATTGAAGGCAAGAGAGGAATAGGACGCAAGAAAATGTCCTGGCTCCGAAACATAAGGCAATGGACAGGGATTAACGACATACAATCTCTGATACACATTGCAAGAAACAGAGAGTTAATGGAAAATGTGATCGCCAACATCCATTAGTGGATTTGCATTTGAACAAGAAAAAGATTGATTATAATGGCATTATTTTACTGGCATGTTATATAAGAGAAACAGTTCTATAATTGTCGCATTTATGGAAGCTGTTTTTTTATGTACCTATTGTCGTTAATGTAGATTTTGTCCAGTCTTCAGGCCATTGTTTGGAATGAATACAGAGTAGATGAAGTAATTTTACGCCAGTTTATTCTGCAGTTTTGAGCATTTCTGCTGTAATCATCATATTTGAGCTTACTGGTCGCCAGTCTTACTTCATTTTCAAGTACCTATATCAGGTTCTTCCACCTCGTCAGGGATTTGGTTAACAAGTTCTTGGCGTTGATCATCTTTATTTAGGTCGCTGCAATACGATCTCCATGTTTCTACTATATCTTCTCTGTTTATTCTTAGAGTTCCAGTGTTATCGTCAATGGCCCAAGTTCTGGCTTTGAAGTTTCTTGTTAGGTAGCGTATTTTTCTAAATAAATCTCTCGGCTGATTATTCTGATCATGTCTCCCAATTTCTTTACATATACTTTGTTAGTACTGTTTTTTTATTGGCCTTGCATCTTCGTTTTATTTCTTTATTGAGGTTTCATAAACTAGCTTTTTCCCTTTGACTAGGCACACCACTTTGACAAAGATTTCTTCTATTCTCAATGATTTGAAAGGTTTCATCTGGTATCGAGTGTTTCACAGGATTATTTATCTTTGGACGATCAATTGGTGTTGTTAAACAATGTTTAACAGTCTCCCATATTTCTTGCGATGTTCCGTTCTTCTTCTTATCTTTTCGTTTGTTGGGCGCTTTAAGTTTAAAGCTTTACTTTAGCTACGATAGTCTGATCGGATCCGCATATCGCTCCATAATCTACTACAAGAAAGCTTTTATGTCACCAAGCTATTTAATTATTGATAAATAATTATGTATTTTCTAAAATTTTAGTTGAAAATTAAAGATTTTGTTGGGAAACCCCGGATTTCCGAGGAAAATTTTCGTCGAAGGAAATCGAAAAACAAATATCTCTGCGCAGAATTAAATTATCGTAAATTTTTATTCGAGTGTTTTTGGTGTAAAGTTAAAATTTTCTGGGTTACAGAACAATAATTGAAAAAAAGATTTCCGAGCGCTAATTTGTTTATAAACAAAATAGGACACTTTTTGCGGACTTTGCATACCTATATATTAATATATATACAATCTTAAGATTCGATTCCAGCAATAAAACAGCTTGTAAATAACTTTTCCCAAAAATGGACTTTTTTAAATAATCTGCCCAGACTACTATGCCACAAAAGTAAAAACACATACACAAAGGGTTTAATACTTTAATTAACAGATGTTACAATAGGTATGCACGTGTTTCTTTTACATTATACAATAAATTATAATAAAATTTACAAAATTATTTCAATTCATCTAAATATGGTACATCGTTAATGTTACCAATTGCTGCTAAGGTTAATTTTCCTCCTGCTTTCCTTAGAGCCTAAAATAAAAATTTTTGTTATTAAACAGTTCGGTATCAGTCGCCTAATACTCTAATAAGCTAGAAATAGACCATGTTCGGGACACTCAAAGATCTAGGTAGCTGACAACTTTTTTAGTTATTGTAGACCTATAAGAAGAAAACCTACCTGTTTCCTGCCTAGAGTTCGCGTTCGTTTTTTAATTATTAACAATTTAGTGCAAAAATCGCGATTTTGATTTTTTGCACCCCATTCAAAAGCTAAATACATAGTTGACATAAAACTACAAAATTAAATTGTTTAGAACATTAAAAAACCTTCAAAATGCCGATTTTTGAAAGTTAAAAAGTTAATTTGTTGCTACGCAAACTGCAAAATAAGTGAAAATCGTTATTTGTTAATAACTTTTACTAAAACTACCTTAACCTTAGAACTTTAGTGTTTCACCCAAAGTTGGGTATTGGGGTACTTAACAAACCCTCAAAATTTGAGACCGATCCATTAATTAGTTTAAGAGTTATTCTAATTGTTTATCCCAGAGACCTTTATTTTGCAATAACATAAGACAGAAAATAATGAAGATAGGCAATTCTGTGTATGCCAAGTGAAAGTAGAAAACTAATGCTATCAAAATGTACTAAAAAAAGATAAAAAAAATATCTAATACATATAGTCAAAAATCCTAATGCCAAATTTGTGAAAGTTTGTAGTTTATTAACATTTAGAATAACTTTAAAAATATTGTCCGTAGAAAAAATCATTATACATATTAGAAAAGCTAGTATTTTACACGAATTTTTAAAAATGTAGTTCAATTGGTGACTAGTCGTGGTAAGTGAAGGGGGAGCTGGGAGCCGACAAATGCACGAGTTCAAAAACTAAAAAAGGTAAGTTAAAACTACTATCATTTTCTATATCTCGGGAACTACTGAATATATTTTGATCGTCCTTTTTTTAATTTACATGTAATTTTTCTGTACATTACAAATATGCAATTTGTCTAGACATTTATTAATTAATAAACAATCTAATTTGTTTAAACAATTTTTGAAAAAATAATTTTTTCCCAAAAATTCATGATTTTAATGATACTATCGTTATTAATCATAGAAAAAGTTAAGGTATACTTTAATAAACGAATTATCTTCAATAAATAATTATCTAATAAAAATCATTTATTTATTAAAGTGTACTTTAACTTTTTCTATGATGATTAACGATACTATGATTAAAAAAATAGATTTTTGTAAAAAAAATATTTTTTCAATAATTGTTTAAACAAATTACGACTGTTTATTAATTAAGAAATTTATAAACAAATTGAATTTTTGTAATGTACGTAGAAATTACATACAATTTAAAAAAATAAAGATCAAAATCCATTGAGTTGATCCGGAGATACAGAAAATTATATTCGTTTGAAATTACTTTTTCGGTATTTTAACTCGGTGGATTTGTAAGTTCCCCCTATTAATCGTTTGAACTACATTTTTGAAAAATCGTAGAGGGTGCTGTGAATGTACAATGTTTGTAAAAATTTTTTAAGAAAAAATACAAATCCCATTCTTTAAAATGGCATTAATGAGATTCCTTAATTATTATAAACAAATTAGACTATAGTATATGTATTTATAAAATTTACAATTTCCAGTAGAAATATTTGTTTACTTACACTTTGTACATCACTGGTGCTGACGGAGTCTACGGCAGCGGCTAAAGCATTGGCGCTTTGTGGAGCACCAGCCAAAACTGCTTGGGTTCCAAGTTCCCTTACAACGTCAGCTCCACTTTCAGCGTTAAGAAGGATGGCTGTCTTCAATTGATTTTTGCCTGAAAAAAAAAAACAAAATCTTTTACATGTGGGTAATAAAAGCATGTCCTATGTTTCAAAATAGAAAAAATAAAATAAATAAATACAAAGTACTTCTTCTTCGTAGCCTTCTATCGTCCACGTTTGGACATAGGCCTCTCCCAACTCCTTCCATCGGTCTCTATCCTGAGCAACATATTTCCAATTTTTTCCGGCTACTCTTTTTATTTCATCAACCTATCTCATTTGTAGTCTTCCTCTCGGTCGTTTACTTTCGTAAGCTCTCCAGTGTTGTATTGGTGCATTCCAATATTGGTCTTTTTGTCTAGCAGTGTGGCCTGCGATGCTCCACTTAACACCTTCAGCGCCACGCTAGTTCACAAAATTTTCATTCTGGGTCAAAATGTTTTTTTTTATGAATGGGTTCAAACAGTTATGTAAAACAATAACATTTTTCATATGAATTTCTAGTTACATACAACCTATATTTTCATGTCTAAATCCAAACTCAAGTACATAGAAGCGAATCTTACTGTCGTTTCCATTGATTTTGTGGGGACCGAAATATTTGACCTTGTGCACCAGTTACAGAATAGAACTTTATGTTCTAAATTCTAAAGAATAGAACATTCCAAATGATGTGATATTTTTGACAAGTTTAATTAAATTAATATTTAATAATTAAATTAATTAAATATGAAATATACAATTTAACTATAAAATAAAACATATATAAATATAAAATTGATAAACAACTGTCACTGTCAGTCGCAAAAGTGAGGTTGCACCAGTTACGTGACGCATGAGCATGAACTTTATGTTCATGCCCCGCGCACTCTAGTAAAAAAAATATAATCGTATTTAGTTTCCTTCCAATTTGTGCGAGGCGCTGATTTCGGCATCGTGATTGGTGGAACATGACTTTTGACAAATGCTGCGCTGTCTGTCTTCAGTCATTATGGTCGGTTGTTATTTTGTGTTTGTTTGTGTCACCATAAAAAGATATTCAGTCGTGTTTTTTGATATTTTTGTTATTTTGTAATCGAGTAAGGTAAGTTTTTCTGATTGTAGGTACCTACTGTTTATCCAACAGTTTTAAAATACACATTTTATTTCGCGTTTTGTTGTTAGGTCTAATGGCTCCGATTAGCTGTTGCGTGCAGACGGTGAAAAAAATCAACAAGGAAACATATATTTAACCCAAATTAAATACTCATATTTCTATGTAAAATGTCACATTATTGTATAAATAAATAATTAAGAAACAAAAGTTGTTTGTGTTTACCTTTATTGTCCACTTGAATAAAATATTAAATATTGGAAGTACCGTATGGAGGCTATGTACCTAGCATGGAGGCTAGATTATGGTACCCTTCCTATCCAATCAACAACAAGAACGTTTAAAATTTCACACCTATCATGTCGAAGCTACAGACCACTTATGTGGAGGCCAGATTTGTAGTATCCTTCCAATTAACCAGGTGCTAAAATGGCGCTGGAATACGTGACATATTTTTTGAAGAGTAAGATCGCATTCTACCAAATCACACAACACTTTTATCTATGTTTATGTTACCTTTTTCGGCCTGAGTTTAGCTTCTGTATGGTTAGTTATTCTGTGCCAAGTTATACCAGGAAATTCGCTCAGGCCATAACATTATTCTCTACATATAAACACTTAAGAAAGTGTGTCCTTTTAGGAGACACAACAAATCGAACACAAAGAGCCATGTGTATCTTTTTCGGTACACAGCGTTGAGGACAGTGTGTATCTAAAAGGATACACTGGCGCTGAGGGTGTTAAGTTTGGCAACTTTTGTTATTATGTCCTCGACTTTTGTTTTTAATCTTACCCAGTCGTTTCTCTTTTTATCTGATAGTCGTATACCTAACATTGCTCTTTCCATTGCTCTTTAGCAATGGAACATACAAAATGCAAAATGCAATAAACCTTAAAACTATAATAGACCTAAGGTGCGAATCCACAAGAGATTATCTCATGAGATTTTTGTCTTATGAAATAAAAAAATCAAGAATCATTTTCGTTGTGGAAATAGACCTGTGATGCGTGATACACTAGAGATAGTCATAAGATCCGATATAAGAACGACCTTCACCGATCTGTTTATGGATAAAAACTATTTACTCTGAGCTAATTAGCAAAATACAAGGAAAAGTTATTTACCAGCAATTTTATTGCTGGAATCGAATCTTATGATTGTATATATTAATAATATAGGTATGCAAAGTCCGCAGATAGTGTGCTACTTTTTTTATAAACAAAAAGTGTTTTTTTCAATTTTTGCTCTATAACCCAAAAGATTTTAACTGTACACCAAAAACACCCAAATAAAAATTCACCGTAATTAAATTCTGCATAGAGAGGTGTTTTTCCCGATTTACTTCGATGACAATTTTCCCCGGAAAGTGCGGGTTTTTCCAACAAAATCTTTAATTTTCAACTAAAATTTTAGATAAGTATTTTTTTATCAATAATTAAATAACCTGGTAATATAAAAGCTAGTTTCGTATAGATTACAATTCCAGAAGTCGATGGAAATTGAATGAACAGTTTAGCAACAATTGAATTGTTAATTAAAAATTTACGGTCGCTATAATAACCACAATAATTATGATACATAATAATAACTATGATTTTTGTATAAAAAGACACTGTACCTATCTAATACACTTTACAAAATTGAAATTGGACTATTTAAGCGGCCTCAGGAATATTTTAAAATTATAAACAATTTTTTGGCTTATAGGTAAATAGAATATCTCTGGAAATATTAAATTAAATTAAATCATGAAAACGGTATTGGAAAAAAAGCGGCAGGACGCTTCTTTTAAAAGAAAAAACGTTTAATTGTGATGAGTGGTTCCTAAGATACAACCGGTCCAAGTTGACCGGCATTCACGTCAAAGATATAAACAATAGGGTCATAATTTTTGAACCATCACCTTTTTATTTTTGTCCTCGTTCTCCACACTAATTTTCAAATCTTTAAATTAAAGTACTCATAACATATATTATTAATAAAAACTATCGATATTACGAGTGAAAATTGCCAAAAATAGCACAATTCCAATCAAAAATTTGGTTGGAGAAAATGTAATCTCAAAGTTCAAAATCGGTATACGTTAAAAAATGCATTTTCTCGGCTTCCCATGGAGCAATTTTCTTCATTCTTTTTTTGTTCCCAAGTAACTAACCATCGAGTAGAGCCATCTAACTAACGCATTATTCAATGTCAAACTTGCTTTTGTTTTGTTATAATAGATAATTTATTTATAAGAAAAGAAAACTACATATTTTCTTCAGTTGTAGAATTTTTTAGATAAACTTACTACAAGTGTAGTTTTTAACGTTAAAAACACAAATATTCTTATTTGAAAGCTGTATAATTATTTAAACAATCTTTATTTAAACAAATTAAAAATTGTTGTTATAATAAATAAATTAATTTATTATAACAAAACAAAAGCAACTTTGACATTTAATAATGCGTTAGTTAGATGGCTCTACTCGAGTTACTTGGGAACAAAAAAAGAATGAAGAAAATTGCTCCATGGGAAGCCGAGAAAATGCATTTTTTTAACGTATACCGATTTTGAACTTTGAGATTACATTTTTTTCAACCTAATTTTTGATTGGAATTTGGCTATTTTCACTCGAAATATCGATAGTTTTTATTATAATATATGTTATGAGTATTTTAAAGACATGAAAATTGGTGTGGAGAAAGAGGACCAAAATAAAAAGGTGATGGTTCGAAAATTATGATCCTATTGTTTATATCTTTGCCGTAAATGCCGGTCAACTTTGACCGGTTGTATCTCAGGAACCACTCATCACAATTAAACGTTTTTTCTTTTAAAAGAAGCGTCCTGTCGCTTTTTTCCAATACCGTTTTCACGATTTAACTTAATTTAATATTTCCCGAGATATTCTATTTGTTTATAAGCCAAAAAATCGTTTATAATTCTTAAATATTCCTGAGGCCGCTTATATAGTCCAATTTCAATTCTGTAAAATGCATTAGATAGGTATAGTCGGTTCGCTAAACTCAGACGCAACTGGCTAGATATTTTAGTCGATATTTTTTTTGTTTTTAGCCAATTTTGCAAAAATTGGCAAAATTACTAACTATTTAGTGATTATTAACTATTTAGTAATTATTTTTTGCCAATTTTACTAAAATTGGCAAAATTACCGACTAAAATATCTAGAAAGTTGCGTCTGAGTTTAGCGAACAGACTATACAGTGTCTTTTTATACAAAAATCATAGTTATTATTATCAAGGGCGCCCATATAAAAATTTTTAGGGGGGGGCCAAACGTGAAGATGTGACACATTACATTTTGTATATTTCGGATGACAATATATACAGTAGACTCTCTCTATAACGAACACGGATATAACGAGGTTTCGCTTATAACTAGGTACATTAGGTGTCCCATGAAATTCCTATTGAACTATAACGCTCTATAACGAGGCATACTTGGTTACAACGAGGAAAATTAAAATCGAAGAATACGTGTCTTTGTGTGTAATGGTCATAAATAAATAAATGCCCCAACTGCCTGTACATAGAAATGCCCAACATCTGGTTTATCGACCGATATTGAATATTATAGGAAATTTACAATTTATGACAGCCAAGTCTCATTGTTCACTGTTCAGGTTGACCATCGACACCTAATAAACTACGTAAGAGGCATCAAAACATTTCAGTATTATTGTTGTTTGATATAACGAGATCCGCTTATAACGAGATAATTAGTCCACCATTTCAGTTCTCGTTATAGAGGGAGTCTACTGTAGTTTAAACTTTAAACCACCTAAAAAACCTAGTTTGAACCCTGTTGTGAGAAATTATTCATACATTTAAATACTAGAACAAGTTTTTAAATGGAAATGTCATGGGTACCACAAAAGTTGCGCCTCTCTTTAAAACCCGTTTGAAAATAATACAATGCTTCCAAAGCCCTGCCTTCAACTTTGGCGAGTAGACTAACCATGAGTATGTGTCGAACCAAGTTTTTACTTTAAAATCTTAAAAAGGAGCCCCCTTTATTTTTGCAGATTTAGAATCCTTCTGAAAAATAAGTTACATATATTCCAAATATTTTTAGAATCGTTGATAGATGACGCAAATAAACCGCATTTTCCGATTATAGCGCCATCCTTTAACAATTCTAAAAAAAAATTCGAATAAATGGTACTTATTTTTTGAGGAGAAAACTGAATCTGCAATAAAAAACGGCGGTTCCTACTTAAGATTTTAAAGTTAACTCTCACCCCATCTCCAGAGTGAGGAATGAAAAATTCTGTTTGGTGTCATTCTATAGATTTTTGAAAAATATTAAACACGTGTTTTTTAGTTTTTCATTTGGAAGTATATTTCTCGAGATATTAGACCGTTTCTATAATTTTGCTATGGTATCACGATATATCGTTTTTTCCGATTATAGCGCTATTTATCCACAACTCGCAAAATGGCTCGAATAAAATTTGTTTAATTTTATAAGGAAATTCCAAATCTGCAACAAAAATTAGAGATTCCATTTAAGATTTTAAATTTACCCCCCGCTCCACACACAGATGGACTTGTTTAGTGTCATCGCATAGATTTTTAAGAAATATTTAACACATATTTTTCAGATTTTCGATCCGATGTTCATTTCGCGAATTATTCGACCTTTCCGCTACTTTTAGGACACCCTGTATATAACACTCATTTGTCATGAAAGATCACCTGTTTTTCATTTAAATAAAATTGTTCTGTTCATCATAATGTGCACTTGAAAAATAATCTACTTACTAAAAAAATACTTTTGCAAACTAAAATTTGACTATGTTCAATAAATTTTATAAAATTTGACTATGTTCAATAAATTTCAAGAATTATTTTTCAATATGAATTTATTTCTGCTTAGGAAGATGGTTCTATTCGGTGTACACAAGACTTAATATAGAAAACAAATATAATCATTTCACAGATTTTACACTTTATCTGTATAGTGCCAGTTCTCAAAGACAAATTATGGCTCATTAGTGATTATCGGTCAGAGATCTGATTTATTGCTGATATGAGTTTCTTTTCAGTATTATAAATTATTCATTTAATTTGTAATTTTGGGTGTCGATTACAGTATATATTATGTTCCCAAGTTTCTAATCTCTTTCAATGTTTTCGTTAATAGCACACCGTGACTGTGCGAAATGTGTATTATGCACATTCCATATAGACCACTGTCGCAGACACACAGATTTTCTGTTAAACTATTAATTACTCAATATGTGAATTTTTTTATTAATAAATATGTTGTTTTAAAATTAATCTCTCAAAATTATCCAATAATTTTTTGACAAAAATAGTTTATGTAATATAAATTTAATTTTTGTTCTTTCCCGAAAAGCTAGTGGGGCCACGGCCCCCCCCCCCTTGCCCGTGTGTATGGGCGCCTATGATTATTATGTATCATAATTATTGTGGTTATTATAGCAACCGTAAATTTTTAATTAACAATTCAATTGTTGCTAAACTGTTCATTCAATTTCCATCGACTTTTCGATTCCGACTGGAATTGTAATCTATACGAAACTAGCTTTTATATTACCAAGTTATTTAATTATGGATAAACAATTACTTATCTAAAATTTTAGTTGAAAATTAAAGATTTTGTTGGAAAAACCCGCATTTTCCGGGGAAAATTGTCATCGAAGTAAATCGGGAAAAACACCTCTCTATGCAGAATTTAATTACGGTGAATTTTTATTTGGGTGTTTTTGGTGTAAATTTAAAATCTTTGGAGTTATAGAGCAAAAATTGAAAAAAAAAACACGATTTTTGGGCGCCATTTTATTTATAAAAAAGTAGCACACTATCTGCGGACATTGCATACCTATATTATTAATAAATACAATCATAAGATTCGATTCCAGCAATAAAATTGCTGGTAAATAACTTTTCCCAAAAATGGCCTATTCTCCGATAATCTGCCCAGACTATAATATACGGTACTCTAATGAAGCCCGTCCTCACTTACGGGTCAAAACGTAAAGTTTTGAACGTAAAATCTTCAGACATATCTATGAAGGCGTTCAGGAAAACGGATTATGGCGTAGAAGCTATAATTTTGAGCTTTACTACCTTTATAGTGAGCCTAGTATTGGTAGATCTATCAAAATAAACAGGCTGCGGTGGTTAGGCCACTTAGAGAGAATGAATGAGGTGGAGCCGTCGAAACACATTTATAGCCAGAGAACGGATGGAGTGAGAAGAAGAGGAAGGCCCAGGGCACGATTTAAGGACCATGTGGAGAACGACTTGCGAGTGTTAGGAGTGCGAAATTGGAAAACCGAGGCGAAGGATAGGAAGGAATGGAAGTTGATTCTGGACCAGGCCAAGACTCACCATGGGTTGTGGAGCCAATGATGATGATGATGCTGATCATTTTACAATCATTTCACTTACCTCGTTGAACATCAGCATCTGTAACGGAGCCTGATTTCAAGACATTAACAGCTGATTGAACTGCTTTGCCTACAGATCCAGCAGGTGCAGCGAGCAAAATACCAAACAAACCGCTGTCTGAATAGCTCACATTAACAGCGCACGCAGATACATCTGATGAGCCACCAAGAGCTTTGCTGTAGACTCCATTATCAAGTACGCCATATTTGATCTGAGGGCCAGCACATACAGCTTTCTGTAGAACTGCAAACGCAAGAGCTTCTTTGGTGTTCTTCAATGGAGCTCCTTCTCCTCCTACTGCAACAAAAGCAAGTGGTCCACCTTTGTTTGATCTGCAAAAAGAAATATTTGTCATATTCAGTTCTATCTTTGTACAAAGAAAGTTTTTTTTGGTTTTGTTATCCAAAAACAGGTTTTCTAAAACGTCAACATAGTGATTTATATGGTTTTCAAGAATCGATATATACAGTAGAGTGAAACTGGTAAGTCAGGTAACAGAAACCTATCAAAAAAATAAGTTGGGCACAAGGGCGGCTCTGGCAGGGAGGCGCTAGGTCCCGCTAGCTCATGAATGAGCTAGTAGTAGGTAGATATCTCATACAATTTATTTTGAAGGAATGTTTCTTTATATAAAACGCTAATAAATATTCAGTCGACGCGACGCCATGCTCCAAAACGTATACAAATACATATATAATTTAACAGCGTTCACCCGCACCATTGATTAAAAGCTACTACACAGTGTAGTTTTTAATCAATGCCCGCACCAGATGATGGACTCTTTTCCGAGCTGTTGTCAAGTTAGAAAAATATCGGGCGGTAGATGATAGGCGATGATAATAGGCGGGCTTGCCGTGTGTGAAATAAGAAATATCCTCAGATGCAGGTAGTAACTGGCAACGTTACATCTTAATATTAAGTTTGAACATACAACTTAACCAGTGTTTGGCATTGTGGCTATTTAGCAAGGACAGGGAGTAAGTAATCTTAACCACATTTTTCAATTTTTTAACAGTCAAAATTTCACCCTTTTCAATTTTACTAAGTGGGATTATTTACTTTTAGGTTCACTGATGATGGACTGATAAGTCCGAAAACGTTCTGAACGTAATCTTTTTTGATTTTTAAATTTTTTTTAAATTGTTATGAAAATATACCAATTACACCAGGAAGTTTTTTTACTTCACGTTAAATTTTACTTTTTTATTTATTTTTCGCAGTTTTTCTTCGTCAATGCTTTCGTTTCCTTTAATTTTTCTTCTAGTTTCCATTAGTTGCTTTGTTTCAGCGGTTATTTTTTCGTCTTTGCGTCTTTTAGGGCAGCACTTTACTTGGGCCTCTCGAATAGCTTCTACGATATTTTCGTTTAGGATATTTACAGTATTCATGCATTCATTTTGTTGTATGATTTTATTGATATTGTCTTGGTATTCATTTAAATTCGTTGGATCGTTCCATATTCGGTTGGCTTTCTTCCTAATCATTTTGGATCTTTCTGTTATTAATTATATATAAGTCCAAATCACTATAATCACTAATAAATTCTACATCAGATTGCTCAAGATCATTTCTCTTTATCAATTTCATAAACCTTACACTTACTGTATAGAAGAAACATACCAATCAATATTATACAAACCATCGAAAATATCTACTTCCATAATCGAATACAGGCAAAGATAAATGGCTCGAAGATGACTCGTTAAGCCCACTGCTCCTTAATATAATAATGGACGAAATAATAGAAGCAGTATGTAAAGGTCATGGTTACAGAATGGGGAACAAAGAAATCCGAATATTATGTTAAGTAGACGACGCGCATTAATCGCCGAGACAGAAGACGATCTCCAAAGATTAACACACATCTTCAATACAACAGCCAAGAAATACAATATGATAATATCAGCAGAAAAAACCAAATGTATGACAACATCTACATACCAACTACGATGTAAAATCGAAATTGATGGGAAAATAATAAAGCAGGAAGCAAGGTTTAGATATCTGGGAATAGATATAACCAGTTACGGAGATGTTGAAGAGGAAGTACGACAACAAAGCTTAAAAGCAATTAAAGTGGCGGAATCTCTTAATAGGACAAGACACAAAAGCAAGAATCTATAAAGCAGCAATCAGACTTATATTGACATACACGGCGGAGACAAGACCTGACACCTCTAAAATGAGACGACTACTAGAAACAACAGATGAAAATACTTCGACGAATATCAGAGGAGAAAAGTCTGTTGGATAGGAGAGAAGCGAAAATACAAGAAGATCATGCAATGTAGAAGACATAAATGAATGGGTGACAAAACGGAAACAGGAGTGGAACGAACACATTAGTAGAATGGCAGAGGATAGGATAAGTACGACTAGCATGAGATAAGTCATTAAGTGGACGAAGAAGTAAGTATTGGTAGACCAAGAAAAGGATGGTGCGATAATTTAAACAATTTAAGAGGCTAATATTAAAGAAGAAACAGGCTTTAAAGCCTACATATAAGACGGAAGAAGAAGAACTTTCATAAACTAAATTTTTTATTTCCGCCATTTTAGGGTAATATACACGAAATAAAAATGAAAATGTGTTGAAATCAGAGACATGTTAAGGATAGACCGGGCTAGTAATATGCCACTCAATGCATCGAGGTGTAACGCCGACATAGGATTGAGTGGTCTAGCCATCTTTGTCTGTCACATGCGCGGGATTGCTTGGTTAAAAGAGATAGATAGACCACCGATCTACTGTTTCCATGCTGTTTCCGCGTTACGCTTTTTTGGTGAGTATGCCTTGTCTACGCTTAATATGTCACTGGTTGAAACAAATGTATATTCGTGCACCAATTGTTAAGCGACCATCTGTATCGTTAGGGAATTGGAGCAACGTATGCGCACATTACTGCAACTGCAAGAAAAACACCACCAATATGTTTAATTCCAATGACGAGTCAGACTAGTGATCTGTAACTTTGGTTATTCATATTGATGACCAGTTGAGTGATATTTGTATGTTTTGTGAGTAAGTCTACAAAAACTACCAATTTATTAAAGGTTTGAAATAAGTTTATTACCTGAGTTCACCACCCTTGTAAGGAGATGGATTGGTGCTGCCTTCGCCATTTGCAATTCCCAAACTAGCAGCGAATTGATTCAACAAACTCTCGCTTACACCTGTACCAACAACTGCAGCACGGCCAGCTACAAAGTTGCTGGCTACGTAATGTTGTAACGTTTCTGATGAAACTTTACCTACTTGGGATTTTGGAATGAAGAGTGAGTTACCTAAACCTTTGCTACGGTAGGCAGCATTGTGAAGCAAATCGATGGCTCTTAACTGCAAAAGGAAAAAGTGTTATAAACGCAGCCAGGGTGTTAAAATGAACATACCTGTAAAGGTCTGGTTAAAATATCCAAAATTAATCTGTTGGAGAGCTCTGACACTTCCCAAGGTCTAAATTCTTGGTGGGTAGCTACTTCTGCTAAATATGGTAGAGCCTTTTCAACGGCACTTCTTGTTCCTTCTAAGGTATAGGAGATGGTTTCTCTATCAGATGTGGCTGTAAGATTTGCACCAACTTGTTGAATGTTTCGGATTATGGCAAACTGGGATGCATTTTTAGTGGACAAGCCTGCTGCTGTTCGTACAATATGAGTGGCACCTAAATTATCGGCTTTTTCATTACGGCTTCCAGCTCTGAAAAATACAGAAGTAGAAAAACAAGTTGCAATATAAGACTGTATTTTGAATCTCTGATCTTTGAATATGTAGTGTACACTGGTCAGTGTAAATATTTCATGTACATGTATCATGTACTGTCGGAAAAATGAAAGAATACCCATAAACGATCATATCAAGCACATATTTTGGATTTGTTGCCTTTTCTATAAATAACAAACGAGAGAGATAGATTATTAAGTGTTGTCTACAAAGCAAAAACGTTATGGGCCATTCCACGAACATACGCCTGTTTTGGATTACTTCGACAACGAATATTTTACTGTGCAACATAAGAAGTACGAAAGTAAATGGCGCTAATAATTATTCCAATAAACAACAATGTAATTTGCAATTTACTTTCGTTCTTCTTATTTTGCACAGTAAAATATTCGTTGTCGAAGTAATCCAAAACAGGCGTATGTTCGTGGAATAGGGTATATCCAATACATAAGCAGTTGCATATTTATAATTGACAGAGTGAGACGGCGATACAATTGTTCAACGTAGTTATATTAATTTAGTAGAAAATTTAAACTCACACTTGACTATTTCTGTACTTCTAATGTCAGTCTTAGAAAAACATTCAACATGAGTAGAGATAATGATTGTATAAACTACTATTCGAGTAATCGTGCTGGTCAACTATCATCTGACTGATTCGATTTCTGTCACTTTGACAGTTAAACTGGGTTAGGTTCGGTAGACTTTATAAATTTTAATAATCAGTCGTATTTACTTGAATAAATTCAGTTCTCTTAAAAGCTATTTTGATATTATATTGTATTTTTGGTTTGGCAAGTATTTATTTAATTAAAATACGTCAATAAAATTTGTAAGTAATCATCTGTCAATATGGTTAACTTATGTCTATGAGTTCGCCAAACGTGTACATATTACTCTGACTTTTCAATCATAGTGTATGAAATTACAGATTAGTATATTTTTATGAATGTACATTTATTTGCAGATAATGTCTGGAAAATGATCTGGATATTTAATGATCTGAATTCATTAAGTTTACTTTCATTTTAATCACTTAATGCAGCTGACATAAACGACATTTTTTAAATTCCTGTTACGATTTACGTCCACTGGCAACTATAACATGGAGAAATTCATAATACTACATTTGCTTACTCATTATTTTTGTATTATTAATCTATATCAAATAATTAATTACGGTAGTAATATTCTATTTCTCATGATCATCTTTCGTATTAAATTGTATATGACAGAAAAAAAGGCACGTCGTTGATTACTTTGGTAATGATTCTAGTTCGGTGATTATTCTAGTTGTCGATAGATGGCGCCATAATAAAAAAATAATCTTTTTTTAATTAGATAATAATATTACAAATATAATCTGTATAATTTATAAGACTATACAAATCAAAGAAAATACCATTTTATAAATGCAAGAAACGCATTTGATTTGTTTTTATTCCAAATTAAAAATAAAATGTGACAACTGTCAGATTTAACTAAAATGTCATGTTAGAATAAATGTCATAAATGTGTATTATCACGGACTTACCCTTTTTCCTATCATTTGTTACGCACTGAAAAATGATCATGAAAAGGACAATAGTAACATTTATCACCAATAAATATATATTATCAGAAAAAGAATAACATCACAAAACTTTTTTGACACATTCTTACGTAGCGAAAAATCGTATGGTCGGGTAGTAGTCACATCCGTTTATTTTCAGTATTAACTTAGTTTAGACTTTGTTTTGACTAGAAATTTTTTATTTGATTCGTATGGTTCTTTTCATGAGCATTTTTCAGTGCGTCACAAATGAGAGAAAAAAAGGTAAGTCCCTGATAATACACATTTATGACATTTATTCTAACATGACATTTTAGTTAAATCTGACAGTTGTCACATATTATATGCAATTTGGCATAAAAACAAATCAATTGCGTTTATTGCATTTATAAAATGGTATTTTCTTTGATTTGTATAGTCTTATAAATTGTACAGATTAAATTTTTTTATATAGAATAATATAATATTATTTAATATTATATTATTAGCGCCATCTATTGACAACTAGATAAAATGTTATAAATGTCACCGGCGAAATGTAATCAGCTACATGCGTTTTTTTCTGTTACATACAATTTAATGTGTTAGAGAGAAATCGAAAAACTGTAACGCACTGAAAAATGCTCATGAAAAGAACCATATGCATATCATCGATGACGCATGGGTATTCTTTCATTTTTCCGACTGTAACACATATTTTAAACTAGAAGTTAAACATTTAGGAATGCACGTCATAGATTTAATGACATCATAACCTATCTGTACAACTTGACGACACACAAATTCAACAAATTTTTCCTCATATATTAGTTTTTTTACTACCGTCAAGTTTAACAGAAAAACGCTGTTGCCAAATAAAAAACATATACATACCGGCTATACTATTTCTCTTTGTCTTTAAGAGTGTGAAACAAAGATAACTATCTGTACTATAAGTGTCAAACTGACATTTTCCTACAGAAGGTTATTTAGATTTTTGTTTATTTTTTTTTCTTCTTCTTTTATGGCTTTTGGGAGCTGTGCCCATTTAGCCAGCAGCATTTCTTAAAATTAACGCCTAACTACACCTACCATACAATAAAACTATCAAGGAACGAACCTAATCAAGGATAGATCATACTATCCGTTGCAAGATAATCCGGATGGAATTCCGACGATGTACAAAAAGTACATATTTTGTCGGAATTCCATCCGAATTATCTTGCAACGGATAGTAAGGGAACGTAAAGTTGGTAAAAAAATAAACTGTCGTTAAAATATGAACTAAATAAATAAAATATAATTTGCAATCAATAATTTGACATTATATTTAACCTAAAATATTATGACATACGCCAGTTACCATTTACAATTCTCCCCAAATATAATAATGACGTCATATAGACACGTCACAAATTCTAGCCAATGAAAGGTTCGCTGTAGTAGCAATGGCATGTCAAAAAATCTGATTATTCCCTACTTATTTTTTCAAATTTAGAATATGGCAACAAGGGGAAAATTACGTGCATTCCTTATTGTTTGACTTCTAGTTTAGTTTGCTTTTTACAGTCGTCAGAAGCAAGCATCTTTTGTATTTTCGGGAAAATGGAAAAAATTAAGTATTGTTCAGTGATTAAGTTCCTCCACAAAAAGGGGAAAACGCATGTGCAAATTAAAGCCGACCTGGACGAAGTATATCGTGAGCACCTTCGTTAGCAACAGTAAAATTTTGGAAAGCTGACTTTGTTCGTGATCATACGAGTGTCTTTGATGATGAGTGTCCCGAGAGGCTAAATGAAGTCACCATGTCGGAAATGATCAACAAAGTCCATGACAAGACTATGGCAGATCGTCGAATCAAGCTCCGCAAGTTAGTGGAGGCCCTAAACATTTCCTACGAACAAGTCACAACATCATTCAGCATCATTTGGACATGAAAAAGCTATCCGCGCGATGGGTCACGAGTTTGCTGACAATCGACCAAATGCGAAAACGTGTGACTACTTCGGAGACGCTTTTGGCGATGATACGGCGCTATCCGAAGGATTTTTTTCGCCAATTTATCAACGTTTATGAAACCTGGGTGCATTATTACACACCGGAAACCAAAGAACAGTCGAAACAGTGGCGCAAACGCGGCGAAGGCCGGCTGAAGAAGACAAAAAGTGCACATTCGGCCGGCAAAACGTGAAACGCCCCGGTCTGGCACACCAAAAAGTACTCTTTCACCAAGACAACGACGCACCGGCTCTCCAATCGGTCGTCGCTGTGACAAAATTACACGAATTGGGCTATGAATTGGTTGAACACCAACCATATTCCCCAGATATTGCCGCCAGCGATTTTTCCTGTTTCCACACCTATGTTGAGAAAACCGACTATGTTGAGAAATAAATCGATTTAATCCCAAAAAACTTTTTTTTTTCGTCAAGGGCTAGTTTCATATCAATCCACCCTCGTACAACCCAAGCAACCGACCACTCGTTATGGAAGGCTGCAAGTACCTTACAAAGGCAAAACTATACCATCAGTAAGAAAGAAACTGCAAAATGGACGAAAAGTCCACAAGAAAAAGCCCAAACACTTATGACACACCTTAAACAAGTTTTTACGCCAAATGACAGAAAATACACAATACAAACTGAAGAAGACATTATTTCAATACTCACAAAATCGTATTAACTAGAACTTCCTGAAAAAAGATTCACAAAATAATATGAGTAAAAAATATTTGATACAAAAAGGCACCAAATAAAACCTTATTATTTGAAAAAACTCTTCAGCAACTCCCAGAGAAAGGATTCTAATTTCTAACACAGTGATTTAACTCTATAATGAGATTAGGTCATTTCCAGCACAATGAAATTTTTCATAGATAACAATAATACTAAATGTTGTTCTGAAGCTATTTCCTTGTGGCATTTTTATGATTAACTATTTATATGGGAAATAAGCCACAATTAAATTGAAAAAAATAATTTTATTAACGTTTCGACGCCCAAATCGGGTGTCGTTGTCAAAATAACTGGTTAATATCGCTGGTTTTCCCTCGGTGATTTACTATGGAATCTCTAACGCGAGAATTTTACTGTCATAGTTGCATTTGATTGTCTTTTTAAAGACAGATCACATGGTATGATTTTTTTTGTGACTGATATTCTTGAGTTGGGGTTGATTTCATGTAATCTAATGAACTATCTTTCAGTAAAGTCGTCCCAGGAACGCAACTCATAAATATTGGCAATATAAATGAGTCAGAATTAATAAAGTCCTTATGAGAATGAGAAAAAGAATTTGTAATTGAACATTAGAGATATTAAATTAAAACTATTTTAGAAAGACAATCTACAATTTTAGGTTCATATGCTTTAAGTTTATTTGATATACTACAGTTATTACGCATATGAATCCTAAAATTGTAGATTTCCTTTCTAAAATAGTTTTAATTTAATCTCTCTAATGTTCTACAAATTCTTTTTGATAAAATCGGCATCACCGCACTAAAAACTCTCATAAGGACTGCATTGCCATGTTCCTTACACTGTAAAGTCAAAGTGAGATGGACTATATATAATCTTGAAGTCCTATCACTAACAGAAACTTCCAGGTAAAGTATGAGAATAAATACACAAGCATACAACAAATTCTCACTAGAGTGCCCCAAGAAACTACGGCCCATATTATACCTTATACTCACTGCTGACCTACCAACAGATACATATTATATGACCACAGTCACATCTTCAGATGATACAGCAATACTATCATCTTACAAAAATCCCAAAATAGCGTCAAAACTCCTAAAAAATAACTTAAACAAAATACAACAGAGGAGAGTCAAAATAAATGAAAACAAATATAACATTTACCACTTGTAGGGAAATATGTCCAACTGTATACTTAAACTGTAAAGGACTCTCACAAGGGGATGAAGTCAAATATCTAGATATATACTTGTACAAAAGATTAAACTGGAGGAATCACATATTTAATTAGCAAAAACAACTAGGTCATAAGTTAAGGAACATGTATTAGTAGTTGTTAGGCTATAAACTGAAAATAAAATAGTAATTTAGAAATCCATCCTGAAACCAGTTTGGACTTATGGGGAACCATTGCACACTTCACTATGATACAAAGATTTAAATCCAAAATATTGAGAACAGTACCAGGAGTTCCATGATTCATAACCAATTAAGCCATCCATCGAGACACCAGATTAACATATTGTCAAAGATGATATCAAAAAGTATGTGAAAAACATACAGATAAATAATTCAAGTGCATATTGAATGTGTTTGCAAAAAGTTTGACAGCTAAACACTTGTCAAACTCAGTTGGATGATAGCAAATACTATTAACTGTAATACATCCAACTCCCACAGAAATCTGGAAGCACTTTGCCACTAGCACCACTGTCACTGTTGTGACAACGTAAAATTTGACTTAAACATTCAAATTTGATTTTATAAATTTTTGAATAACAAGCTAATTTTGCTAAATTAAATTAAAATAAAAATAGTTCAAACACTTTATACGAAATTACCTCACCACAAGGGAACCAACTTACTGGCCTACCGACAATGCAAAAATACCTGATCTACTCGACTTTTATATTGTTAAAGGAATTAATGTTAAATTGGCAAAAGTAGAATCTTGTTACGATCTACCCTCTGACCACTCTAGCGTAATCGCGACATGGTATGCACAAATAACAAACAGTACTAAACAACCATCACTATACAGTAACAAAACAGACTGGAGCATTTTCAAGACTAAACTAGATGAACTAATTGACATAAACATCCCATTGAAAACAGAAAGTGACATCTACGCAGCAGTAGAAAATCTTCAGAAATCTATACAAGAAGCTGCTTGGTATGCTACCCCTGACTGCTACCAAACAGAATTGAAAGAGAATTGCCCAACTGTAATAAAGGAAATGATTGCTAGAAAGAGAAAAATAAAGGAAGAGTGGCGAAGAAAAAGAACACATGAGAACAAGGCGAAATTAAATAAAATCACCAAGGAAATTAAACTACAATTGCATAATATCAAAAATAACAAAATACAAGAATATCTTAAAGGTTTATCAGCAAACGCAGATAGTGAATATACCCTTTGGAAGGCCACGAGAAAAATCAAACACCCGAAACAACAAATACCACCAATACGAAACCAAGAGGGAAACTGGTGTAGAAATAATAAGGAAAAAGCCGAAGCATTTGCAAATCACCTCACTAATGTATTCCAGCCACATCCCATGGAAGATGGTGACACAGAGGAAGAAATAAATGACTTCCTGGAATCGCCCTACCAGATGGATTTACCTATACAAAAAATCACCACTAAAGAAGTTAGAAATATGATCCAGCATGAAATCAGTCCAAAAAAAGCTCCAGGGTATGACCTGATCAACGGGAAAGTACTGCAGCAATTGACATGCAAAGGTCTGAAAATGATAACGCAAGTATTTAATGCAATATTTAGGCTAGGTTACTACCCAGAACAATGGAAAGTTGCTCAAATTATTCTCATACCTAAGCCAGGGAAAAATAAAACTCAGGTGACTTCATACAGACCAATAAGCCTGCTACCTGTTCTATCAAAATTTTTGGAAAAACTTCTCCTTAAACAATTATCCCCAGTTATAGAAGAAAGGAAACTAATTCCCCAACACCAATTTGGGTTCAGAACACAACACGGAACGATAGAACAGGTACATAGACTGGTAAAACACATCAGAAGTGATCTAGAAAATAAAAGGTATTGTTCTGCTGCATTCCTGGACATTGGTCAGGCCTTCGACAAGGTATGGCATGCTGGTATGCTCTTTAAACTAAAGAAAAACCTTCCTCATCCTTTTTATCAAATCCTAAAAAGCTATATTTCCAACCGACATTTCCTAGTCAAGCAGGATAATGAATACACAAGCCTAAGACCAATAAAAGCCGGAGTACCACAAGGAAGTGTCTTGGGACCGATATTGTACTTGCTCTACACTGCTGACCTACCCACAAGTAACAAAACAACGTGTGCAACTTTTGCTGATGACACTGCTGTACTAGCCTCTCACCATGATCCAAATACAGCATCCAGAACCCTTCAGAAAGACCTTAATAATATACAAATATGGCTTAAAAAATGGAAGATAAAGGCGAATGAGAGTAAATCCATCCATGTAACCTTCACCATGAGAAGACAAACATGTCCATCTGTAACACTAAATGAAACTCAACTCCCACAAACCGATACTGTCAAGTACCTAGGAATCCATCTTGATAGGAGATTAACTTGGCAAAAACACATTTTTACAAAAAGAAAACAACTAGGAATAAAATTTCGAGAAATGTACTGGATCATCGGTCGTAAATCTCAACTATCACTTGAAAACAAACTGCTGATATATAAAACTATATTAAAACCAGTGTGGACCTATGGTATCCAACTTTGGGGGACAGCCAGTCAAACTAACCTAGAAATATTGCAGAGATTCCAGAACAAAGTCCTTAGAACAATGCTGAATGCCCCTTGGTACGTGCCAAACTATGTGATAGAGCAAGACCTCAATGTGCCATCCATAAAAACAGTAATAACGGAATATTACAAAAAATATTCCAAGAGACTAGAATCTCATCCAAATGAGTTAGCCAGCAACCTTACTGATGACCACAATGATGTACGACGCCTGAAGAGATTCAAAGTAGTGGATCTAGCAAGAAGATTCGAATAATCTGTGATAACTAAACTTATTTTAATTTGTTTTAATTTAATTTATGTAAAGAGGGTGATCACTGGATCTCCCTCTACAGGTCAAAATTTTCAATTTTTGTCAAATAATTTACCTATTGTTCTCAGTTGAGGACAGATTGTAAATATTACAACATTAAATAAAAAAAAAAAAAAAAAAAAAAAAAAAAAAAAACTTTATACGAAAACAATAATAAAGCAATTTTATAAATGTAAGGTTAGATTGCTCTGGTTATCACTGTAGACTGCCTAGATGGCGCTATTTTTTTGTTTCCTCAAATGTAATGGAAAATGTCAAGAGTTGTATGTATTACAGTCCATAGTATTTGATGATACTGCACAAGACGAGTGTAGCGAGTGCAGTTAGCCACCCTCTCAGAAGTAGGTGTAGACTTAACTACACCAGTGTGACACTTATTTGGCTACACTTTTTAAAGAAACAGGTTAGTGTACCACTTACACGTAATAAAGAAACAACTTAGTGTAGCACTTCTACACTTTTTCACAATTAATAGGTTTATTCTAGCATCAGTTTTAAATGGTTTGAAACCATCAGCGAATAGTCGACCAGTGCGAGTAAGAGGGGATAGCACTGGTGACTGTATTATGTTCTCTCACTGACCAACTGTTTGCTGACGGTTTGTGACTAGTTTTACTGTTTGCTAGAACAAACCTAATGTTACACCTAAAAACAAAGGAACATACCTAATAATTGAGGCGCTCAGAGCAACAGTGGCCTAAGCCACTAATTGACCATTTTTAGATTAATATATCAATAAAATCAGCAACATTAAATCTTCGGATTAACAAGGGTCTACACAACCTACCTCTATGTTTGCCTAAATGGCACTACACAATTTGTAGCGCCATTCCATAAGCATAATGGATATATGAATCCAAAGATTGCATTTATCTCAAAACTCGTTTTTGGGGTTAGGCCTGCTCTGAGCTCTAAGCACCTCAATTATTCATGTATCTAACACATATTTTACAAACCTGAATACAATTGAAACTCTTGTAAGACTGGCGTCATTATCTACTGCTGCAACAACTAGTTTGTTGGGAAGAGTACTAGTTCTGAGTTCAGCACTTGGATTACCTGATACTGGCAGGGCTTGAGAATAGCTTCTTGCCTAAAAGTTTTACATTTCATACATCTAATATGTTTACATTTTTGCTACTTACGGAAATTGCTCGCAAGATTGGAGTTCTTGTAAGAGTAGAAGCCATACTTCTCAATGCTAAAATTGAAAAATTTTGTTACATAATTTTGACCTAACCTTTACACAAAAATAAAATGATCCTATATTGTTTTTATATATACACATCAGTTAGTTTGATTTGAATAGAAAAGAAACAAATATAAAAAGACTTACAAGGTGTGTGAAAACTTATAAAACAAATATCTTTCTTCCCAAAATTTTCAGAATTTATTACCTGACAGCATAATCTGACAGAAGTGACAGCACAAACTGACAGAAGTGACAGCACAACCGTCAACTTTTTGTCATTGACAATTGACAGCTTATAAAAGCAATAGGGCTTTTCATTCACAGTCATTTGTTTCGAGCTTCTGTCATGTGTCAGATAATATTAATATATCTACGTCATACGTTATTGATATAACCAATGATACAAACCTAAAGGCGGCGCCAGATATGCGGTATTTGGCAAATACTGAACAAGTGCTTGCTAAATATCAAATATTTGAGTGCTCATGAAGTGTTCGTTAAACGGCAAGCACCTTGCACCACATATTCGAGATTTTTCGTATATCGAGCCACTGTGGGAACAGCAAATATATTCTAAACGAACAAAAAAAGGTACAGAATGGATAGTGATACAGAGCTTCTTATAAATTCAGCTGCTTTTGTCATTATGTCTGGTGGAAGTTTATTATTAAATAGCAGAAAAAATCAATTTGCATTCCATATTATAGGTTCATTTTCATAAGCATCCAAAAATTGTAAAATACGTTCATTGGTCCACTCCATATTTATTATTTTCAATATTTTCTGCACTCTGTGACAATAACTAAACTACTTTAATATACGTTATAAACTTTAACCTAACCTAAAAAACTTGCTTGTGCTTGCAAAAATATGTGGATGACACTAAAAATATTCAAACGGCGAATATTTGTTTACTTTGAAGTGTTGAAAAGACCGACAACGTACGGGAACACGACAAATATTTGACAAGCACTAAAATTGGTCAATGCCAAATAGCAAGCAACCCATCCACACTAATAGGCAAATAGCAAGCATTTGCTCGGTATTTGCCAAATACCGCATATCTGGCGCCGCCTTAAGAAGTATGACGTAGATATATTAATATTAGGGCCCTGATTCTAAATCAAATTTCGACACTAAACAAGTCGCTTTCAATATGGCGACGGTTGAAATGCGATTGTGCGAGCCTTGTGGATTTTAGTTGAACTAACGAAGTGACGTCATGAAATAGCGACTATCGAAATTAATAGCGACTTTAAAAAGGGTGTTGATATTATAATTTCGACTGTCGAAATTATTTGACACGGAGATGAATGAATGGCCAAAAGCGAGGTTAGGTTTAGTTTAGATGTGTTTTGTTTATTTCTTGCAAGGAAAACTAAAGCAAAAGGTATTATAATATAGCTGGGTTGAATTGAAATTTGCTTGTTTTGAGGAATTAGATAGAATAGTATTAAATTAGAAATATAATAATTGAGAATGTCCACAACATGAATCATCAACTCAATGAAAGATGTAAGGTAATAATCTGGGAAAATTAGTAAAAAACAAGAAAAATTAATTACCAGCTATTTTATTGCTGGACATGCTGAAATCAAATCTTAAGATTTCCTATATTAGTAATATAGCTGTGCAAAGTCCACAGAAAGTGTGCTATTTTGTTTATAAACAAATTAGCGCTCCGAAATCTTTTTTTTATTATTGCTCTATAACTCCGAAAATTTTAACTTTAAACCAAAACACTCACATAAAAATTGACAGTAATTTAATTCTGCACATTGATAATTTATTCCAATTTCCTTCGACGGAAATTTTCCTCGGAAAATTCGGGTTTTCCAAACAAAATCTTTAATTTTCAACTAAAATTTGAGGGAAGTAATTATTTATCAATAATTAAATAATTTGGTAACAGTGACATAAATCTTTTTTGTTATAAGTTGTATCTTGAAGATATGAAAATTTGTATGTACAAAGAAGACCGGAATTAAAAGGTATCTAATGGTTCAAAGATTAAAATCCTGTTGTTTATAACTCTGTCGCAAATGCCGGTCAAATTTGACCGGTTATACCTGGAATCACTCCTCGCAATTCAATTTGTTTTTCTTCGAAAAGGACACAGAAGCCGTGCCCTTTTCAACAGCGTTAACTTAATTTAATTAAATCTAATATTTTCTGAGGGGTTCTATTTGTTTATAAGCCAAAAAATTGTTTCTTTATAACATTCCTAAGACCGCTCAAATGGTCCAATTTCAATCCTGTAAGGTACGTTGAATAGATAGTGCTTTTTTATACGAAAATCATAGTTATTCTGGTGTATCATAATCTTTCTGGTTATTATTTCGACCGAAATTTTTTAATTAACATTTTAATTATTGCTAAACTATTGGTTAGGTTGTCGCCTGTTTCCTGATATACAGAGAGGGGCTAAATTATGGAATAAATTCATTTTCTCTAAAATGGACGATTTTAGAGAAAAATCCCGAAACAGGTCGATTTTTATTTTTAAATTAAATTTCTTGGCATATATTTCAAACTAGTGACGTCATCCATCCGAGCGTGATGACGTAATCGATTATTTTTTTAAATAGGAATAGGGGTTCGTGTTGTAGCTCATTTACAAAGGCGTTCAATTCTCTATTCAGTATTATAAACATTAATATCATTATTTATACAGGGAGGCCAAAAAAATTTTTAAATTAAATTAATTGACGCAAGAAGAAGAATGCATGTAATTTATTTAACTCAAAATATATTCTATTGCTGTCAGAAAATAGAAAAAAATGTTTATTTTGCAAATAAACATTGCTTTTAGCTTAAATTAAATGTTCAAACTGCCAATAGGTAGGAGCATTGATTAATAAGTACGTAGGAGGGAGGCTGTTTGTGATTTAATTTAAGCGAAAAGAAATGCTTATTTGTGAAATAAACCTTTTCTTCTATTTTCTGACAGCAGTACAATGTATTTTGAGTTAAATAAATTACATACATTCTTCTTTTTGCGCTAATTAATTTAATTCAAAAATTTTTTTTGGCAACCCTGTATAAATACCTAATGAGAATAATGTTTATATTACTGAATAGAGAATTGAACGCCCTTTCAAATGACCTACCACACGACCCCTATTCCCATTAACAAAATTATCGATTACGTCATCACGCTCAGATGGATGACGTCACTAGTAAGAAATATATGCCAAAAAATTCTAATTTAAAAATAAAAATCGACCTCTTTCGGGATTTTGCTCCAAAATCGCCCGTTTTAAAGAAATGAATTTATTCCATAATTTAGCCCCTCTGTATAATCTATTATAATAAATCTTTCATGTCATCAATTATTTAATTATTGATAAATAATTAGGTACTTCCCTAAAATTTTAATTGAAAATTGCAGATTTTTTGGGAAAACTCGGACTTTCTGAGTAAAATTTTTGTTGAAGGAAATCGGAAAAAAAAATAACTTTGTGCAGAACTAAATTACGGTGAATTTTTATTTGAGTGTTTTTGGCTCAAAGGAAAAATTTTAGGAGTTACAGACCACTAATTGAAAAATAAAGAAGATTTAGAAGGGCTAATTTGTTTAAAAATAAAATAACACACTTTCTGCGGACTTGTCATACCCCATATTACTAATAAAGTAACGCATAAATCCGTTATTTCGTAAACTGGTTACTTTAGGAAAATTCCCGAAACACGTCGATTTTTATTTTTAAATTACGGTTTTTTGGCATATATCATACTAGTGAAGTCATCCATCTGGGCGTGATGACGTAATCGATGATTTTTTTAAATGAGAATAGGGGTCATATGATAGCTCATTTAAAAGGGTATTCAATTCTCTATCCAAGAATATAAACATTAACATAATTATTTATACAGTGTGTTCAAAAAACATTTATTAATTAAAATAAGTGAGACAAAAAGAAGAATATAATGTAATTATTTAATTCAAAATACATTTTACTACTGTCAGTAAACAGAAAAAAATTTTATTTGACAAATAAACATTGATTTTCGCTTAAACGAAATGTTCAAACTGCCAAGCGACAGGTGGGTGGCAGCTTTAACATTGAATTTAAGCAAACAACAATATTTATTTCTCAAATAAACATTTTTTTCCTGTTTTCTGACAACAGTAAAACGTATTTTGAATTAAATAAATTACGTACATTCTTCTTTTTGTTTCAATTATTTTAATTAAAAAAATGTTTTTTGAACACCTTGTATAAATAATTAGGTAAATGTTTATATTAGTGAATAGAGAATTGAATACCCTTTCAAATGACCTATCACATGACCATTCTCATTTAAAAAAATCATCGATTACGTCATCGCGCCCAGATGGATGACGTCACTAGTATAATATATATGCCAAAAAATCTGAATCTAAAAATAAAAATCGACCCGTTTCAGGATTTTTCATTAATGTCGCTGGTTTACGAAATAATGAATTTATGCGTTACTTTATGGACGCACTGTATATGCAATCTTAAGATTCGATTTTAGCAATAAAATAGCTGGTAAATAATTTTTCCCAAAAATTGCATTTTTTTCGATAATTTTCCCAGACTATCAACAAGTTCCAATAAACGGGAGCGCCAACCCAAATTCTGAGCAGTCTCAACATGATAAGGTTAATATCCCCAGTTGTAACTAATATCGAAATGAATAAGAATCGCTATATTCTGCGGCTGTCATGGCGGTGTCGAAATGAAATTGCGACTGTCGAAATGAATTAGAATCAGGGCCCTGATTCTAAATCAAATTTCGACACTAAACAAGTCGCTTTCAATATGGCGACGGTTGAAATGCGATTGTGCGAGCCTTGTGGATTTTAGTTGAACTAACGAAGTGACGTCATGAAATAGCGACTATCGAAATTAATAGCGACTTTAAAAAGGGTGTTGATATTATAATTTCGACTGTCGAAATTATTTGACACGGAGATGAACGATTGGCCAAAAGCGAGGTTAGGTTTAGTTTAGATGTGTTTTGTTTATTTCTTGCAAGGAAAACTAAAGCAAAAGGTATTATAATATAGCTGGGTTTAATTGAAATTTGCTTGTTTTGAGGAATTAGATAGAATAGTATTAAATTAGAAATATAATAATTGAGAATGTCCACAACATGAATCATCAACTCAATGAAAGATGTAAGGTAATAATCTGGGAAAATTAGTAAAAAACAAGAAAAATTAATTACCAGCTATTTTATTGCTGGACATGCTGAAATCAAATCTTAAGACTTCCTATATTAGTAATATAGCTGTGCAAGGTCCACAGAAAGTGTGCTATTTTGTTTATAAACAAATTAGCGCTCCGAAATCTTTTTTTATTATTGCTCTATAACTCCGAAAATTTTAACTTTAAACCAAAACACTCACATAAAAATTGACAGTAATTCTGCACATTGATAATTTATTCCAATTTCCTTCGACGGAAATTTTCCTCGGAAAATTCGGGTTTTCCAAACAAAATCTTTAATTTTCAACTAAAATTTGAGGGAAGTAATTATTTATCAATAATTAAATAATTTGGTGACAGTGACATAAATCTTTTTTGTTATAAGTGTCTTGAAGATATGAAAATTTGTATGTACAAAGAGGACCGGAATTAAAAGGTATCTAATGGTTCAAAGATTAAAATCCTGTTGTTTATAACTCTGTCACAAATGCCGGTCAGATTTGACCGGTTATACCTGGAATCACTCCTCGCAATTCAATTTGTTTTTCTTCGAAAAGGACACAGAAGCCGTGCCCTTTTCAACAGCGTTAACTTAATTTAATTAAATCTAATATTTTCTGAGGGGTTCTATTTGTTTATAAGCCAAAAAATTGTTTCTTTATAACATTCCTGAGACCGCTCAAATGGTCCAATTTCAATCCTGTAAGGAACGTTGAATAGGTATAGTGCTTTTTTATACGAAAATCATAGTTATTCTGGTGTATCATAATCTTTCTGGTTATTATTTCGACCGAAATTTTTTAATTAACATTTTAATTATTGCTAAACTATTGGTTAGATTGTCGCCGGTCTCCTGATATACAGAGGGGGGCTAAATTATGGAATAAATTCATTTTCTCTAAAATTTTTTACGATTTTAGAGAAAAATCCCGAAACAGGTCGATTTTTATTTTTAAATTAAATTTCTTGGCATATATTTCAAACTAGTGACGTCATCCATCCGAGCGTGATGACGTAATCGATTATTTTTTTAAATAGGAATAGGGGTTCGTGTTGTAGCTCATTTACAAAGGCGTTCAATTCTCTATTCAGTATTATAAACATTAATATCATTATTTATACAGGGAGGCCAAAAAAATTTTTGAATTAAATTAATTGACGTAAGAAGAAGAATGCATGTAATTTATTTAACTCAAAATACATTCTATTGCTGTCAGAAAATAGAAAAAAATGTTTATTTTGCAAATAAACATTGCTTTTAGCTTAAATTAAATGTTCAAACTGCCAATAGGTAGGAGGGAGGCTGTTTGTGATTTAATTTAAGCGAAAAGAAATGCTTATTTGTGAAATAAACCTTTTCTTCTATTTTCTGACAGCAGTACAATGTATTTTGAGTTAAATAAATTAAAATTCAAAAATTTTTTTTGGCAACCCTGTATAAATACCTAATGATAATAATGTTTATATTACTGAATAGAGAATTGAACGCCCTTTCAAATGACCTACCACACGACCCCTATTCCCATTAACAAAATTATCGATTACGTCATCACGCTCAGATGGATGACGTCACTAGTAAGAAATATATGCCAAAAAATTGTAATTTAAAAATAAAAATCGACCTCTTTCGGGATTTTGCTCCAAAATCGTCCGTTTTAAAGAAATGAATTTATTCCATAATTTAGCCCCTCTGTATAATCTACTATAATAAATCTTTCATGTCATTAATTATTTAATTATTGATAAATAATTAGGTACTTCCCTAAAATTTTAATTGAAAATTGCAGATTTTTTGGGAAAACTCGGATTTTCTGAGTAAAATTTTTGTTGAAGGAAATCGGAAAAAAAAATTTGTGCAGAACTAAATTACGGTGAATTTTTATTTGAGTGTTTTTGGCTCAAAGGAAAAATTTTAGGAGTTACAGACCACTAATTGAAAAATAAAGAAGATTTAGAAGTGCTAATTTGTTTATAAATAAAATAACACACTTTCTGCGGACTTGTCATACCCCATATTACTAATAAAGTAACGCATAAATTCGTTATTTCGTAAACTGGTTACTTTAAGGAAAATTCCCGAAACACGTCGATTTTTATTTTTAAATTACGGTTTTTTGGCATATATATCATACTAGTGAAGTCATCCATCTGGGCGTGATGACGTAATCGATGATTTTTTTAAATGAGAATAGGGGTCATATGATAGCTCATTTAAAAGGGTATTCAATTCTCTATCCAAGAATATAAACATTAACATAATTATTTATACAGTGTGTTCAAAAAACATTTTTTAATTAAAATAAGTGAGACAAAAAGAAGAATATAATGTAATTATTTAATTCAAAATACATTTTACTACTGTCAGTAAACAGAAAAAAATTTTATTTGACAAATAAACATTGATTTTCGCTTAAACGAAATGTTCAAACTGCCAAGCGACAGGTGGGTGGCAGCTTTAACATTGAATTTAAGCAAAAAACAATATTTATTTCTCAAATAAACATTTTTTTCCTGTTTTCGGACAACAGTAAAACGTATTTTGAATTAAATAAATTACGTACATTCTTCTTTTTGTTTCAATTATTTTAATTAAAAAAATGTTTTTTGAACACCTTGTATAAATAATTAGGTAAATGTTTATATTAGTGAATAGAGAATTGAATACCCTTTCAAATGAGCTATCACATGACCATTCTCATTTAAAAAAATCATCGATTACGTCATCGCGCCCAGATGGATGACGTCACTAGTATGATATATATGCCAAAAAATCTGAATCTAAAAATAAAAATCGACCCGTTTCAGGATTTTTCATTAATGTCGCTGGTTTACGAAATAATGAATTTATGCGTTACTTTATGGACGCACTGTATATGCAATCTTAAGATTCGATTTTAGCAATAAAATAGCTGGTAAATAATTTTTCCCAAAAATGGCATTTTTTCGATAATTTTCCCAGACTATCAACAAGTTCCAATAAACGGGAGCGCCAACCCAAATTCTGAGCAGTCTCAACATGATAAGATTAATATCCCCAGTTGTAACTAATATCGAAATGAATAAGAATCGCTATTTTCTGCGGCTGTCATGGCGGTGTCGAAATGAAATTGCGACTGTCGAAATGAATTAGAATCAGGGCCCTGGGCCCTGATTCTAATTTAGGTCTGTTCCTTTGTTTTTTAGTGTTACACTTTTGAGTGTAAGTGTACGAAATTCTATGAACATTTGAGTGTAAAATGACAGCGGATGTGACAGCGGCTCATGACAGCGGACAGTATTAAACGAAAATTATCGGTGTGCCAATCAAGCAAAGGGACAAGGAACTTCCGAATATGGCCTAACTGGGGGCACATAACATAACATAACCTAATTAATCCTAATATTTACATTTGTAAAGAATATCCTGTTTGTTTTTATTGTCGATTGTGCAGCAAATCAAATATAAAGTAGTTTATCGCCTACAGAACTGAATTAGTCCATAGCAGTTATCAGTTTTTCTTTCTTGGGAAGCTTATACATGTAACTTGTATTGTTGTAAATTGTGGGAGTAGGGCAGACAGGGAAAAGTCTTATTTTGTACTGTTCCCAAGGCTCCCCATGCAATACATTTAAATGAATTATCCAAACAAAGCTGGGGACAATGGATAAAAGCCACAAGAAGAACAGATATAAGGGAACTAAAATTAAAATATGAAAAGTAAACATTTTGTAAGTGGTAAGTTTAATGTAATTCAATTAATAAGGATTTTAAATGTCTACAATAATAATAAAGATGTGATAATTCAAGCTTAATTATTAGGAAAGCCAGCCATGTTTCACTTCCATGAAGCAGAGAAGGGAGGTATATAATATACTGTCCCTTTTGTCTTCTCACTAATTTCTCTTTTGCTAATGAAACCTGTAGTGAGGGAGTGATATAATCGTGATGTTTTAGCAATTCTGTTGTTCATTTTTTTTGCATTTTTTGTCTATTATAGTTTATAAATATTCAAAATCATTCATATGTTCTACTAAATTTCCGTCTAGGTTTATATGGATTTCTCTCAGTGTCTTGGAAATAAGTAAAGTTTTAGTCTTTGCTAATTTTATTTTCATTCCTTTGTCTGCAAGTTCTCTCGTCTATAAATTTAGGTTGCTTTGTAAAGATTTCTCTGAACTTGGTATCAATGCAATGTCATCTGCAGATACACATTTACTCAGAGTTATACTTTTTAATCAATGGTAACCTAAATCTAATTTTCGGGACTCTACTGCATTTTTTTTATTGGTTCATTCATATATATAATATAATGAATAGCAGTGAGCTTAAAACTCCACCTTGCCTTACTCCTTGTGTATTAGCAAATTTGTTTGATTCACAGTTTAATGATCGCACAATGTTCCAGTACATAAATTTTACTTGCATCAATTAGTTCTCCTCCAACATCGAACAGTTCAAGCCCTTTCCAAATGTGATGTCCGGGTACCTTGTCAAAGGCTTTTTCCATTGTCTTATAGTAAAGATATGATCTTGGACACTGTGCCCGGTCAGAAACCTTTTTGTGCATCGTCTAGTTGATGTTCCACTTTCTTTCTCAGTCTCATCTCCAGTGTTCATTCATAAATCTTAGCCAGTACACTTAGCATGAAAATACCTCGATAATTTGAACATTACTTTTTTACCTCCCTTCTTTACCAGAAGAGCCATTACTGCTGTTGCCCAATCTTCTGGGATGCGTTTCTGTTTCCAAATTGTTATCAGTAATTTGTGTAAGTAGTGTAATGCAGATTCCCCCATATATTTCAACAATCGTGTTTTGATATTATCTATTCCTGCCACTTTACCATTTTTCATTTTTGCAATGGCTTCCGTTAATTCTTCCATTGTTATTTCATTACTCAACTCTTTGGAATATTTACTCCATCTATTAACTATATCTTGTGGTTGGGTAAGTGTTTCTCCATTTTATTTTTTTTTTATTTGCACGACAGTACTACCTGATTTACCTCTCATTTTTTCAGACCTTAATAGAACAATTTTTGGTTTGTCCTACTACTGTCTTGCTCCATCTTTTCTCCAAATCTCTCCCACTGTTCCAATTTAGCTTTTTTAACTTTTTCTTTCACAAGCTTCCTTGCTTATTAACTGTTATTTTCTAGATAAGCTCTCCATGGTACTTTCTTTTCTTTCACAGCTATTTTTATCTCTTCGCTCCACCAACTAGTCCTTTTTTTTGACTACTTTTATTCAATAAAAATATTAAAATACTCTTGTGATAGTGAAGAGACAGTTTATGTTTCCTTTCGATCCAGAGGCGATACACAATCTCCAGACAGTTGTTTCTGCCTTACGGCGTCCCCAGTGGAGCTGCCTACACACCTCTGAATCAAAACGAAATCAAATTGTCTATTTAAGTGGAATTTCAAAAATAGTTATCTACTATTAGGATGCTTCAGCGATATCTCTTAAAGAAAAGAGAAAAGTCCCAGATACAAAATTCACTATTAAAATAGTAAATAATTATTTAAATCTGAAACTTTTCTTATTGGAACCCCTTTCTGGTACATCCTTAATCTCTTTTTGACTTTTACAATTTCGGACTTTGAATTATCTTTCTGATCTTTTTTCTAGATTAATGAAAGCAGAATGTAACTGTATACTGCAGAGTCCTTTTCCCTTTCTTTATTCATCATCTCTTGTCTTATAAATTGTAAAAGTCAGAGATTAAGGATGTTACCAGAAAGAAGTTCCAATAAGAAAAGTGTCAGATATAAATAATTATTTACTATTTTTATTTTAATAGTGAATTTTATATCTGGGACTTTTCTTTATTCTTGTGATACTTTCCACATTTTTATGATTTTTTTATGGTACACAATGTAGAATTTTTATTTATGTCTTTGTTTTAGGAACAACCACTGGATATTTAAAAGGTATAAAAAGAAGAAACTGCTGGAATTTCAAAACAAATGTGTTTGACTAGTAAAGATTTGGATAAATAACAGGAGTTACTTTGGGCTATAGCTAAGTGCAGATTTATTTCCTTGTGGCTTCCTATGTTAATTCTTATTAATTATACACTTAAATATGTTTTTAGTCTCAGGAAGATTTTATATTTGATTATTTTTGAATAAACATTATTATTATTATTACCTTAATTTCCATTAAATAAATTAACTGTAATCAATAAAGTAATCGTTTAATTGTTAATAAATTATCAAGTATGATTCCCAAATATTTTATTTGTTTGACACCTTCTATGGGCTGATTGTGAGATTATAGTTAAGGTACCAAGGGTATTATAAGGATAATAACACTTGAGGTCAATGGTGTATATACCGAGGGCCTTTGGCCTGAGGGATATAAGTTGACTGAAAGCGATATTATCGTTAATACCCGTGGTGCCTTCAACATTTAATGTCCGACTAAATTATTTTTTATAGACAAAAAATTGAAGGAATTTTGAATTAATTAGTTTTCAAATAAGTACATTTACCAGCAATAGTCGTAACGTAATTGTGGTAACCATAGTTTTACTTGGGTTGTTATTTGTCAACTTGACAGTATTTAACTAGTTATTTAAATTTAATACCCTAGGGCATAATTTTTCAAAATAATGCCCTAGAGCCTAGGGCATTATATCATACTTAACTGACTTCGAAATCATGTCATTATTTATCAAACTGACTTCAAAATTATGTCATTATTTGTCAAATAATATACCAGTCGGACATTAATATTATTACAGTAGAACCTCGATTATCTGTCAGGGCACCGGACCAAGGGTATGACGGATAATCGAAAAGACGGTTAACAGAACATTAAAAAAAAATAAAAATTCATAGTACAACTCTCAAATTTCATTTGTATGGTTTGTTTGACAATATAAGAGGGATTTGTGTTCATACAATCGAATCAATTTAAAATATTCTGAAATTTGTGTTTGTTTTACTGCTGCTTCATATTTGGCGACGGCTGAATTTCTTAATCGGCATAAGGCATAAGATCATGCAATCTACTTTATTGGCTTCTTCTTGTTGAGAATACCACTCGATGAATTATTACATATGCGATGCAGCTTCTCTAGATTATTTACGCAAATCTTTGTCAGTTACAATAGGTTCATCAATATAGCTACAGTCAAGCTTCCTTGTGTCCAAGCATCAATATAGCTACTGTGTCAGCTTCCGAATAGGTTTGGTCCGCCTTTGTTGCCATTTCAATGAGTTCTTTATCTGTCAGCAATGGATAGCCGTTTGTGTCCTCATCACAAATCAAATTACCTTTTTTTTTTTATTTTTTTGCATTTAAATGATTGCTAATGTATAACTCAATACAACTTCTGTATGTACCCTGACGGTTAACAGAGGTGATGGTTAATGGAGAGACGGATAATCGAGGTTCCACTGTACATGATTTCGAAGTAAGTTATATTATAATGCCCTAGGGCGTTATTTTTCAATATTTATTTTGAAAAATAATGCCCTAGCTAGGGTATTAAATTCAAATAACTAGTTAAATACTGTCGAGTTGACACAATTACGTTACAACTGTTGCTGGTAAATGTACTTATTTAAAAACTAATTAATTCAAAATTCCTTAAATTTTTTTGCCTATAAAGAATAATTTAGTCAGACATTAAATGTTGAAGGCACCACGGGTATTAAAGATAATATCGCTTTCAGTGAATGTTTATCCCTTTAGACCCTTTGAACCCTTAAGATTGCTATCTAAAAAAAATACCAAGAAACTTTACAGAATCAACGATACTGATCTGGCTGTTATTAACACATTCACAGACACACTTTAGATGTAGACACATCTTATGGAGTAAGTGGCTTCATATGCAGTTGTGTCTGTGAATGTGTTAAGAGGTAAAGATTGACGAGCTCCTGTATAGGATAATGCTACTGTTTTATGTTAAAAAAAGGTAAATTAGAATCGGACCAGGTTTTTATCGTGAGTAGATCAGAAGGTATAGTAGCAATATTTGAGTTGCTCCAAGTAATACTGGTATCATCAGCAAAAAGAAAATTTTTTCCATTAATTTTTAAACTAGGGATGTCATTAATAAACGTAAGGAAAAGTAGAGGACCTGATACTGAACCTTGTGGTTTGTAGAGGACCCCACATACAATATTTTGGAGACTAGAGTCTGTATTATTTGCTCTAACCAGTTGTTTCCAACTATCCAAGTAAGATTGAAACCAATTCAAAGAAATTCTTCGAATTCCATAGAAATTTAGTTATTTTTATCAAAATTTCATGATTTACACAATCAAAAGCTTTGGCATAGTCACAAAAAACAGTGGCAGTGTGAAGATTATTGCTCAGTGCTTGATAAACCTCATGTAGTACAGAAAACATGGCATCAGCAGTACATTTATTATTTAAAAAGCCGAACTTTTGTAATAAAATGTTGTTTTTAACAAGAAAGGACATAAGTCATGCTTTTATGAGTCTCTCAATAATTTTGGAGTACCGGTAGTAATGCAATAGGTATATACTTGCAGGAATTAGATTTTTCACCACCCTTATGAAGAGGAATAATGATAGCTGTCTTTAGGTACTCTGGAAATTTACCTTTCTCAAAAGAATCATTAATTGGCGAGATGAGGACACAAGGATCTACAGATCGAGCGAGTCTCGTAAATTGCACGGCTTTGAGCCACGCTTCACACAACCATATTTGCGTACTTGTGTTTTGGGTTGTGTGGTCGTGCTCTGGTCGATTGGAGTTATAATTTACCAAATTTAAATATAATCGTTTCTACTGACTCATAATATGCATACTATAATATATTGAAGTTTTTAAATATTGCTAATATTATTAAAGTTTTTAACATTGTATTTTAATATACTTTGTTTTATTAATAATAATATTACCTAAGTATTGCACCTTGTTCAAAAAAAGTTCAAGATAAATACCGCGGTTTTTTCATATGAAAATGCAAAGAAAAAATATACAATTTGCAGAGTATGTAAATGCTTGTTTTTTGATAAAACAATACAAATTGTATGTAGGTAGGTAGAGTAGCAAAGCATTGAGTAGTTATAGCAAAAGTAGCTACGCCATCTGAGACACAATAAGGATGAAATTAGTTTTATATTTTCTTTTCTCATGGAGCATGCATGATGGAGAGTTTTTTAAAATACGTAACAAAGCATGTTGTTTTGTTATCTATGTTGCAAATATGTTGTTTTTTTTTCAAATTACAAAATATGTTGTTTTCAATACAAGTACCTAATTGTTGTTATTATTTACTGAGCATTTAGAATTTTGACTAACGCTCGATTTCATAATAAAGTTAAAGTGTGTGTTACCTTAAAAAAAGCAATTGTTACAGTTAAAGAAAACTTTAAATTTAAAGTCCACTTTAACTTTATTAATATAAAATCGAGCGTAAGAAATTTTATAAACTTTGGAAAATAGCATTTCAAAAAAAGTACTGTAAGTATGCTGTATTTTTAATTTTTTCTCAAAAAATAAAACAAAACTCATTTTAAAACATATATTAAATTATAAACACAACACTAAATAAATAATTTTTCTCAACGGTTAAAAACCACACTTGAAAGTTTTAGAAATTCACACCCCAGAATCAAGTTACTCAAATTTTCAAACACCTCACCTGACACAGTGTCTCAAGTACAATTGCACGAAGCTGTTGATGTTATATTTTTACTCACATTAACAAAGTACTCATTTAGATTTCCAGGGTCTGAAAGGAAAAATGTTTAAGCTGGGTGAATTTTATTTCGAAGATCATTTATTATGGACTAAGTTTCTTTTGCAACACTTTTAGAGCTTCTCAGACAATTTTGATAGTACGATTTTTTAGCTGATTTTATAAGTTTTAAATAGGTTTTCCTATACTTGCTGATATATTCAGTGACAGAGCCATTGGAAAGTAAATTTCTTGATGTAGAGTAGTGAACGCATATTCATGGCTGATATGCGGATACCGGATACCTTTAGTAGTCCAGGGCCCAGGATTTGCGATGTTTTGGCTTAATTGTAATTAAAGGAAATGCTTTGTTGAACTTAAGGACATAAAAGCATATTAAAAAAATCACTGAAAAGTGATAATTTTAAAATTACAGGAAAGTGCCACTCGGAGGTTAAGCAAAATTAAATTAAAACTTGTAGCTACTTTAGTTTTTTCAATTTATAAATCTAGTTTAAATTAAACTAAAAAGAAATATATCTTTTTTGTAAACAAACACATTTAACGGCTAAACAGCTGGCTCCGGTTGGATGATACTGCGCAGGACGAGTGTAATATCCACCACCGCCTCGGAGGTAGGTGTAGAAAAGTGTTACACTTTTTTTCCTACAGCATTTCAAAGAAACGAGTTGTACGCGTTCTACGACAGAAGTTGAGTGTATCGTGAAAAAAAGTGTAAACACTAGAAAAACAAAGAAACAAGAAAGTGTAACACTTTTACACTTTTCTTAAGACCGCTTTACAGCTTGCAAGAAAACTTGCTGCAACTTCTTGCATGCAAGACTTTCATGCAAGTCTATTGCATGGTCTTTTACAGCTTGCAACCCGGCTTGCATGCAATTTGAAAGTTTTACCCTTAACCTAACTTATAAACTTTTGTTTTTTTTAATTACTTTATTGCCGTTTATTTAACTTGGTAAATTTCGAAATGCCAAGACCATCAGAAATAACCAAATATAAAAGGAAAAAGGCGGTAGCAGCAACTATTATAGATAACTTATACATAAAGAAGTATTATTATTGCTGCAGCCAGCCTTTTAGTCACTAATTTAGAACGCCGAGATCGGAGATGTGAATAAGATCTTAGTTGAACAAGAAGAGGGGTAATAATGTATCTCCAACAGAAGAATTTATCCAAGTAGATGATGAAAATTACTCTAATTTTCTAGGAATGAATGTACATTTTAATAAACCCTTGGGAAAAATTGAACAATTACAAAGAAATCTATATTTCGAAATACTATTTCTGCGAAACACAAATTAATTATTATCCTAAGGTACTTAGCTAGAGGAGAGAGAGCTTCCGTAGCTTAATATACAATTTACAATAAATTATAGAATCTCAGAAAGTGCCATTTCATTATTCATTCATTTCCATCGTTGATATATTTCACAAACAGAAAACAGCTGATCGGCATGTATTGTGAATCCGTGTCGTCAATGACATTTGATATTGTGGAAAAATCAAATTCCCCTAGACTTGCATGAAAACTTGCAGAAAAAATGGCACCAAACCGATTATCGCGCAATTGCAAGAAGTTGCATGCAATAATCAACTGACGACATACTGCGCATGCCTTTAGGCAACTTTCTTGCGTCTTGCAGGTAGAATTGCAAGCTGTAAAGCACCCTTTACACTTTTCAAGAACTAGTGTTACACTTAAAACAAAGGAACAGACCTATATGTGACACATGACAGAAGCTCGAAACAAATGACAATCGATGAAAAGCCCTATTAAGACCGCTTTACAGCTTGCAAGAAAACTTGCTGCAATACTCTTGCATGCAAGACTTTCATGCAAGTCAATTGCATGGTCTTTTACAGCTTGCAACCCGGCTTGCATGCAATTTGAAATTTTACCCTTAACCTAACTTATAAACTTTTGTTTTTTTTAATTACTTTATTGCTGTTTATTTAACTTGGTAAATTTCGAAATGCCAAGACTATCAGAAATAACCAAATATAAAAGGAAAAAGGCGGTAGTAGCAACTTTAAGTATTATTATTACTGCAGCCAGCCTTTTAGTCACTAATTTAGAACACCGAGATCGGAGCTGGTGAGTAAGATCTTAGTTGAACAAGAAGAGGGGTAATAATGTATCTCCAACAGAATTTATCCAAGTAGATGATGAAAATGACTCTAATTTTCTAGGAATGAATGTACATTTTAATAAACCCTTGGGAAAAATTGAACAATTACAAAGAAATCTATATTTCGAAATACTATTTCTGCGAAACACAAATTAATTATTATCCTAAGGTACCTACTTAGCTAGAGGAGAGAGAGCTTCCGTAGCTTAATATACAATTTACAATAATTATAGAATCTCAGAAAGTGCCATTTCATTATTCATTCATTTCCATCGTTGATATATTTCACATACAGAAAACAGCTGATCGGCATGTATTCGTGAATCCGTGTCGTCAATGACATTTGATATTGTGGAAAAATCAAATTCCCCTAGACTTGCATGAAAACTTGCAGAAAAAATGGCACCAAACCGATTATCGCGCAATTGCAAGAAGTTGCATGCAATAGTCAACTGACGACATACTGCGCATGCCTTTAGGCAACTTTCTTGCGTCTTGCATGTAGAATTGCAAGCTGTAAAGCGCTCTTTAGGGATTCCAATGAACTGTCAGTGGTGGCCGGTGGATGGCTAAACTGACATGGCCATAGACATAGATAAGGGGGGTGGTCATCGCGTATCTAATGTTTACATTAAATATTGACAAATTTATAAAGAATATCCTGTTTGGTTTTGTTTTTTTGTTAATTGTATAGCGAAATCTGTGAAATTGTGATAGCAAATTAAATATGAAGTGGTTTAATAATTGGATACGCCTATGGATGACAGTTTTGCCATCCAGCAGCCATATTATATCACGTGATTTGGAATGCCTAATTAGGGATTCCAATGAACTGTCAGTGGTGGCCGGTGGATGGGTAAACTGACATGGCCATAGACATAGTTAAGGGGGGTGGTCATGGCGTATCTAATGTTTACCTTGAATAATGGGTGCATTCAGCAGACGCAATCGCTAAGTAATCGATTAGTAATCGATTAGTAATCGATTTGTGATTTACATGCTGAATGTCACAATTTATGTGGCATTCAGCAGAAAATCACTAATCGATTAGTTAGCGATTGTGTCTGCTGAATGCACCCATTGACAAATTTGTAAAGAATATCCTGTTTGGTTTTGTTTTTTTGTTAATTGTGTAGCGAAATTTGTGAAATTGTGATATCAAATTAAACATGAAGTGGTTTAAACATTAGATACGCCTATGGATGACAGTTTCGCCATCCAGCAGCCATATACGCTCTGAGCTTCGCTGGTGTCGCTCCTAGCGGTTACTAATTCAACTTTTACCGGTAATTTTTAAATTTATTATTTAATTTTGATCGCTTAATATTTACAACGCAAAAAAGTAATTAAATTGTAATCGATTTTTTTAAGATTTTTCTAATCATTTTGACGTTCTATTGATAAAATATCAATTTCTTACTTCGGATACTTTGACAATAATCGTGTAGATGGCGCTAAGAGTATAAGATATTATTTATAATTAGATATTACGGAACATTAAAAAAACTTAAATTCAGTATTTAAAACGTAAGTATATTTAAGGTAAAAAATATATACCACAGCTTTGACCAACTAATATTGTTTATAATTAATGTTTTTAATTTTAATTTTAAATTAATCACTTTGACATCTATGTCAAATTTCCGGTAAACGTTTACAAACTTGTCACTACTGGCGTTCGCAAATTTGTAAATATCCCCTCTACGTACGAGCTCACAGCGTATACGCTATGAGCTTCGCTGGTGTCGCTCCTAGCGGTTACTAATTCAACTTTTACTGGTAATTTTTAAATTTATTATTTAATTGTTATCGCTTAATATTTACAACGCAAAAAAGTAATTAAATTGTAATCGATTTTTTTAAGATTTTTCTAATCATTTTGACGTTCTATTGATAAAATATCAATTTCTTACTTCGGATACTTTGACAATAATCGTGTAGATGGCGCTAAGATTATAACAGATTATTTATAAGGTTTGTTCCAACACGACCGGGAACCGTCACGAAACGGTAACGCTTCTGCGCAGTAAACAAAATCCGTTCCAACAAAAATATGATCGTCATCGGATCGTCCTTCCCACTGTTCCAACAAGAATTGTGATCTTTCGGTGACGGTTTCGTGATGATCATTTCAGTAATCGGGCAAATGCATAATGTGCTGGTTGGACTGACTTGCGCACTAGGATTTAATTCTTTAAAGTTTTTGAGCCTTTGATCGACTAAAAGCACACAAGCTGTCACCAACAAAAATAACAAATATATGATTACCGTCATGGGACGATAACTGGGCGATACAATTACGAACATGCGCACAACAAACGGTACAAGTAGTTTCGTGACGGTTTGTGGACCGTCCAAAAGTTCATGTTGGAACAAACCTATAATTAGATATTACGGAACATTAAAAAAACTTAAATTCAGTATTTAAAACGTAAGTATATTTAAGGTAAAAATATATACCACAGCTTTGACCAACTAATATTGTTTATAATTAATGTTTTTAATTTTAATTTTAAATTAATCACTTTGACATTTATGTCAAATTTCCGGTAAACGTTTACAAACTTGTCACTACTGGCGTTCGCGAATTTGTAAATATCCCCTCTACGTACGAGCTCACAGCGTATAGGGCTTTTCATTCACAGTCATTTGTTTCGAGCTTCTGTCATGTGTCACATAATATTACTATATCTACGTCATACGTTATTGATATAACCATTGATATAAAAACACCCAGGATAGAACCTATGAGCAAAATTCTGGCGTCCAAAGTAGCTGATAAAAAGTAGCTAATAACTTGACATAACAATGGCCGACTCTTGGTTTCCGGAATAATTTCTTGATTTACCAACAGGAATGCATTAAATTATTGACTTAATATTTCCTTAATACATAATGTTACCTGTTTTACAATGTATTTTACATTAAAATATGTCACCAAATAAAATATTTATTATTTATTAACCACAAAAACACCTGTCAACGCCAACTTCACGTCAGAAATTGTAAACAGTATGTGACGTCAGTTCCGTCGCAGATGCATGTAAAATTATTCGCGATTGAAACGGAATATAGAGGGCAGGTCGAATGCAAGAAAATGGCCGATATAAATGGTATAAACAAACATTCAGTTGATGAATAGAACAATACCGATTTGATTTAAAATATTTTAATGTACTCATAATGCTGAAATTTACTAAAAATTTCTTAATATTGACCAAATTCCATTCAAATTAACGATTTTCTGGTTTGTTTATACCACTTATAGTAGTTTAAATTTATTCCACCAGAGGTCAGCTACTTTGCTTTTCATCGCGAATACACAGTTAGACCGCTTGGATATAACCAATGATACAAACTAAAGACGTATGACCAGGGTTGCCAATTTAGTAGATTTTCTACTAGATCTAGTAGAATTTCTTGTGATTTAGTGGGAAAATTTTACATCTAGTAGATTTTAGAATCTGGTAGAAAATATAGTAGATTTTAGTAGGTTTTGGTTGAAAGGAATCTTTTATTTTGACAATTGACAAATGACATTAAATATTTTTGTAAATTTGTAAAATAACCTTTAAAATGTGCTGAAATTTTATTTGTTACCTGTAATATAGATAAAAAGTAAAATAGGATCATGGAAAAGAGTAAAACGTTGAATTTAATTAGTATTTTGTCATTTAAAGAACAGAACAACATAACCGATATTAATCATCCTGCAATATAGAAGTGCATTTACAAATACTCTATTTTAGGAGTTGTTAAATACTTTTGCACATTATGGGTATATAAAATGGGGAATTTATGGGCAAAGTATTGCTAGGGAATATCCAGTTCTCGACTACCTGACACCATTGCAGAATCTTCAGACAGCAGTTGAAGTGTTTCAATTATAAATATTGCTTGTTATTTAAAGGTTTGGTATTTTGAAGAGATTTTTCATATTAATATGTGAAATAAGAGGTAATGCAAGATATCTTTTGTTCAAAAATATCAGCTCTACAAATATTGCAGTTGTTTAGAGAAAACATTGAAATACTGACAACTGAGCCTGCAGTTATTTAATCGAACAAGCTGTGGCAGTACATTTTTAACCAGGAGAAAATCTAGTGCAACTGTTTGTGTAATGTGTGTGTTTGTTTGTTTTAAAATGTTGCCATTTAAAGTAAATACAGTAAAACCTCCGTTAACTGAAATGGCTTGACAGTTTCAATAATTTTGTCAATAAAAAGTAAATTAAACAGCAATAAAATTAATGAAATTAAACATGTTTAGAGTGTTTTAGAACAATACTATGTAATTTGATAAAAGAACAATATAAAAAACAATGTTATTTTTATCCGAAATTCTTGTTATCCGAAACGGCCTCCCCCTCAATTATTTCGGTTAACGGAGGTTTTACTGTAAATGGCTAATGTTGATAATATATTATTTTTCTTGGATTGCAGTTTGTTAAAAAATTTATAAATACATACATGATATTGGTGTTTGATTTGAAATGATTTTAAGTACCATATAAAGTATGTTATATCACATTCCGTTAAAAGAACTTCCACAACTAGCAAAAATGTATGATAAACAAATTGTTTTAAAGGACAAAAATAATAAGGGAATTAGCTTTATGGTGGGTTTTTTATAGTACATTTAAATAAACAAATGCTGTGGCATGCAAATGAAAGTGTAATTAATACTTTTGGTTCAAAACTTTATAGATTCGAATACATAAAGGATTAAAATTTAAAAAATAAATACTTAAACCTTTGTTTTATTGTATTAACCTGTTTATATTGTTAATACCATTTGGATTGCATATCAACCAAAGGATAACATGGAACAAACACCTCCAAATGAAATGCAGGCAGTTGGATCTCAAGTTCAGACAAATGTACTGGCTCCTTGGTAGGACATCCAAATTGTCATTAAATAACAAATTACTACTATACAAAGCCATGTTGAAACCAATTAGGATGTATGGTATCCATGTCTGGGATTGCGCTAAATTAACACACATCACAACCATATCAAATTCAATCAAAAGTCCTTAGATCAATTACTGGCGCACCCTGGTATGTCAGTAATCTCACAATTCGCAATGATCTAAATATTCCCTTTGTAAGAGATGAAATACAGCGGACAGCAACCAACCATGAAAGTCGAACAAGAAACCAAGACAACAAACTGATCAAACATTTCTGCCAGTGAACCAATAATCAGAAGACTCAAGCGAACGTGGCTACAAGATTTAATACAACAGTGAAATATACCTATAAGGCGAAGCATCATTGCATGCTCCTTCTTCCTTGCTTAAAATTTCATTCAAAATTGCTTAAAACTTTTAAGAAATTGATTGTAAATAAAAGTTCATAAGGAGAAAAAAATATATACAAATTTTATTTTAATTCCGATATACCTACCTTTAAAGACACTACAAAAGACAGCAAACATACCATTGCATGTTTGTAAAATATTTTAAGTTAAAAATGAACTTTTGTCTAGAACTTATAGTTGTCTTTTTCATGTTTATATAAATATGTAGAACTTTCCTTTCAGTTAAATAAAACTTATTTTTACCAAATTCTTCTTAGAGAGGATATTTTTGTGATATGTGCAATCAGATGAAATTGCCGATGCTAGCAGCATTTTATCAGTTGGGGCAAGTTGGGGTTGATTGGAATAAGCTATAATTTTACATTAAAATAAGTTTTACTAATTCGAAACGTTAAACTAACTTAATTTTGAAGTAAAATTTTGGATAGTAAACTGTGTTAAGCACAAGAAAGTGGCTTAAAAAAATTAAATGCACAAAATGTATTAGCACTGGTTAAAAAAGGGTAGTTCTTAAACAATGGAATTAGCTCTGGTATTAGTTAAATCAAACTTGTTTCTCTTGTTTTCACCACTTTATCCTAGAAAGGATATATTTTTCTATCTATAGAATAATAAGTATTTAACATTTTTTAGAAGTTTCAGTTATGTTGTTTATGTAAATATAAAAATATATTTTATTTAAATAAAAATGGTTTTTGTTGTTTTTATTTTGACATATAACAAAATAATCTGTCATTTTCTTCTTCTTTTTGAGCTGTCATCTGTCATTTCTTCTTTTTTGGGCTGTCATCTGTCTTTTTTTCTTCTTTTTTGGCTGTCAAGTGTCATTTTGTGAGCAAATAATTTAGTAGAATATTTAGTAGATTTTATGCTCAATCTAGTAGAATTTAGTAGATCTTGTATATAAATCTAGTAGAAAACGACGTTCGGTCGTAGTAACTTAATAGTGAATAAATATTATGTGACACATGACAGAAGCCCGAAACAAATGACAATCGATGAAAAGCCCTATTATATCCATAGAGTTAAATATTAGCATAGAGAGAGTGTCATTCAGAGCGAAGTGACGACACCATCTTTTTTATTTGGATTAGTGCTGTTTCACTCTTACGCATAGTAAAGCTGCTACAGTTGTCCTCCTCTTCCGTGCCTATCTTCACACTGAATGTCATCATAGATTTTCGATACAATGTGTTAGAAAGAGATGCAGCAAACCACTCCATGAGATCTTGTCGTCAGGAAGCGCGGAAGATAGGCTCCCTCTATGTTAATATATACCTCTATGATTATATCACGTGATTTGGAATGCCTAATTGTCACTTGTCACATTACAGATGTTCGATGTTGTTGACGTTGAGTGAGATGTTATGATTAGGGGTTGGGTCTGAAAAAAGCCGAAAAGAGATTAATTGAATATAAAATTTGATAAATTAACAGTATGTATATAGAACAAATAAAGTCATTTTTCATTATTGTAATGATATTGTTGTTTCAGATTATTATCAAATATGGAAAAAAAGAAAAATGTATGTGTGGTTGTTTTGGGAGATATAGGAAGAAGTCCTAGAATGCAGTATCATTCCTTATCTCTGGCAGAAGCAGGACACACAGTTGACATAATAGGCTATGGAGAAACTGAACCAATGGAAGAAATTAAAAAATCTCCCTCAGTATTCTACCACTACTTATTGTCACCACCTACTTTACCACATAAGTTATTAAATTACGTACTTAAAACCATCTGGCAAACTCTTAATTTATTATTCTTGCTTATAGTCACTAGAAAGCCTGATATACTGATTGTGCAGAATCCACCAGCAATTCCTTCGTTGTTAGTTTGTTGGTTGTTTTGTCTAATTTTTAGAAGTAAGTTTGTTATAGACTGGCACAACTATGCGCATTCCATAATGGCCTTAAATCTTTCCAAGGATAATGTCCTAGTAACTATTACGAAAAAAGTAGAATCATTTGCTGGAAAAAGAGCTGATCACAATTTTTGTGTTACAAATGCGATGAAAAAAGATCTCTGTGATAATTGGAATATAAGGTAACCACATTTAAAAATTATTGATAATATGTATTTCATGTCAAATGCTTGCTTGAAGTCATTAAAGAGGATATGCAGCCACTTGTCATATTCATAGAATTTCTCGATAGTCTGAGTCACTTTGTGTATGGCATCTACAGTAGATCTTCCTTTCCTAAAACTATTTTGATATTATTTTTATATCTGTGTGCTTCATCAATCATTTATTTATCATTGTGGTCAAGACCTAAACCACATTTAGAAGAATAATACGGCTGCCCAAAGTAGACACACTGTATATCCATTTTTTTCAAAATCACTTTTATTGCATTTTTGGATTTAGGGTGTTGTTATCTACCAATTACCAAGGCAGAAAAAAATAAAAAATTAGTAGAACCACAATTTAACATTGATATGAAACACATTATATCACATTCCATCTTCACTTCACCAATTTAAAACACATTATATCCATATCCCCAAGTATAAACACTGTAAATACGGGATATACAGTGTTTTTATTGGGTTTTTGGGATTTAAAGTGATTTACCGTGGGAATCGCATGATTTACATTTTACATTCGCCAAGACCATTGATATTTCTAAGGCAATTTTTAGTGGTTTGTTAGTTATTGATGGTTATTGTGATAAGTGCAGTAGAAATTTGTCGTGTATAAAATATTTAAGTTTATTGTACCTATTAATTATTTAAAATATATTTTTAACATTAAACTGGATGGCACCTATTAATTATCAAATATGAATAAAAATCGAATAATATTTTGACCTGCTGAATTTGAATTTATAACTTTCTTTTGCGCCGGAAGTGACAAGAATTTATTATAAAAATTTTAATTGTTTAAGTTATTATAATTTGTAAACTAACAAATATAAATAGTCTTTACAAAATGAATTTTGTTCTTAAAAAATCTACAAAATAATCTTTGGTAAACCTTGACCAATAATTAGAAACACAGATGCTGCAAAAACATTGCAAAATTACAGATTTTAGTCGATTTTTCACTTGTAAGTCGGCTGAATTTTGAGTAAGATAACTTATTAATTATAACAAATTAATAAAAAAAAACTACAAGCTGTAAAACTAAACCTTAATATAAATATTATATATACAAAGTTATAACAATAAACTAAAATTTTTTATTAAAAACTGCATAATATAATTTCTTTATATAGAGAATTTAATATAATTTGTATAAATATGTACCTATACAGAAATAATAGAGAAACTTATTTCTTTGATGCCTGAAAATGAATGATCGTTTTGGCATACTTGGTCAGTCTCAGAGACACTAGTGGACAAGCTTTTCCATAACCCTGGATGACAGCAATTACATGACCCAGACACTGACCATTAAATTGTTGCAATTTGTTATAGTATATTTGTTAAAGGAACTTGAATAAAGTATCATTTGTAGTACTTAATGTCTTTAAAAAGTGGAAAATTTTATATTATATTTTCAGGTTTCCCAAATAAAAACACTGTATGTGTTCAAAACCTAGTCTGGAAATAAAATTCAGACAAAAATATTTACTGAAAAACAGGAGTAGGTATTTTTTACTAAATTAATGTGTGTTCACTTTTATTTCAAATAAAACAGAAATTTGAAAAGTTGAGTCCTTTACGTTTTCTACTCTGGTGAACATTTTTCGAATTGGCACTTACCTACAGTGTTTCTACTTGGGACAGCCGAATACCTCTGTAGTTTTCACAAACTATTGGGTTTCTTTTTTTAAATATTAGTACAATTAACCCTTTTTCCCATTCTTTAGGCACTGATTCCTTTATCCAAATCTGTTTTATCACATTATACACTCTTTGCTGTAAGGCTGACCCTCCATGTTTAATCTAATCAGCTCATTAACTATCAATTCATGTACCTACCTATAAATTGGTACAAGAATCTTGAAAATCGGAGCACAAATAATATACCTATGCTTTTTCTCATGAGAATCTTTCAGTGCTTCACATTTTTTCGATTTATTTCTAACGCATTAAATTGTATGTGACAGAAAAAAACGCACGTCGGTGATTACATTTCGTCAGTGACATTTATAACATTTATTCTAGTTGTCAATAGTATCCCGAAATAACCAAAGTACGTGCCTCCTAGCGGCGGGATACGGGCAACAATACATTGGCTTATAGGGCAGTCCTTACAGTAGGGATCCTGGCCTATACAGAAAAATGCAGGCGGGTGTGGGGTAATACTGCACTTTGGTTGCATTGGTGGTGTATTGGCTAAACGTGCAGGGCAGGGTATGGTGCTGATAGAAAAGGCATTCAGGCATCAAATATCCAAAAATCTTTTCAGGCCATAATAATGAAAAGACCTTCTCCAAACGCAGTAAAAACTTATACTGAAATGATGGCATCTCCTGAGGTAAAATGTTCCGGAAGTAAAATGAGCCTCCGTTCGGATCTCCGGGTGAGGACTATCTCAGGGGGAACACCATTGCAGGTTAGAAAAATCAGGATAGGGTCTTGGAATCTTGGTAGTCTTACAGGTAAGAGTCTGGAGTTAGTGGATGCGCTCAAACGAAGAAGAGTTCAAATTGCTTGTATTCAAGAAACTAGGTGGAAAGGACAAAGGGCGAAAGAACTAGGTGAAGGATACAAATTGTGGTATGTAGGGAGTAGTAACACTAGGAATGGAGTTGGTATAATTGCTGATAGTGAAATGAAAGGTAACGTAGTAGAAGTTGTAAGAACGAGTGATAGAATGATGTCAGTGAAATTTGTAATTGATAAAGAGGTATTGAATGTTGTTTGTGTGTATGCTCCCCAAACAGGTCTGGGTGAGAATGAAAGAAGAGCTTTCTATGATCAATTAGGAGACGTACTGAGTGATATTCCAGCAGAGGAGAAAGTTATAATAGGAGGTGATTTCAATGCACATGTGGGCCAAACCAAGACAGGATATGAAACAATACATGGGGGATTAGGCTTTGGAACTAGAAATGAAGCTGGAGATGACATGCTTGAATTAGCAACAGCATTGGATATGGCGATTGTTAACACATTCTTTAAAAAGAGAGAAACTCAACTTATTACCTACAAAAGTGGACAACATCAATCCCAAATAGACTACTTCATGATAAGGAAAGAAGACATACGTGAATGCAAGGACTGCAAGGTAATAGTGAGTGAGACAGTAAGCCAACAACATAAGCTGCTTGTTCTGGACATCGAAGTAAAAAGCGAAACTAAACAAAAATATCGGAGAGGACCACAAAAAATCAAATGGTGGCTGCTGAAAGATGAGAAAGAAGGTCTATTCAGGAGAAGAATAGTAGAAAAAATATGTTGGAACATGAAAGGAAGCCCTAATACAATTTGGAGAAAAATGGCCAGTAGTATTAGAGAGACTGCTATTGAAATACTTGGGAAAACGTCAGGAAAAAAGTTTGAGGATAAAGAGACTTGGTGGTGGTCAAACGAAGTACAAGGAAAAATAAAAGAGAAGAGAAAATTATATAAAAAGTGGCAAGAAACCAGATCCGACACAGATCTTCAAAACTATATGGTGGCGAAAAAGAAAGCGAAAGTAGCAGTAGCAAAAGCCAAAGCAGAAGCGTATTCAAACCTATATGATCAACTTGATACCAGGGAAGGCGAAACGAAGATATATAAAATAGCCAAACAGAGAGCAAGGAAAGCAAAAGATTTTAATCAGATTAGATGTATCCGAGATGAAAATAATAAAATACTAGTTCACGAAAGGGAAGTCAAAAAGAGATGGAGAAAGTACTTTGACAGCTTATTAAATGAAGAATTTGACAGACAGCCTGTAGAGTCAACGGAGACAGTAGCAGCAATGGTCACCAAAATAACCAACGAGGAAGTGGCTCAAGCGCTTCAAAAAATAAAGAAAGGAAAAGCGGTAGGACCAGATGATATTCCTGGGGAAGTATGGAGAGCATTGGGAGAGACAGGAACAAGGTGGCTAGCAGGTCTATTTAATAGAATTATGGAAGTCGGACAAATGCCAGACGAATGGAGAAGCAGTATACTGGTACCTGTTTACAAAAACAAGGGAGATATACAACAATGTACAAACTACAGGGCTATAAAACTGCTTAGCCACACCATGAAAATATGGGAAAGAGTAATTGACAGACGGATACGTGAAGAGACCGAAATATCCGAGAATCAATTTGGCTTTATGCAGGGTAGATCAACAACAGATGCAATTTTCATTATAAGGCAGTTGATGGAAAAATACAGGAGTAAAGAAACAAACGCTCATATGGTATTCATTGATCTTGAGAAAGCATATGATAGAGTCCCTCGAGAGATTCTGTGGTGGGCACTCAATAAGAAAGGAGTCCCTGGTGAATATGTAAAGATGGTGAGGGATATGTATGAGGGAGTAACTACTAGTGTTAGGACAGGTGTGGGAGAGACTGATAAATTTCATGTGAAAGTAGGATTGCACCAAGGCTCTGTGCTTAGTCCGTATTTATTCTCATTAGTTTTGGACCAGATAACAGCGAAACTACAGGGTAACATTCCATGGTGCTTAATGTATGCTGATGATGTCGTGTTAGTAGGAAATAGTGAAAGAGACTTAGAACAAAAACTGGAACAGTGGAGACAAGCTCTGGAGGAAAAAGGTTTAAAACTTAGTAGGACAAAAACAGAGTATTTGGAATGTTCATTTAAAGATGGAGCTACTACAAATAAAATGGTATCTTTGGATGGTGAAATGATTGTGAAAAGCAATAGTTTTAAGTACCTAGGATCGGTATTACAGAGTAATGGAGAAATAGATGGAGATGCATGCAGTAGAATTAGGGCTGGATGGATGAAGTGGAAAGAAGCGAGTGGTGTGTTGTGTGACAGAAAAATTCCAATGAAGCTGAAGGGAAAATTCTATAAAACAGCCATAAGACCGGCTATGCTGTACGGAACTGAATGTTGGGCAGTGAAAAAGAAAGAGGAACAACGAATGCATGTGGCGGAAATGAGAATGCTTAGATGGATGAGTGGAGTGACAAAGAAGGATAAAATTAGAAATGAGTATATTAGGGGAAGTCTAGGTGTGGCACCAATTGATGCCAAAATGAGAGAGCATAGGTTAAGATGGTTCGGTCATGTTCAACGTCGAGACGTTAATCACCCAATACGAAGAATAGCTGAAGTGCAGATTCCTGGAAGGAGTAGGAGAGGAAGACCAAAGAAGACCTGGGGGGAGGCGATAAGGCAGGACTTGTTGGTAAAGGGGATTAACATTGATATGACCCAAGACAGAATTGTGTGGAGAAATACAATTAGGGAAGCCGACCCCGCATAGGGATAAGGTAAAGAGAATGATGATGATGATTCTAGTTGTCAATAGATGGCGCTATAATTGAAAAATTGAAAAAAAATATTTTTAATTATATAATATATCTACGAATATAATCTGTACAATTTATAAGACTATACATACTATACAAATCAAAGAAAATGCCATTTTATAAATGCAATAAACACAATTTATTTGTTTTTATGTCAAATTGCAAATAAAATGTGACAACTGTCAGATTTAACTAAAATGTCATGTTAGAATAAATGTCATAAATGTGTATTATCACGGATTTACCTTTTTTTCTATCATTTATGACGAACTGAAAAATGCTCATGAAAAGAAGCATAGTTATGAATTGTCAAACTTAATCAAAAATTTTGGGTGGCGGAATTTTGTGCCGGTGAGTGTAGCTTCCCACTTGAAATTAACTTTATTTAGGTATAGTTGATACAATCCATGTGATTTGACAGGTTTGGAATGCCTTAGTTTAGAAACAAATAGTTGATTAAAGTGAAAATGACATTTTTATAATTAAAAATAAGTGCAGTTTTCTTAAATAAATCTAAAAGTATTCATAATATGAAAAAATGTTTGATTATTTTTTGTTTTTGTGTCATAAATACATACTTTTAGGTTTATTTAAGAAAAATGCACTTTGTTTGTACATTATAAAAATGTCATTTTCGATTTAATCAACTATTTTTTCTAAAGTAAACATTCCAAACCGGTCAGATCACATGGAACGTATCAATTATATCTAAATAAAGTTAATTTTAACTGGGAAGTGGGACGCTATTCATTTCTATTAGTATTGTAATGACGCGAAGGTTTAATTGTTACGTTTCAAACAAAAAAACAGCAGAGAGCAACTTTATTTTCGTCATAAGTCAGTCAGTTCTTATGCAAAAAACTTTTATCAGAGCTAATTTGAAAGGTTTTTTAATGAACTTTAAAAGATGTTTGTTAAGTTTTCCCAAAAAATTGCACCACATCAGAGTTATTTGAGATTGAAGGTTCTCCATTCTACATAGGCCTCTCCAACGTGAACCTCTTTGTTTTTTTATTAGCTACAATTTCATTCGATTGTTTTTTGTAAAATTAAATTTCTTTTTTAAGTTATTCATGAAAAACGGTTATAAAACGTGAGTTTTTCAATGAAAAATGTATAGGTTCAATCTTTAATAACTTGAAAAATATCAAATTTGCAAAAAAAATTTATAGAACAGAATTTACTCAGAATTGGTCAATCTATCGACTTTTATACTTAATTTGATTGAAAAAATTGTCATCCCCTAGATGCGGTTGTTTTCACCCCCAGGGTAAAAGCGCGATTAGGCGTAGGGTAGATTTTGACAAAAGTTATAAATACCTAAATCCAAATTTTCAAGGAAATCGACCGTGGTTCTCAAAATTCCATGAGAAAATGGCTGCTGATTGGACTATAATGTATCTGATTGTTTGTTTTGATTTTAGTGCTACAACTTTATATGATAAACCACCAACAGTTTTTAAATCAATAAGTTTGGAAGAAAAACACAAGTTTTTGAGCAAGTTAGGAGAAACCTACAAACAGTTATTGTGTGATGATGGTTCTACAGTTTTTACAAAAGATACCAGTACTGGTGTAAATATTAAAAATGATAGACCAGGATTATTAGTATCTAGTACCAGTTGGACTGAAGATGAAGATTTTTCTGTCCTTTTTGGTGCATTGCAAGGTACATAAAAAAATTTCAGTTAGCACGTTTGCTGCGCATGTTGCTCATCAGTGACATTCGGTTTCCCTTTTCAGTGCGGATGTGGCCAATGAGTGACATGTGTTTCCTTACATTACATTACAAAAAATAGTTCAGGTTCTGGGAAAGTACTTAACAAAATATACGCAGCAAATGCGTTAATTTTATTAGTTTTAAATCTTTTCTTAATTTTTTCTTAGGAATACAAGATAACCAATTGTATTAAATTTTAATATCTTCGCATGTGTACAATGTCTGTTTATTATAGTCTGTTTAATGTCTGTTTTATAGCAATAAAAGTTAATAACAAAAATTGTAGGCAACTTTGAGGTTCATATTGTGAAGTAGATTTCGAATATAAAATAAAAGATAGGGTGTTCCATTTAAAAAAGATAAGTTTGGTCTGCCACTATGTTATCGAACATCTTGTAACATTATAACTTTCTAATGTGGACCTCAAAGTTGCCTACAATTTTTGTTATTAAGAGCGTAGGCGCAAAATTTCTGGCCAATGCTTTTTAAATGCATTATTTTTTTTATTCTGATAAAACTAATAAGTTTTTTTGAAAAATTTAAACGCAGAATGAAAGATTACCGAGGGCTGAAAGTCCCTGAAAACTTCTATAATGTTTATTTTAATAAGTTACAGGGGAGAAAATGAAGAAAAAATTAAGTGTGATTTTTAATTTCAAATATCTGATTCAAAAGAAACTTTTTGTTTATTCTAAGGGGCTTTCAGTCCTCGGTAATATTATAATCTTTCATTCTGCGTTTAAATTTTTCAAAAATATTAGTTTATCCATTCAGTTAATTAATTTTTTCAGGATTGGAAAAAATTAATGTAGTTAAAAAGCATTGGCCCGAAATTTTGCGCCTACTCTCTTAATATAACTTTTATTGCTATCCATTATTATAGCAGATCTACTGAGCTTTATCACACTAATCAATCACCCTGTATATTGTTCACAATAACTTCACATTATAATTTTCAGAATATGAAAACCACATTGTAGAAGGAAATGTAAGAAAATTACCTGCCCTATTCTGTTGTATAACTGGTAAAGGGCATCTTAAAGAATATTATTGTAAAAAAATTGAAGAAGAAAACTGGAGTCATGTTAAAGTTCTAACACCTTGGCTTGAATCTAAAGACTATCCGTTGATATTAGCTTCTGCAGATTTGGGAGTGTGCCTTCATACAAGCTCAAGTGGTTTAGATCTGCCTATGAAGGTGGTCGATATGTTTGGATGTGCTCTACCTGTTTGTGCTTATGACTTTAAAAGGTTAGTTATTGCCCGGTTACAGATAAATGAGAAATTTAAAGAGATAGACCAATTGGTGTATTGCCCGATTACAGATAAATAAGAAATTTAAAGAGATAGACCAATTGGTGTACAAGTGGTACCCAACAAAATATATTAAAAAAATATATATTAAAGATATATTTTGTTCGGTACCACTTGTACACCAATTGGTCTCTCTCTTTAAGTTTCTCATTTATCTGTAACCGGACAATACTTATAGTCTGTTTACATTTTTTGCATAATCGTTTAAATTATTCATTAATTTAATTAATTGGAATATTTTTTCACTATGTATTCAGCGATTACAATAATTTATATAATATGCAATAAAAACTATTAATCGAAGAAAAGAGAAACATTGATAAAGTGATTTTAATAATATACTGTTACTATGGAACGAGTAGATAACGAGTTAACATACAGAGTTGGGATAAAGTATGGAACCAAGCAAATATCTTTGAAACGAAAAGAACAATATTTATGAAACTATGCATACAAGTACAGTGACGCCAAAGGCATCTGATGCCATATTTTTTGTTACTACTCCACTTCCGGTTTCACCGGAAATACCCTTAACTTATTTACTTTAAATGGGACACCCTGTATATTTTTGCAGATTTTAAAAGAACTTGTTATTTTTAATTCATACATACCAACTTTGGAAGATAAAACTGTTAAAACAAGAAATAAAAAATCTCATTACAGTTAAAAATAGGTTAATTTATTTTCTATGTTAGACTAATGATATTAAAAATAAAAAAAAATAATTTCAAACGTTGAAAATGTTTGCTGTTCACCTCCTGACAACGTGCAAGTCTATAAATAAATTCGTGAGTCACTTTTTGCATGATTTCTCCATGTATTCAGATTCATCAATTATTCTTTGCCTCAAATCCTACAAGTATGTTGGTTGCCTAACGTAAACACGTTATTTTAGATAACTCCAAAGAAAAAAATCTAACGGGTTGAGGTCCGGAGAACGAGCGGGCCATTTTATGAATCCTCTACGTCCAATCCATCGATTTCGAAAATTCACTTCCAAAAAATGAAAATTCAGCATAACCGATTAATTATCATTAATATTTCAATACGATCTTTTTCACTTAAATGAACCATTTTAATACAACTTATTTCTGTCAATTAGTTCAGTAACAGTTTTACCTAATAGGTATACCAAATTCAAATAAGTCATGCAGCGCATGTAAATAACAATTTTAGTCTACAGTATTCGCGGTGTGCAAGTACTTGGAAGGGAAACGAGAAACGACCGTGCGCGAGACGCAGAGAAATATTGCAACTATCTTAAATAATTAATATTGTCAATTGAAATTGTCAAATTGACGTATATTTCATACCTTCTGTCATTGAAGCAGAAAAATTATATATTGCTCCACAATATTGATATGATATGCAATTATTATATAAAGGTACATTTAATTAATTGTATTTTGCTTGCAGTACTGCATTTAAATAACTAATTTTATTTACTACATACAATTGTTTACGTTTGCATTACATAACCTGCATCTTATTTTTTCTTCTTATTATTTTTTTGGACTATGGCCTTGACAACTATCCAGCAACCAGGACTAATATAATTGGCCAATATAATTAAAAGTGCGAATAAAAGTACAGAGCGTACAAATAGAGGTCGCTTTGCCGAACTTGCACGGTCCCAATAGATGGTACTCGTTTAATTCCTACTACGTTGTATTAATACAAAAAATTATATACAGACACTTTTTAACAAATTGTTTCTACCAAATTTGGTATGTATGAATTAAAAATAACAAGTTCTTTTAAAATCCGCAAAAATATACAGGGTGTCCCATTTAAATTAACTAAGTTACCGGTATTTCCGGTGAAATCGGAAGTGGAGTAGTAACAAAAAATATGCCAATAGATGCCTTTTGCGTCACTGTACTTGCATGCAAAGTTTCATAAATATTGTTCTTTTCGTTTCAAAGATATTTGCTTGCTTCCATACTTTATCCCAACCCATTATGTAACAATTCAAATACAACTATGTCAAATATATTCAAATGGGAAATAAGCCACAATTTTACCTAAAAATGATTTTATTAACGTTTCGACGCCCAAGTCGGGTGTCGTTGTCAAAATACAAAATAATACTAAATAAACAAAAATGTTGTTGCTTAGTAAAAAATTCTTCTAATAATTTATTTAATCTGACTCATTTATATCGGCAATTCAGACACGTATTATACATTTTAAAGTAGACGACTTTAAAATGATATTGCCAATATTAATGAGTTGCGTTCCTGGGACGACTTTACTAAAAGATAGTTCATTCGATTACATGAAATCAATCCCAACTCAAGAATAACCGCCACAAAAAATCATAGCATGTGATCTGTCTTTAAAATAACAACGGTTATTCTTGAGTTGGGATTGATTTCATGTAATCGAATGAACTATCTTTTAGTAAAGTCGTCCCAGGAACGCAACTCATTAATATTGGCAATATCATTTTAAAGTCGTCTACTTTAAAATGTATAATACGTGTCTGATTTGCCGATATAAATGAGTCAGATTAAATAAATTATTAGAAGAATTTTTTACTAAGCAACAACATTTTTGTTTATTTAGTATTATTTTGTATTTTGACAACGACACCCGACTTGGGCGTCGAAACGTTAATAAAATCATTTTTAGGTAAAATTGTGGCTTATTTCCCATTTGAATATATTTGATTATAAAAATGCCACAATAAAATAGCTTCAGAATAACAACTATGTCGTTGTTTACATGCCTTGCATCGCTTATTGAAATTTAGTTTAGTACCAGGTAGGGCGAACTATCGTTGCAGTGTTTTTTTAAAGCGGTAATATTTTAAGATGTTATAATTTTGAAGACATTTTTACCAATAAGTAACTATTACTAAAGATAATTTAAACATTAAGAGTGTAGGCGCAAAATTTCGAGGCAATGCTTTTTAGATGCATTAATTTTTTTCGAATCCTGAGAAAATTTTTTTTTATATTACCTACATATTTTAATTTACAATTAGTTCTTTGTGATCCTTTGAATTTCTTCCTCTACCAAAGGTGTAGCTGAGTCCTCGTGTAGGGTTTTATTGCTTGCATACCAGGGCGCATTGAATATCATCCTCAATATTTTTGATTGGACTCTTTGTATTATCTTTATATTTGATGGCTTTGAGCAACCCCAGAGTTGAACATCATAGGTCCAAACTGGTTTTATCATAGATTTATGCAGGAGCAGTTTATTTTCAATATTGAATTTTGATTTTCGACTAATAAGCTAGCTTATTTGTCGTATTTTGATGTTGATCTGGGTTTTCTTGGCTTGAATGTGAGGCTTCCATATTCATCTTTAAGGGTTATTCCCAAATCTTTGACTTGTGTGCTGACTGGTAACTGTGTATCGTTTAATGATATTTTTGGACATACATCCCTTCGGTTTGTAAAAAATGTAACTTATGTTGATTCCCAATTGGTCAAGGTGGTTTTGCAGTTGTGCAGACGCGATAATGGGGTCCTCATTGACAGCGATTATGGTGGTGTCATCGGCGAAAGTTGAGATTTGGGTTGTTTCAGTAGTTGGGATATCTGCGGTAAATAATAGGTAAAGGAACCCAGAACGCTACCCTGTGGTACACCTGATTTAATGGGAAAATATGTGGAAGTTGTTGTGTTATATTTTACCTGAGAAAACTAATAATATTGTTAAAAAATTTAAACGCAGAATGAAAGATTACATTATTACCGAGGGCCGAACGTCCCTGAAAACGTCTATAATGTTTATTTTAATAAGTTACAGGTGTGAAAAAAGAGAAAATTTAGTGTGATTTTTAATTTCAGATATCTCATTCAAAAGAAACTTTTTGTTTATTCTAAGGGACTTTCGACCCCCTCAGAATAAACAAAAAGTTTCTTTTGAATGAGATACACTCGTTTGCAAAAAAATCGATCCGCTGAAAATTTGGTTATTTTTGATGTCTCGAATTTCCTAAACCTGTTGTCCGATTTTAGTATTTTTTTACCATGTCCATAGCCTTATTCATTAACAATATCGCTGTAATAATATTGTTGCTAGACAGGTAAACTGTTATTATATACCGGGTGTACGAATCAAACTGTGTTTTTTGTCAGAGTTCACATCACCCTGTGGACTATTCTAGCGTTTATAAAATACTGAAATTAAAAACCAACTATAGCCTCTGGTTTTCTTAACATTCTGTTTTTAGATTCATTCGCTTGTGTTGGATAATAAAAAAGTTAGGTACTTTAACAACTGGCCATGTTCGTCATCAATACAGGGTGTTTCGAAATAAGTGCGGCAACTTTGAGGGGTAATTTTACATGAGAAAATAATGACAGTTTGCTGTATAATCATATGTCCGCAAACGCTTCGTTTTCGAGATACGGGATGTTCAGTTTTTTTACAAACTGACGATTTATTTATTGCCTTAAAACCAGTTGAGATATGCAAATCAAATTTGGTGGGTTTTGAGACGTAGTTCACGCCAATGATGAATATAAAATTCTTAATTGTATGTCAAAAAATGTGCAATAACTACGTCTCAAAACCCACCAAATTTGATTTGCATATCTTAACTGGTTTTAAAGCAATAAATAAATCGTCAGTTTGTATAAAAAATTGAACATCCCGTATCTCGGAAACGAAGCGTTTGTGGACATAAAGCAAACTGTCAATATTTTCTCATGTAAAATTACCCCTTAAAGTTTGCCGCACTTATTTCGAAACACCCTGTACTGATGACGAACATGGCCAGTTGTTAAAGTACCTAACTTCTTTATTATCCAACATAAGCGAATGAATCTAAAAACAGAATGTTAAGAAAGCCTGAGGCTTAGAGTTAGGGTTAGATTTTAATTTCAGGATTTTATAAATGCTAGAATAGTCCACAGGGTGATGTGAACTTTGACAAAAGACACAGTTTGATTCGTACACCCGGTATACAATGACAGTTTACCTGTTTAGCAACAATATTATTACAGCGATATTGTTAATGAATAAGGCTATAACATGGTAGAAAAATCGGACAACAGGTATAGGAAATTCGAGACATCAAAAATGACCAAATTTTTAGTGGATCGATTTTTTTGGACTTGAGTGTATTTGAAATTAAAAATCAAACTAAATTTTCTCTTTTTCTCTTCTCTTTTTCTCTTCTTCTCTTTTTTCACACCTGTAACTTATTAAAATAAACATTATATACGTTTTCAGGGACTTTCGACCCTTGGTAATAATGCAATCTTTCATTCTGCGTTTAAATTTTTCAAAAATACTTATTAGTTTTCTCAGAATTCGAAAAAATGAATGCATTTAAAAAGCATTGGTCCGAAATTTTGCGCGTACGCTCTTAATAACTTAACCGTAAACATATCGTTACATTTCAAATGTATTTTAGTTTGAATGAATTGGTTCAGCACGGAAAAAATGGTTTTAAGTTTAGTACACCTGAAGAACTATCCAAACTCTTACTGGACTGGTTTCAAAACTTCCCTAATGATCCGGTTCAACAAGAAACAGAACGAAAATTCAAGAATGAACTAGAGACGTTCCAAAAATTAAGATGGAGAGAGAATTGGACTCAATGCGCAGCTCCTGTGTTTACATAGATATATGTACTTGAACATTCCATAATTAAATTGGATTTATTTTCATATAACTATTTACAACGTACATAGAACAGTTTATTTTTATAAACGAAATAAAATTTTGAAAAATTATAGATATTTTTTATTTTTTTTTTAAGGTGAGAATCTTAAGAGACTACAGTAGCCGGTCGTCAAAACGGAAAAACGCGTTCCAAGATTGCGGCTTTAATTTTGAATATTTTGTCGAGATATTTGGCACACTATTTTGTAATTATAGTAAAGAATTAGTGTTGCCCAAAATCGGTCTTGGTCTTGTTCTTGCGTTTTCGCAAGACCAAGATTTATCGTGCAAGACTTGAGCAAGAACAAGACTAAGCCTGCGAGACTCTTGCGTCTTGCAGTTAAAACTGAGGGTCGTTTTAGGGAGTAATAAGTTCGACTATATTCTTCGATACTTCATGAGAAACAAAAAAATTGTAAAAAAAATTTGAAAATTGGATTTAATGCGCATTACGATAAATTACGAACAATACCATAAACATAGATAGCGAATCGAAATATATATTAAAAAAATACTTGACACATTTGACATGTACTCAGAGGTCATTATTATAATGTAAATCACCTTAGCTGATAGACAATATACTTAATAAGTATAAGTAAGTAATAATTTTTTTTCACTATTAGTTTTCTATGAATCCAAACACCAGAGGGCCCGGATTACGTACATTCGATACGCATCGTATCCGCCATGTTTTCCCATAAGGCGCTACAGTAAAACATGGCGGATACGATGCGTATCGAGTGTACGTAATCCGGGCCCAAATAATCTTATCGGTATACGATCGGTGTACGACTATTATGTATTGTTTATGCTGACTGTGTTATGAGGTCACTCGACTAAACAAAATCTGCCGAAACAGCGCGGCTATTATTTAAAAGTATCATAAGATAACGATACGGGACAAAAGTAACTACAGATAATGCCGGATATCGTGTAAACAAAATACCTATTATTTTAACTCTATTTTACCTATTATTTTAACCTCTTCAACGGAATTAACGCACAACCTTAAAAACGGGTCATTTTTAATGTCTCAAATTTCCTAAACCTGTTGTCCAATTTAAGTGTTTTTATGGTGTCTTATTCTTTATAAATATTGCTATAATAATATTGTTGTTAGACAGGTCAATTATTGTCATTGTGTACCGGGTGTACCAATCAAACTATGTTTTTTCTCACTATGTGGAATATTCTAGCATTATGCTAACTTATTGTTCAAGCATGCAATAGCACACTGAAATTAAAACCCAACTATAGCTTCATATTTTCTTAGCATTATGTTTTTTTATTCATTCACTTATATTGTATAATAAAAAAGTTCCGTACATATTTTCTTAGCATTATGTTTTTTTATTCATTCACTTATATTGTATAATAAAAAAGTTCCGTACTTTTTAACTAGCCATGTTTTTCATAAATACAGGATGTTTTTAAATAAGTAGGGCAAACTTTAATGGGCAATTCTGCACGAAAAAGTAATTTTGCACAGTTTGCTTCATAAACGTTTACTTTATAAATGCTTCGTTTCGCAAATAGGGGGTGTTGAAATTTTTCTTACAAACTGACGATTTATTTATTGCTCTAAAACCGGTTGAGATATGCAAATGAAATTTTGTGGGTTTTAAGAGGTAGTTTTAACTTTAGTTAGTTAGAACATAGGCAGGTATCACTTGGATCATGGGTTCAAACCCCACCCGGTGTCAGTTGTTTAGATATTTATTAATTTGGCTAGTCTTTATACTATGGCTATGATATTCAAGCCAAAATATACCTCTCTGTTACGTTGTTCTAAGATATGCAATAGGCTAATGGGCAACTGCGAGACTTGCAAGACCAAGACTCATGCACGTATTTATAGACGAGTCTCAAGACCTCGTCTAGTCTTGAGACCGACCTTGAATAAAAATTGTATTTAGTTTACACACAAATTTTATTCAAGGTCGGTCTCGAGACCCGATGAGGTCTTGAGACTCGACTATAAATACGGGCAAATTATTGGGGGAAAACAAATGAAGTACTGATGAATCACTAAATTACAAACTGTTAAAGTTACAATATGAGTAAAGTGTACTTGTACTTTACATTACATAATTTATCATGTGATTTGTCATATGATTTGGTCATGGAGTGAAATTTACATGTTTACACTGTGTGATTTGTCATATGATTTTGCATTGTTTATATGGCTCGTTTTGTCATAAGCATTGTCATACGGCTCGTCATGGAAAAAATCATATGACAAATCACATGATACATCATGTAGTGTAAAGTCGACTTAAAATATAGCATGTCATTGTCTTTGCAAAGACGTAGACTTTGCTAAGTAACAAGACATTTACTCAACAAACACATTATACTAGGTACTTGATTGGAAAAATCCACTGTACCATGCCAATGGCCATTAGTTGTCGAGGCATTAAGCTAAATAAAAAGAATCTAACAAAACAACTGGTCTGTGAATGAAAGTGCATATTTGGTATCTGTTTTCAGTAGTAATAACCCAAGGACATTGATAATTGTTCGAAAAAATTTTATAACAGATTTCGAAAGCATGTTGCTTGGAAACAGACCGACGCCGTAGGCGGAGGTCTGTTGCCTGTAAGCAACAAGCTTGAGAAAGTTGTTAAAAAATTTTTGAGCATTTATCAATGTTCGAGGGTTATTCGGATAGAAAATTTTTTGCTGGTTATGAAAAAAAAAAATACAGAGCAGAGTGCAATTAACAAAGGAACAATTAGAAAAATTTAATGAAGATAATTAATCATTTCATTAATATTCTCATCAGTATTACAACCAAATCGTGACATTTTGAAATATTGAATATTTGAAATGTCAAAATCGAAATGAAACGAAATATAGGTATCCATAGCTACATGATTGAGTGAAAACAGCCCATGGGATCTGTTTTCAGTATAATGTTGGTTTTATTGGTTGTATTCAATCAGATGACCACAAATTAATTGATTTCATTGGATTTCTTTGAGCAAAAATTTTCAAATTAAAAGATCGGGGCTGTATTGTTAGTTGCATAATATGTACTTGTGCACAAGTAAATACACGTTTATGACGTCATTAGAATTTTCTGAAAAAATTCAGAAAATATTAAAAATCCATTAAGTGTTCTATGTCAATATTTGTCCTGTGTTCATATGTCACATATGACATATGTCATGTGTGTCATTTTGTTAAAATAGAAAGAAAATAACAAATACATTAGGAAATTATTTTCAAACAGTTACAAATATCGCAAAAGTATAATGGCACAGGTGAGGCTTCAGGTAAGGAGATTATTATTAACATTCAGTCGTGTCAATTATCACTATTTTTTTTTCATATTTAAATTTATATACAAGATATAAATTCTAGAAAAAGTAAAACCTGGAAAACACTAAAGAAAATTTGCGGAAAGTAGTCTAAATGAGAAAAAGTGTAGACTTTACCTTTTCAATTCTATACTTCCTACTCTTTTTGAAATGCGGCGTTATTAGGCTTTACTTCTCTTCTTTCAATTTTGGATTGGAATAATTTCAATACATAACCTTTACTTCTTGAACAATTTTGATCACTTCTTTATTTTAGAATGTAAATTTAATTTTACTAGACTTTTCAGTGTCTTTGCCTTATCCCTATGCGGGGTTGGCTTCCCTAATTTCATTTCTTCACACAATTTTATCTTGGTTCATATCAATATTAATCCCCTTTATACCAACAAGTCCTGATTCCAGAAATCTGCACTTCAGCAATTCTTTGTATTGGGTGATTGACGTCTCAACTTTGAACATGACCAATCCATCTTAACCTATGCTCTCTCATTTTGGCATCAATTGGTGCCACACCTAGACTTCCCCTAATATACTCATTTCTAATTTTATCCTTCTTTGTCACTCCACTCATCCATCTAAGCATTCTCATTTCCGCCACATGCATTCGTTGTTCCTCTTTCTTTTTCACTGCCCAACATTCAGCCATGGTCCCGATTAATCCAACTTATTGAGGTTCCTCTGTAGTCCTGTCGCCAGGGGGGGTACAACGGCCTCCTTAATTCAGATGGACTTACCCAAGTTTTTTTTATATATTTTAACCCGTAGAATACTAATTTTTTGGGTAACAGTTGATCCGGATGTCGATAAGATTGTTATAGACAAAGAACTTGAGGAATTACATAACAGTGATTTCTCGCAAAACAAAACATCTTTTTGTATTTTTTTGGATCATTCTAGGCAAAAAATGTTCTGATAAGTTTTTTCGTAGGATGCATGGTTTTCGAGATAACCGCGGTTGAACTTTCAAAAAATCGAAAAATTGCAATTTTTGAACCCGAATAACTTTTGATTAAAAAATAAAGTAGCAATTCTGCTTACCGCATTTGAAAGTTTAAGTCAAATTATATCGGTTTTGATTATTTGCATTGCTACAAATTTATTATTTTATTGTTAAACAAAGTTATAAACACCTAGTGCGTGAGTGATGTTTCAATGATTTCTCATTTAAAATCGAACGAGTAGGTAGAGTAGCTACAAGTGCAAGCGAGGCTATTTCTACGTAGCATGCGTTAAAACGCATGTATTAGGCACGGGAAACACTATGTGTTTATAGCTTTGTTGACCTATAAAAAAATTAATTTTTAGCACTGCAAATAATCAAAACCGATATAATTTGACTTAAACTTTCAAATGCAGTAAGCAGAATTGCTACTTTATTTTTTAATCAAAAGTTATTCGGGTTCAAAAATTGCAATTTTTCGATTTTTTAAAAGTTCAACCGCGGTTATCTCGAAAACTATCCATTCTACGAAAAAACTTGTAGGAATATTTTTTACTTAAAATGACCCAAAAAATACAAAAAGATGTTTTGTTTTGCGAGAAATCGCTGTTATGTAATTCCTCAAGTTGTTTGTCTATAACAATCTTATCAACATCCGGATCAACTGTTACCCAAAAAATTCGTATTCTACGGGTCAAAATATATAAAAAAAACTTGAGTAAGTCCATCTGAATTAAGGAGGCCGTTGTACCCCCCCTGGCGACAGGACTACAGAGGAACCTCAATAAGTTGGATTAATCGGGACCATGGCTGATCTGGGTTATGGAAAATCCGGGTTAGCCAGAGAATATGGTAAAAATTAATAAAATACGGTATACTTACTAATTAAATAATAACTCGATTAGAATTGTAAAAGCATGAAATACATAGGTATGCACAGTTCATCTCAATTACGTACAGTTGTATACAGTATTGTATATTTCTTGGTAAAAAACTCAGTGAAAGTGAAAAAATGTTTGTTTTGTCTGATGAAAATCGGTCCAGGTTAGCTGGACTTCCGGGTTATCGGAGGCTGACTTATCGGGGTTCCACTGTACTTATTTCTAATTTTATCCTTTTTTGTCAGTCCAGTCATCTATCTTAACATTCTTACTTCAGCCACATGCATTCGTTGTTCCTCTTTCTTTTTCACTGCCCAACTTTCATCACTGCTGTACATCATAGCCAGTCTTACGGCTGTTTTGTAGAATTTTCTGTTCAGCTTCAGTGGAATTTTTCTGTCATACAACACACCACTGGCTTCCTTCTACTTCATCCGTCCAGCCCTAATTCTACTACATACATCTCTATCTATTTCTCTATAAATATCTTACCTTTCTCAGCAAACCAGCACCTATTCGCGATGTGCAAGTACTTGGAAGGGGAAACGTGAAACGACACTGCGCGAGTCGCGGAGAAATATTGCAACTATCTTAAATAATTAATATTGTTAATTGAAATTGTCAAATTGACGTATATTTCATACCTTCTGTCAATGAAGCAGAAAAATTATATATTGCTCCACAATATTGATATGATATGCAATTATTATATAAAGGTAAATTTAATTAATTTTATTTTGCTTGCAGTACTGCATTTTAATAACTAATTTTATTTACTACATACAATTGTTGACGTTTTCATAACATAACCTGAATCTTATTTTTTCTTCTTATTATTTTTTTGGACTATGGCCTTGACAATTATCCAGTAACCAGGACTAATATAATTGGCCAATATAATTAAAAGTGCGAATTTTAGGATAGAGCATAGAAATAGGGGTCGCTTTTCTGAACTTGCACGGTCCCAATAGAACCTGAGATTGGAATAATTTCATAAAAGTGGGTCTAAATACCAGCCTCCCAACAGTTGTTGATCTGCCCTGCATAAAACCAAATTTATTATTGGATATTTCGGTTTCTTCACATATCCGTCTATCAATTACTCTCTCCCATCTTTTCATGGTGTGGCTAAGTAGGTTTATAGCCCTGTAGTTTGTACATTGTTGTATATCTCCCTTGTAGACCTGGCTAGCAGGTTTATTTAAGGTACTAGTACACTTTAGAAGACCAAAAATAAGCATTTTTCAAGATTTTTTTCTCAGAACCTTTATTAAAAATGAACATAAAACTTTTTACATATTAATATCTATTTTGTAAAGAATAAAAAAATATATCTTTTTTTATTTGTGTACTTACACTAATATTGTAGAGGGCGCCAAAGTCGAGGCCTCAAAAAAAAAGTAGCTCCGATGGCTGACAGTTAATCTCAGGATTGGGATCTCTGAAAGAAAAAAATCGTACATCATTTGAAAAAGGAAGGTTTCTTACATGACAATTTACCACCGTTAGTGAAGAATTCCTCAAAAGAAAGATTTTACAGAAATTTGAAAAATTTTTGTGAAAAAATCGCCCGTTTTTGTTCAGTTTTTCACGGATAAAAAATATTTATCTTTTATTTTTTGGTTAAATTGTGGTAAATTGTCACGTAAGAAACCTTCCTTTTTCAAATGCCGTACGATTTTTTTGTTTCGGATATCCCAATCCTGAGATTAACTGTCCGCCATCATTTTTCGAGGCCTCGACTTTTGCGCCCTCTACAATATTAGTGTACGTGCATAAATAAAAAAAGATATATTTTTTGTACTCTCTAAGCCCGACCGCACATCAAAGAAACATGAAACGTAAATTACGTTTCATCGAAATAAACCACTGCTAAACAAATATACGTCCGGCCATTTATGAAACTCTCCGAAAATAAAAATGTGTCATGAGCATGAATCACACTCGTTTCATTGGTAGGCGGACTTTGAGATTTGTTTAGCAGTGTTTTAGTTTCATGAAACATGTTTTTTGTTTCATGTTTCATGTTTTTCGTTTCATGTTTCTTTGGTGTGCGGCTTGGCTAAGACTTAGAGATTAATATGTAAAAAGTTTTATGTTCATGTGTAATAAAGTTTCTGAGAAAAAAATTCTTGAAAAAAATGATTATTTTTGGTCCTGTAAAGTGTACTAGTATCTTAATAGAATTATGGAAGTTGGGCAAATGCCAGATGAATGGAGAAGCAGTATATTTTCTTTATACTTTTCATTACCTTTTTGTAGTTTGTAATTTTATTCAGTGGTAATTCTTCCCTAACTTTTATCCATATTTTGAATCTTTTGCTATCAACCGTTGAAAGGCAAAGGGTTGTAACCCACAGAATCCCTGAAATGGGTTAGAACACCAGATAAACTTTTTTTTTCATTCTTCTTTTAACTGGAAAAATATTGTAACCAAAATATGACTGCAATTATGATTGATTTAACGTTTTTATTTATTGTAAGCCAGTCAAATTATAGGAAAACTTATTTAATAAAAAAATTGGTCTATAGAGTAATGTAAAAAATAATTCAATTAATTCTTCATAAAATTACTTAAACGGAACATTTTTTCTACTTCTTGAAAAAAGTTGATTTGTGGGTTAGATCTCTTCTTTCAACCTGCTTTATAATTCATTCATACTGTTAAATTCTGCTTAATTTGCTTTTTTGGTGTTTTTCAATTATTGTCTGTACAGTTCAGCTATTCTGTTCATTACTTGTTGGTCATACTAACTTAGTTTAGTACTTAAAATATATCTCTACATAAACTTAAGTGCATAGAAATCGGCCCACTTAAAAATTTGGTCATTTTTGATGTCTCATATTTCCTAAACCTGTTGGCCGATTTAAGTGATTTTTTGAACATATTATAGCCTGATTCTTTAACAATACCACTGTAATAATATTGTTGCTAAACATGTAAATTTTCATTGTATACCGGGTGTACCAATCAAACTGTGTTTTTTTTCTCACAGTTCGCATCATGCTGTGGAATATTCTAGCATTTATAAAATACTGAAATTAAAACCCAACTATGGCCTCAGGTTTTCTTAACATTCTGGTTTTTGATTCATTCGTTTATGTGGGATAATAAAAAAGTTAGGTACTTTAACAACTGGACATAGACATGTTCTTCATCAATACACAGTGTTTCTAATTAAGTGCGACAAACTTTAAGGGATAATTCTGCATGAAAAAATAATGACAGTTGGCTTTATAAACTTATGTCCGCAAATGTTTTGTTTCCGAGATACGGGATGTCGAATTTTTTCTTACAAACTGACGATTTATTTTATTGCTTTAAAATCGGTTGAGATATGCCAATGAAGTTTGGTGGATTTTAAGACGTAGTTATTGCACATTTTTTGACATACAATTAAGAATTTAATCTTGACCATTAGCGCTCATACGTCTAATATGACCGATCATATTACCCGTATGCACGCTAATGGTGAATATAAAATTCTTAATTTTATGTCCAAAATTCGCAATAACTATCTCTTAAAACCTACCAAATTTCATTTGCATATCTCAACTGGTTTTAAAGCAACAAACAAATTGACAGTTTGTAAGAAAAAATTCAACATCCCGTATCTCGGAAACGAAACATTTGCGGACATACGTTTATAAAGCTAACTGTCATTAGTTTTTTATGCAGAATTACCCCTTAAAGTTTGTCACACTTATTCAAAAACACCGTGTATTGATGAATAACATGTCTAGTTGTTAAAGTACCTAACTTTTTTATTATCCAACATAAACAAATGAATGAAAAAACAGAATGTTAAGATAACCTGAGGCTATAGTTCGGTTTTAATGTCAGTATTTTATAAATGCTAGAATATTCCACAGGGTGATGCGAACTTTGAGAAAAAACACAGTTTGATTGGTACACCCGGTATACAATGAAAATGTACCTGTTTAGCAAAAATTTTATTGCAATGGTATTCTTAAAGAATCAGGCTATAACATGTTCAAAAAATCACTTAAATCGGCCAACAGGTTTAGGAAATATGAGACATCAAAAATGATCAAATTTTTAAGTGGGCCGATTTCTATGCACGTAAGTTTAGTTCACTCTTATTCGCATTCTATAGGACATGTGTATTTACTTGTATACTGTGTGTATTGGAAAAATACTTGTATATTTCCATTTTATACATGGTTTAAAATAGATGTTTATAGAAAATGATCAGAAACTAACAATGTTCGATTGTTTCAGTAATAATTGTAAGTTGACCAAGAATCATTCTTGGTCAACATACAATTACTAAAACAATCGAATATTATTAGCTTCTGATAATTTTCTTTGATTATGTAAAGTAATGTTCTTATCAGTTAGGCCACTCTGGCTCTCATGGCCTCATATTCATATGCAACTGAATTTGAGAACTTTTGAAAGTAATGGTAAAACTAACAATGTTCGATTGTTTTAGTAATAATTGTAAGTTGACTAAGAATCATTCTTGGTCAACATACAATTACTAAAACATTCAAACATTATTAGCTTCTGATCATTTTCTTTGATTACATAAAGTAATGTTCTTATCAGTTAGGCCACTCTGGCTCTCATGGCCTCATATATTCATATGCAACTGAATTTGAGAACTTTTGAAAGTAATGGTAAAACAGTAGGTTCTCCTACAAGGCTGCAAAATACGGATGGTCTGATATGATCAGCCATATAATGATACCAAAATATTGTAACCAAAATATGACTGCAATTATGATTAATTTAACGTTTTTATTTATTGTAAGCCAGTCAAATTACAGAAAAACGTATTTAACCTTTAATTACCCGCGCATCAAGTTATAACATAACTACACGCGTGGCGTACTTTATACGCCACAAGGAAATACACTTAAAAACAGCGGATTTGTTTATTTTTTTTTGAAAAAAGACACTTAGTTGTTTGTTAAAACCTTATTCGGCGTCAGTGAATACTTGGAGTTCCTTCTCAGTGAGCCAATTGGGATTTATAACTGGAATCATGGAATATCTGGATTCCATGATAAATAAAATTACTAATAAAAAATTTTTTTAAATGTGATTTTTTACAGGAGAAAAAGTATTTTTTATAAAGAAAAATATATTTTGTGCCATAATGACTAAAATACAAGTGAAATATATACTTATATTACTACTTATATTAATATAATCGTGGCGCATATTGTCAGCCACCGGAAACAACAAATAATAAACTGTAAATTACGATCTTCCCAGAAATCTGACTATAACGAAACTAAAACCAAATTGTAAAGCACATTCCAGTGATAGGTTAGAGTGTTAGAGAGATAAATAAGTTCAAAAATAAAATTTTTAAATATATTTGCAGTAGAATTCTTATATCTGGCGTACAAAATATGCCAGCGCGTATAGTTAAAGGTTAATAAAAAAATTGGTCTAATTGGTCTATAGAGTTATGTAAAAAATATTTCGATTAATTCTTCATAAAATTACTTAAATGTTAAATAGAACATTTTTTCTACTTCTTGAAAAAAGTTGATTTGTGGGTTACATCTCGTCTTTCAACCTGCTTTATAATTCATACTGTTAAATTCTGCTTAATTTGCTTTTTTGGTGTTTTTCAATTATTGTCTGTACAGTTCAGCTATTCTGTTCATTACTTGTTGGTCATACTAACTTAGTTTAGTACTTAAAATATATCTCTACATAGTTCACTCTTATTCACATTCTATAGGACATGTGTATTTACTTGTATACTGTGTGTATTGGAAAAATACTTGTATATTTCCATTGTATAGATGGTTTAAAATAGATGTTTATAGAAAATGATCAGAAACTAACAATGTTCGATTGTTTTAGTAATAATTGTAAGTTGACCAAGAGTCATTCTTGGTCAACATACAATTACTAAAACAATCGAATATTATTAGCTTCTGATAATTTTCTTTGATTATGTAAAGTAATGTTCTTATCAGTTAGGCCACTCTGGTTCTGGATGCAACTGAATTTGAGAACTTTTGAAAGTAATAATAAAACTTTTTTGTGACATGTTTTATAATCTACTATTTTCAATGGGAAATAAGCCACAATTTTACCAAAAAAATGATTTTATTAACGTTTCGACGCCCAAGTCGGGTGTCATTGTCAAAAGTTGTATTTTGACAACGACACCCGACTTGGGCGTCGAAAAATTGTGGCTCATTTCCCATTGAAAATAGTAGATTATAATGGTAAAACAGTAGGTTCTCCTACAAGGCTGCAAAATATGGATGGTCTGATATGATCAGCCATAGAATGATGTGACAGAATAGAGCACAATCATATAAATATACAAATCTGGAGTAGGAAGTCAAGCGAAGAACTCACACTCAGGAAGGAGATAGAGGGAATCCACAGATCAACCTTACATTGAAGCTATTAGAGATAGAGGTAGAATTCTGAAGAATATCTATAGAAGAATTATTCTCTTTTTCGTGTAACCTGAACATAGGCCTCCTCCAGATATTTCCATCTGTTTTATGCCTCTGCTATCCAATTGGTCACAATTCTTTTGAGGTCATCAGCCCATTGCTTTGGGGGTCTTCCTCAGCTTCGCTCGTCTGCCTGTGGCCTCCACTCACGCAATTTTTCTGTCCATCTGTCAGTTTTCATTCTTGCAACATGTCCCGCCCATCTACTTTTTTTCCTTGTAATGCACTAAGCATCAAAATTAACGCACCACTTTAAAAATGGGACATGTTTGATGTCTCGTATTTCCTAAACCTGTTGTCCAATTTTAGTGATTTTTTTAGTATATTATTGCTTTATTCTTCAAGAATATCGATGTAATAATATTATTGCTAAACAGGTAAGTGTCATTGTATACCGGGTGTAACAATGATAGTGTGTTTTTTCCTCAAAGTTTGGAACACCCTGTGGAATATTCTAGCGGATATAAAATATTGAAATTAGAACTCGACTATAGCCTTAGGCTTTCTTAACAATTTGGTTTTTAATTCATTCTCTTATGTGGGATAATAAAAAAGTTAGGTACTTTAACAACTAGCCATGTTATTCATCAATACAGGGTGTTTCTAAATAAGTGCGACAAACTTTAAGGGGTAATTCTGCATGGGAGAATAAGGACCGTTTGCTTTATAAACATACGTCCACAAATGCTTCGTTTCTGAGATATGGGATGTTGAATTTTTTCTTATTGCGCATTTTTTGATATACAATTAAGAATTTTATATTCACCATTGGCGTGCGTATGGGATGTATCTAAAATATTTATACCCGTATGCACGCCAATGGTGAATATAAAATTTTTAATTGTATGTCAAAAAATGCACAATAGCTACCTCTTAAAACCTACCAAATTTCATTTGCATATCTCAACCAGTTTTAGAGCAATAAATAAATCGTCAGTTTGTAAGAAAAATTCAACATCCCGTATCTCGGAAACAAAGCATTGGCGGACATAAATATGTTTATAAAGCAAACGGTCAATATTTTTTTATGCAGAATTGCCCCTTAAAGTTTGTCGCAATTATTTAGAAACACCCTGTATTGATGAATAACATTGCTAGTTGTTAAAGTATGGTTTGTTCAACAGTAAATGGTTTGAATTCAATTAGTGCGGTCGTAAATATTATTAAATTTATCTGACCTGGCCCATTGTTAAGACCCACCCGGAGCGATAAGCCACCGAGGTAGACAGAGTTGGTCTTTTGCAGTTAACACTGACTGGACGGTACTCCCATAATAAAGCCTAAAATAAATTTTACCTGAAACCGGGCCTTTTATACTATTATCGGTTAATCCGGGCTGTTTATAGTGGTAACTAATTGAACTTAACCATTTACTGTTTAACATACCATACCTAACTTTTTTACTATCTAACATAAGCGAATAAATCAAAAAGCAAAATGTTAAGAAAGCCTAAGGCTACAGTTGAGTTTTAATTTCAATATTCTATATACGCTAGAATATTCGACAGGGTGTTGCAAACTTCGAGGAAAAAACACACTATCATTATTACACCCGGTATACAATGACACTTAGCTGTTTAGCAATAATATTATTACACCGATATTCTTGAAGAATAAAGCTACAGTCAGAAAAATGAAAGAATACCCATGAACGATCACATCAATCACTTATTTTGTATTTTCTATCTTTTTCTGTAACAAACGTTTGTTATTTATAGAAAAAGACAGCAAATACAAAATAAGTGATTGATGTGATCGTTCATGGGTATTCTTTCATTTTTCCGACTGTATAATATACTAAAGAAATCACTCAAATCAGACAACAGCTTTAGGAAATACGAGATATCAAAAATGTCCTGTTTTTAAGGTGGTACGTTAATTTTGATGCTTAGTGTATGTTCAATTACATTCATTTGAATTTTATAAGCAGTTGTAGTACTATTTTTTTATTATTTTTTTTACAGAATGCTGTGGAGCCAATGCAAGTTGATGCACCACCTGAAGATAATGATAACAACGAAGAAGACATCTATGTAGTTGAAAACCCAACTCTAGATTTAGAAGTATATGCAAATAGTTATGTTGGATTAGCAAAATTATATAGGCTGATTTACATAATAGATCACTGTCCGTCTCTTAAACTAGAAGCTCTAAAAACAGCTATATCCTACGCCATGACAACATATAACGTAAATTTGTATCAAGTGTTACACCAAAAATTAGCTGAAGTTACAACATCTATGAACGTGCCTGACGTAGCTGCTCAATCCACCTCTCAAGATATACCAACGATTGACAATATGTGGATGGAAACAAGGTCAAAAAGAGCAGCCCTAAAGTTAGAAAAACTTGACAACGATCTAAAAAATTACAAATCAAATTCAATCAAAGAAAGTATCAGAAGAGGTCATGATGATTTGGGTGATCACTATTTGGACTGTGGAGATCTTTCTAATGCATTAAAATGTTACTCAAGAGCTAGAGACTATTGCACAAGTGGGAAACATGTGGTAAATATGTGCTTAAATGTTATAAAAGTATCGGTTTATTTGCAGAACTGGTCACACGTATTAAGCTATGTTTCAAAAGCTGAAAGCACTCCAGACGTTTCAGAAACACAAACAAAAGACTCCAATCAAGCAATAGTCACTAAATTAAAGTGTGCAGCTGGTCTTGCAGAACTGGCAACAAAGAAATATAAATCCGCAGCAAAACATTTCTTGCAAGCAAATTTGGACCATTGCGATTTTCCAGAATTGCTTTCACCAAATAACGTTGCCATGTATGGAGGTCTTTGCGCTCTTGCTACATTTGATAGACATGAGTTGCAGAAGAACGTTATTGGTAGTGGATCATTTAAGTTATTTTTGGAGCTAGAACCACAATTACGCGACATAATTTTCAAATTCTATGAATCAAAATATGCTTCTTGTTTAAAACTATTAGATGAGGTCAAGGATAATTTGCTTCTTGACATGTATATTGCACCTCATGTTAACACATTGTACACTCAGATTAGAAATAGAGCCTTGATTCAATACTTTAGCCCATACTTATCTGCTGATATGCACAAGATGGCTGTAGCTTTTAATCGAACTGTACCTGCGTTAGAAGATGAGCTGATGCAGCTTATTCTAGATGGACAGATCCAAGCTAGAATAGATTCTCACAATAAAATTCTATTTGCGAAGGATGTTGATCAACGAAGTACCACTTTCGAGAAGGGTTTGTTGATGGGAAAAGAATATCAGAGAAGAACTAGAATGCTGATATTAAGAGCAGCAATTTTAAAGAATAAAATTCATGTAAAGGTAAGTTCAAAATTTCAGCATTGGCTCTTCAAGTGAGGATGGCATCTGACAGTCAGTCAGCTTTAAAAACAAATAAAATATTTTTATTATTCAAAGTACATACTATTATTTAGTTTTATTACGTTTTTTCGTTGTTTTAAATTATTTGTTACTATGTTAAGGGGATGGGGGGGGGGGGTATGGTTTGAAATCAACATATCAAGCACATTTTCATGAATTTTTTTCGAAGCTATGGTAGAATTATTTTATTTTTAAATTAAATAAACATATTAAGTATAATTCGAAGAATATTTAAGAAAAAATTCAATCCAAAATATTGAAAAATAAGCCATTGGTGACAAATTTTGGCAGGCAGCTCAAAAAAATGGATTTTGCGGTGGACATCAGAACTCATCACTGGATCATACGAAACAAAAAATTCAAAAAGATTTAATTAGTTTCACGAGGTAACAACGTCGAGTTTTTTTATTTTTTATGATTTATGAATTTTTCGTATCACTCAGAAGTCAAAAATACGAAATTTTTGATAAAAATTTTGTGAAAACCAACAGATTTAATATTGTTGAACAAAAAATAAGCACAAAACGAAAAATATCTCGACGTTGTTACCTCACGAAATGTCTAAAGAAAATCTATGCAAAATTTCAGGTAGATCGGTCAAGTAGTTTTTCAGTCACAATGTCCACCGCATTTGAAAAATCAGTTTTGAGAAAAATGCGTTTTTAAGTTTTGACAACTGCATCTTCATCTTCTTATTTGTCATTTACCAAATCGTAAAGTGATGAACATTGGAATATGTTTTTTATATTGCGGAGTAATCTACAAAAGCGAAGGCGAACAGTTGTTTAACGTTTCTCACTACGCTCAAGCGTGCTGGCGCGAAACCGCGGCAAAGCGAGTCGAAGATAGGGATATTCAACACTCTGTATATCGGGTAATTTTACTCCGATCAATCTGAAATTTTCAGAGAGTATTCTTGAAAGTATGCACTTTTATTTGAAATAATAAAAAAATTAAATATTTCAAACTATATCCCCCCCCCTTAAGTAAACTTACGTGCATAGAAATCGGCCCACTTAAAAATTTGGTCAGTTTTGATGTCTCATATTTCCTAAACCTGTTGGCCGATTTAAGTGATTTTTTGAAAATGTTATAGCCTGATTCTTTAACAATACCACTGTGATAATATTGTTGCTAAACAGTTAGACTTTCATTGTATACCGGGTGTACCAATGAAACTGTGTTTTTTTCTAAAAGTTCGCATCACCCTGTGGAATATTCTAGCATTTATAAAATACTGAAATTAAAATCCAACTATAGCCTTAGGTTTTTTTAACATTCTCTTTTTTAATTCATTCGTTTATGTTGGATAATAAAAAAGTTAGGTACTTTAACAACTAGACATGTTCGTCATCAATACACGGTGTTTCTAAATAAGTGCGACAAACTTTAAGGGATAATTCTGCATGAACAAATAATGACAGTTGGCTTGGTAAACGTATGTCCACAAATGTTTCGTTTCCGAGATACGGGATGTTTAATTTTTTCTTAAAAACTGACAATTTATTTTATTGCTTTAAAACCGGTTGAGATATGCCAATAAAATTTGGTGGGTTTTAAGACGTAGTTATTGCACATTTTTTGACATATAATTAAGAATTTAATATTCACCATTAGCGCGCATACGTGTAACATGACCGATCATATTACCCGTATGCACGCTAATGGTGAATATAAAATTTTTAATTTTATGTCAAAAAATTCGAAATAACTAACTCTTAAAATTTACCAAATTTCATTTGCATATGTCAACTGGTTTTAAATCAATAAATAAATCGTCAGTTTGTAAGAAAAATTTCAACATCCCGTATCTCGGAAACGAAACATTTGCGGACATACGTTTATAAAGCCAACTATCATTATTTTTTCATGCAGAATTACCCCTTAAAGTTTGTCGCACTTATTTAAAAACACCGTGTATTGATGAAGAACATGTTTAGTTGTTAAAGTACCTTACTTTTTTATTATCCAACATAAACGAATAAATCAAAACACAGAATGTGAAGAAAACCTGAGGCTATAGTTGGGTTTTAATTTCAGTATTTTATAAATGCTAGAATATTCCACAGGGTGATGCGAACTTTGAGAAAAAAAAACACAGTTTGATTGGTACACCCGGTATACAATGAAAATTTACCTGTTTAGCAACAATATTATTACAGTGGTATTGTTAAAGAATAAGGCTATAACAGGTTCAAAAAATCACTTAAATCGGCCAACAGGTTTAGGAAATATGAGATATCAAAAATAACCAAATTTTTAAGTGGGCCGATTTCTATGCACGTAAGTTTATATTATTTTGTAAAAAAATTCTTCCTTTTTATTTAAGCCCTCTTAACATGTTGGCTGCCGTGAGACACAAATGTTGTGCATCATGTTGTTTTCTTTAACAGCCGCATGACAAGTAGTTGTCTCAATACCAGAAAGCCTCGTGGCCGTAGGTGCCCATTTTTTTTTTAACATTATGGAAGCCAACGTGTTAATAGTAAGGGATCCGAATTTAGATCGACCTTCACCCATCTGTTTGTATTGCCTGTATCATAGCCCAGTAAATGACAGTTTTTGAAGTATGTAATTGAGGCCATGACCACCAAAGTGTTAGTAAAGTAATGTTCTTGTCGGTTAGGCAATTCATGGCCTCAATTTTCCTAGTCACGACGGATTTGCTTGAATATTTGGATTTGTTTAGAAACTTTGTTAGAAACTTCTTACTGAAAATTTCTATCAGCAACTACAAAACGTCGTAGATAACATAAATGCTAATCACAAAATTATCGTACTCAGGGGATCTTAATGAACGGATAGGAAACGATATCATACCAGGTATCAAACAAAAGTACAACGAAGCAATAATTAATGAAAACGGCGAAGCACTAATAGACTTTTGCGCTAGAACTGAAATGAGAATCAACAACACATCGACTTTATAATCACAAATCGAGTGATAACACCGTCACAAGTACTTGATGCTAGAGCCCTTACATCTGCTAACCTGGGGACCAATCACAACCTTGTTTTATGCAAGATGCTACTAGAACGTCCGCAACGAAATAGAAAATCCCCTTTGTTCATCGGAAAATACAATATAGAGTCGCTAGCAACAGAGAGTACAAAACTCCTTTATGAGAACAGGATTACCAGCAAACTAAAAGAGATCGACTTACAACCAGAATTAGGAGTAGAAGATACTTGGCAAAAAATTAAGAAATGCATCAACGAAGCAGCAGAAGAAGCGATTGGTAAGCGGAAAATTAACACTAGAGCGACAAACCACACCAAACCGTAGTTTTGTCAAGAGGTAAAAGAACTCTCTGAATTAAATCGCAAATGCTACCTGAGATATAAAAGCACACAATCTGAAGAAGTTCTCGCAGAATAGGTCCAAGTAATAAACGAAGTAAAGGCAAGAATAAAATCAATCAAAAGAGAACATTGAGCTAAATTCACTAGCGACATGGACTACGACTTATATGGTGCCCAAAAGAAACTATGGAAAATGCTTCGGAACAGGAAAAAACCAGTTAACGAGTTCGTGCAGACCAAGGGAGTACCTATAGAGACCGATATACGAAACACATATAAGTGCTACAATCAATGAAGAAGAGGTACAAGCAAAGATAAAGAAGCTAAAAAACAGAAAATCACCTGGAACGGATGGTATACCCAATGAACTTTTAAAATATTCTAACACCGGGAGGAATTAGACAAGACGATAGTTTAAGCCCCTTCTTGTTTAACCTACTCTTGGGCAAAATTATAAACAAAGTAACATCTCTTAATCTCGGATATAAAGTGGGCAACAAAAGAATTAGTATGGTGTGTTATGCAGATGATGCAGTAATTATTGATTCTCTGATGCAGAGACAGCTCTTTCATTTCTTTCAAATAAGCCGTCAACTAAATATGAACATTTCTACAAACAAAACTAAATGTATGACAATAGCAAAAGATCCGCTCAGATGTAAGTTAGTGGTTGAGAACAACCCCATAGAACAAATGATGCAATTTAGATATCTGGGCATAGATATATCAAGCACACACGACCCAGTAAAGGACCTGAGGAGTTAGATCAACAAAGCATCTGCATTGTCAGGATGTCTGCGGGAGATAGTCTGATCAAATCCGTATATGCGCACAGATTGTAAAATTAGAACTTAAAGACTTGCATACGACCGATCATGCCATATGGCATAGAAGTGCGCGAAGACATCAACAAAACGAAACAGATGCTAAGAGTTGCCGAAATGAAAACCCTAAGAACAATAGTGAGGAAAACAAGAAGAGACAGAGTGAGAAATACAGACATTAGAGAGCAATGCCAAATTCAAGATATTGTAAGATAGGGAAGGCAGCGCAAGACGATGTGGTACAACCATGTAAGACGAATGGATGAGAATAGACTCCCAAAAATTGGCCTAGAAAACAACCCACCTGGTTCAAGACCCCCCGGAAGACCACCTAAAAGATGGAGGGATGTATGTATGTATGTAATTATGTATGTAGATAGGGGTGATAGGTACACTGCGACCCGTAGGATCTATTGTGTCCCCCTTGCTTGCCATGAGTCTGATGTTTTCTCAGACCTATAGCAGCTCTTCCAGTCCTATTTTCCTAAGAAAGATTAGGACATCGTCGGGCTTCAATTCAGGCAGGTTCTCCTCTTCTATTTCATGTGCCCCTAGGTATCTGGCCCTGGAGTTCTGCAATGCAGGACATTCTGAGAGTATGTGTATTGAGGTTTCGTCCTCTTCCTCACAGAATCTGCATTTTGCTTCATCTACCAATCCTAGCTTCTTCATGTGACTTCTTAACCGGCAATGCCCGGTCATTATTCCCGTCAAAATCCGGATCTTCTTTTTACTGAGGTTGAGAAAGCTAAGAGATCTATTCTGGTTATAATTTCCCAGAATTGTCTTGGCTTGTCTCAATCCTTCCAACTGATTCCAGTACTTGGACTTTTCCCTCTCCAATTCTCCTCTTAGTTCTCCTAAGATTGCGCTACTGCTGATCCCACATGATGGTTCTGGTCCCAGATATGGGGTTTCGGCTCCTTTTTTCGCCAGCTGATCTGCTGTTTCGTTCCCTCCAATTCCTATGTGTCCTGGGACCCATAGGAGGGTGACAAGGTTCTTCTGGCCTAGTTCATTTAGCTTTCCTAGGCACTCCCAAACCATCTTAGAACTGATTATATGTGAGCTCAGTGCTTTGATGGCTGCTTGACTATCCGACATGATTACAATCTCTTGTCTGCGATAGTTTCTTCCAATGTTAAATTCCACACATCTTTCGATGGCACGGATTTCTGCTTGAAAGATGCTTGGGTATGTGCCCAAGCTTTCTGAGTGTTTGGCTCTCGGTCCAAAGACTCCTATTCCAGTTCCCTCTTCCAGTTTGGAGCCATCCGTATACCACTTTATGGCATTTGGGTTTAAGTTCTGTATGGTATCTTCGTCCCATTCAGATTTATTGCTCAGCTTAGTGATGAATTTTCTCACAAAGTTGAATTTCTTCGGCATATCATCTTGGGGCATTTCCCAAGTTTGATCAAATTGAAGTGATCGAGGTTTTTCTCTGATGATTCCTTCTCTGATCATCCTGTATATTGTTTTCTTCCTTACATTTTCTAACTGAATGTGCAGTGGGGTCAAGTTTAAAATCACCTCCATTGCAGCTGTGGGGCAGGTTCCCATTGCTCCAGTGATACATGCACAGGCTAGTCTCTGAATCTTCGAAAGCTTTTTCTTTGTCGTATTCAGATTAGCTCTTGTGCCCCAAGCTACTGCCCCATAAGTGATTAGTGGTCTCACTATTGCTGTGTACATCCATTGCAGAATACGTGGGTTACATCCCCAGTTTTTCCCTGCAATGTTCTTACACACCATGAGGGCCTTGGTGGCTTTTTGTATTACTTCCTCTTCGTGTTTATTCCAGAGTAACTTGCTATCTAGGATCAGCCCTAGATATTTGACCTCTGTTTTCCATTCGACGATATCCTTCCCTATTTTTATGGTTTTTAAATTCGGGTTCTTTTTCCTTGTAAAGGCTACTAGTGTGGTTTTAGTGGGGTTGATGTTAAGTCCCAACGAGTCACACCATTGGTTTGCAATATTCAGTCCTCTTTGAACTATGTCGCAGAGGATATTTTCGTACTTTCCTTTTGCAAGGATGACCATGTCGTCGGAATATCCTTGACATGGTATGCCTTCCCTGGTCAATTGACAGAGTAGGCTGTCCACAGTGAGACTCCACATGAGTGGGGACGCAACTCCCCCCTGCGGACAGCCTCTGGTCACATTAATGAAGATAGTGTCTTGTCCTGTCTCCATTTCTGCGATTCTCGTAGATAGCAGTTGCGACATCCAGGTGGAGGTCATTCCATCTACTCCTCTCTCATGCAGTGCTCTTTTGACGGCTTCATGTGGCGTGTTGTCAAAAGCCCCTTCTATATCTAGAAAGGCACATACCACGGTCTCTTTCTTATTCAGAGCATCTTGGATTTCATCAGTCAATTGTGTCAAGGCGGTTTCCGTGGATTTTCCCGCTTGATACGCATGTTGACGGGGGTGCAATGGCACCTGTTCCAAGATTTCTGTTCTAATGTAGTTGTCTACAGCTTTTTCCATCGTTTTGAGAATAAGCGATGTGAGGCTGATCGGTCTAAGGGATTTAGGGTGCGTAGTATCCCGTTTCCCTACTTTTGGGATGAAGGTGACTTTGGCCCTTCTCCATGCTTCTGGTATGTATCCCAGTTCAAGACTGCTCCGACTGATTCGGACCATATGAGGAATGATTGCCTCTTGGCCCTGTTGAAGTAGGGCAGGAAATATTCCATCCGTTCCAGGTGTTTTGAACGGCTGAAAGGTGTTCATAGCCCATTTCAGCCGTTCTTCACTGCAGATGTGTTTTGCCATTGCAGTGTCTTCCCTGGTAGGTCTTCTGATTTGCTCACTCTTTTTTCCTGAAGTGATTGCTCCTCCAGGAAAGTGAGTTTCTAACAAGAGCAAAGCTCGTTCTTTCTCGCTTTCTGTGAAGCTTCCGTCTGGCTTCCGTAGTGCCATTACTGTATCTACTCTTCCCTTTGCCAAGACCTTGTGTAGCCTTGCTGCAGAGGGAGTAGTGTCTATTTCTTCGCAGAATTTTCTGAAGCTATTTCTTTTAGCCTTTCTAATCTCTTTATTGTATAATGTGAGTTTCTCGGTGTATCTCTGCCAATCTCCGTTACGTTTGGCTCTGTTGAAGAGCTGTCGCGTCTCGGATCTTAGGTTTGACAGATGTTCGTTCCACCATATTGCATCTTTTGATTTTCTGGTCCTCTGAAGAGGACAACTTGATTCATAGGCGTCGAGTATTACCTCGTTAAGTTCTATGACATCATTTTCTAATGCCAGGTGGTTTCTGGCATTTCCTTTAGTACGAAGACTTACAAGATTTCTCCTCAGGTTAGAGTTGTATTCATCCCAGTTTGTTTTCCTGGGGTTTCTCCTGAGTTTTGGCTCAGGAGGACTACAATCTAACCTGAACATAATTATTCTATGATCAGAGAGGGATGGTTCGTTCGATACTCTCCAATCCCTCACCCGATCTGATAGATTCGGTGTGCTTACAGTTATATCTTTCTTTTCTTGTTTTAGTTACAAAAGTAGGGGTATTCCCTATATTGTGTATGACAAGATTCTTACTAAGAATAAATTCTAAAATTTTCTCACCTCTTTCATTGGTGTCTGTGCTCCCCCATACGGTATTGTGACCATTAGCGTCACATCCTAGGAGAAGCGGTAGTTTCTTCTGCTCACAGTACTCTACTAGTCTTTGCAGTTCTGGAGGCGGTGCAGTCCCGTCTCCTGCAAAGTAGCATGAGACTATCATAACTTCTTGACGCCCTTTTCCGAACTCAAGGTTTGCTCGAATCGGAACAAGGTCTCTCGTCATAAATTCTGAAACACAAAAGTGATTAATACTGTTACTTACCAAGATGCATGCTCTGGGTTTGTCAACATTACTTACTTTGTATATCAGCTTAGCTTCTCTGCTTGTGAGTCCTCTCACCTGACCGTCACGAACCCATGGTTCCTGAATCAGTACAAATCCCAATTGGTTTCTGATAAACGTCCTTAGGATGACCGCCGATGATCCCTTGGCGTGATGGGCGTTTATCTGAGCAATATTAATTCCCATTTTTTTTTTCCTCCTCCCTTTTCCCTTTTCCCTGCCCCTACTTATTTGGTTATTTGAGGTGAGGTTTCTTTCTCACCTTCTTCCCCCCCGACAAGTGTTTTGTCCTTGTCTTCTTCAACGTTAGTTGCTTCGGCTGTCTCCATGTCCTCCGAGTCCCGATATAGATCGGTGCTGTGGTGGTCTCCGACGCTCTCGGCATCGCCGGGCACATCAGTACCCCGCGATGCAGAGGGCACCTGAGGCGCTTCCTCGACCTCGGTGGTTACTAACCCACCGCTGCTCCCCGGAGTCTCCTTTTCTGTTTCCCGTTTTATACCATGAACGGGGATTTTCCCGAACCGGTAAAAAATGGTGCATCCGTTCTTCCTGAGGGCAGCGCAGGATAGCTCGTCTATCGCTGCCCTCAAGAGTTGCCCTGCCGCCTCTTCCTTAGCACTCAGGACCTTCCACCTACCTATTGCTAGGCCCTCATTTTGTACCTCTATCAGCTGAAGTAATTTCTCAGCTGATAGCCCCTTGCTTCTGGGGAGGAAAACTGTCACAACATGTGATCTAGGGATGTCGTCTCCCTTACATGTTGTGAGTTCTCCACCCTCCCACTTCCTAATTTGTGGCACCTTCAACCTTAGCCACTCCGCTGACTGTGGTGTTTCACAGTCAACTACCAAGTAGCCCGGCTTGAAGTGGATGCCGCCGAACTGGAGCTTGTGCTCCCATCCGGCGAACATTTCTTGAACTATTGCCTCCTCCACCAAAGTCTGCTGTTCCGCGCTGAGGGTGTTCTCAGGGAACCCTTTGGGGAGAATGGCAATCTTCTCCGATTTTAGAGCAGCTGCATAGCTGCTCATACCTACTGAGGTAGTGGTCTGTTCTCCCACTTCCTCCTTCTTCCTTTTCACCTCTTTCTGAGCAGGACTGATGACCGTCTCAGTCCGCTTTCTTTTTTGACTAGCAGGCTCTTGGCTTTTATGCTCCAAGGCCTTCTTTCTTGCTGTTTCAGGGGAAATTCCCTGACTGAGGTACCTCAAGTACCATCTGCAGCCCGCTCCGCTGAGCCCACGTCTCAGTGGGTCATCCCTGCCTCCAGGTTCTCCCAAGTTTGGGAGTGGAGGCTGTCTAGAGGTCGAGGGCCTTTGGAGGTCCTTCCCCACCTCAGATTTACCCTTGTGGTGTATTCCCACAATGGAGTCTGAGGGACCGGTCCTCGACTTTCCTGCCTCTCGGGGAGCTTCCCGAGAGGTTGAAGGAGAGTGTTTTCCTTCCTTTTTCTTCTTCGATTTAGCGGTGTATTCCCGCTGTATTTTTTTTCCTTTTAATTCTTTCTTGTCCATGGTTGTTCCCACGAGTAGCTAGGGAATGTCGGTCCACTCCGGCAGAGCCCCGCATGCCGGAGTAAGGCTGCATACAAGGGGGTTTCGCCTGGTTCCCCCAGGGGAACGTTCGCGACCGCATATGCCCCAGCGGCCATTCATCCATCGGCACGTTGCCTTACACTTTGGATTGGGGTAGTGAGGTAAGTGGAGGGATAGTGGATGTGGGGCAGGGATGTGATCAGGAATCAGCCACTCGCGCTCGGATAAGTCGACTCACAAAAAGGTGAGAAAGAGTTTGTTGGGGGAGGGCGACATGTTTGGGTTTCGAGTGGCCGTAGGAGCAGGGAAGGGTATCTGTATATGCTGAAGGCGAAGGCGCAGCAACTGTTCGCCTCAGTTGCTGCGCCTTTTCGCGTCCAGTGGCGGTGTCCGGCGGTCACCCGGTGCACAGGCACTGGACACGGAGACTGTGTTTGGTTTCGCTGGTCGTGCTCCCCTCACAAAATAAGGGACCAAGACCAGTTACTCAGCCCTCCCACCAACGGCAAGGAAAAATTACAGTCTCGGGGAGAGAAGATGGAGGGATAGTTGGCAATCTACCTCCCAGGAAATTAACCAGAGGCAGCTTCAGAATTAAACAGATAGAAAGATCTCCAAGAAGTAAATGAAGAAGAAGAAGACCCTCTACTTCACTTTTGGATTTGAGTGCAGGGTTGCTTTTACTTGGGGGGTGAAGCACCCTTCTCGTGGATGAAAAAAAAACTATAACTCCCGAAATTGATAAAATGACCAATTCTAAACAAGTTTTGTTCTATAGAGTTTTTTCACTAAGTCAATACTTTTCGCGTTATTCGCGAGTGAAAATGTATATTTTTCAACAACAAAAAACAGGTTTTCCGACGATTTACGCAAATAACAAATATTTTATTGAAAAAAACATTCTTAGCAAAAATGGGGCCTATAAAAAATCTTCTTCTTTTTGTATAGACATGAATCTGTCTGTTTTTTCAATGTGCCTTTAGTAAGTTATCGTTTTCGTGGTCTTCCCACTGATCGTCTTCCTATTGGGGAACCGTCTCTCGCTGTCCTGACTATCCTATTTGTTGTCATACGGCTTATGTGGTTCTATTCTTCTGTTTCTTACCCAGTTATATACACCTTGTTATACACCTTGCATCTCCTTCGTATATCTGTACTTCTAGCTCTGTCCCATGGAGTCCCATCGATTTTTCTAAGGGTTTTCATCTCCGCTGTTTCGAGCAATCTTTTTGTCCTCTCTGAGGACAAAATAAAGTTGGTCATTAAATTAATCGTTACCGCTTTACAATTTACTTTATATGTATGTATTGTTACGATCTGTAAGTGTGACCGGTTCGAAGTACATACTTATTTTTGAAAAAAATTGGTTTTATAGTAAAAAAAATATAGTGACTCAAACAATCTCGAAGAGTAAGAAAATGTAGGTTTCGCCTTTTTGAATAGTATTTTGAATGTTTTTGTTTTTCCGGAAGACAAAAATTGGTTAAGATATGGTTGTTCAAAGTTTGCATACACTCGTGATTAGTGACTAGTTCAAGCCCTTTCAACTACATCCTTTTCAAAAATAAGGGTTTAAAAAAATAATTAAATAATCTTATTGCCCTTAAAAAAAGGTACAATATGGTTATTTTAAGCATTTTATATCATAAAAACTAACTGTTTTTTGAGTTATTTGCGACAAACCTTCTGAAAACGTGTTTGTTTGTTGTTGAAAATTAACATATTTACTCGCAAATAACTCAAAAAGTATTTACTTAGTGAAAAAACTCTATAGAACGAAACTTGCTCAGAATTAGTCGATATATCCATTTCCGGACTTACCTAACATTTTTTTCACCCCCAAGAAGGGGCTTTCACTCCTTAAGTAAAAGCAACCCTGAGCTTGAGTCCAATGATGAAGTAGAGAGTAAAATCCAAATTTTCACGCTATTCGATGGTGATACGGAATATTACACGGTATCACCGTGTTTTACGTTCATTTATTTGTTGGCCTATAACACAAATATGCAATTTGTATTGTTATTCATATTTTTATTTGTATTTCAGAGCCCTCAGAGGGATTCAAGTCAGGCAGGAGAAATAACTGTGGTACCATTTTGAAAATCGACTACCTATTTTCTTTTCTTGTGTATTCATAGCAGTTTCATTATATTCAGTGTAACAGCGAATTCTTTTGTTTTATATTACTTACATATAACAAAAAATTGTCTGAGCTTGTAGAATTTTAAATTTTTTTCATATAAAAGACTTAATTTTGTGCGTTTTAGTTTTATTTTCAATTATTATATATACACTCACCGGCACGAAAAACGGGCACCCCAAAAAATGGGTCATTTTGGGTGTCTTATATCTCCTAAACCTGTTGTCCGATTTAACTAACTTTTTCAACACGTTATAGCCTTATTCTTTAACAATATCGCTGTAATAATATTGTTGCTAGACAGGTAAATTTTCCTTGTATACCGGGTGTACCAATCAAACTGGGTTTTTTCTCAATTTTCACAACACTCTGTGGAATATTCTAGCCTTTATAAAATATTGAAATTAAAACCCAACTATAACCTCAGATTTTCTTAACATTTTGTTTTTTTTATTTATTCGCTTATGTTGGATAATAAAAAAGTTAGGGACTTTAACAACTAGCCATGTTCTTTATCAATACAGGGTATTTCTAAATAAGAGCGACAAACTTTAAGGGGTAATTCTTCATGAAAAAATAATGACCGTTTGTTTGATAAACCTATGTCCGCAAATGCTTCGTTTCCGAGATACGAGATGTTGAATATTTTCTTACAAACTAACGATTTATTTATTGCTCTAAAACCGGTTGAGATATGCAAATGAAATTTGGTAGGTTTTAAGAGGTGGTTATTGCGCATTTTTGACGTATAATTAAAAATTTATTACGTGCATACGGGTCATATTACCTGCATGCACGCCAAATCTCTAATAGTTTTCGATATATTGGAGAAAAATTGATTTTCATTTTGTAACATCAAAGGGCTGTAACTTTTTTTGTGTGCACTATTGTATATAGGTGAGGTTCAATCAAGCTATTTTTGACCCCAGAATCTGTGGTATAATTTATGGCCAATTTTTTCGGGACACCCTATATTCGCTGTGTGCAAGTACTTTGTGTTAATTAATGGTTTTTTGCTTGTAGTACAATGTTTACCTTTTAATAACATAACCTCAATCTTACTTTTTCTTCTTATTCTTTTTTGGGATATGGCCTTGACAATTATCCAGTAACCAAGACTAATATAATTGGCCAATATAATTAAAAGTGCTATAAATGTTGCCGAGCTATGAAACCAGGTGTCGCTCTTCCGAACTTGCACGGTCCCAATAATAGATCTGTATGTGGTATAACTACACGTGAACCTGTGGGATCTAAGAAAATAGCCACATTATTGTATGTGACCAAACTTTCAGAAATAGATTACATGAAGCGACGTCAATTGAGGGTTTCCATGTTACATCATTGGGTCTTAATTTAATAGAATTGAGTTCTGTGTTCTTTATATAGGGTGTCCAGAAACTCTACCGACAAACGAAGACAGGAGATTCTTCAGATAATTTTAAGATAATTTAACCCAATTCACTTAGTCCGAAAATGCTTACTAAGGGAGCTAGAGCTCTTTGAAGATGGCGTCTTGTAATTAGTTTTTCTTAAATACCTCCAGAACGCTTCTATTTAGAAAAACAAAAATTGGTACGCGTATTTATCTTCAAGATATAAATCTAATCCACCCATTGCAAATTTCTAGTACCGATCATAGGCGTCCGTTTTGGGTAGGGCAACGGTTATTTTATCGCATAACTTTTTTATCTTTAACTTTTATGCATTTCTGACACTGGATTATTAAATTGTGAAGTATTCTAGTACTAAAATCGGTAGGACACACCGTTTTCTAGAAAAATCGATTTGAAAATTTTTCGCTTTTTGAATAAAAAAAAAATTCAAAAAAAAAACTGTTTAGAAAGACGAAAACTGGTACATTTATTTACATTCCAGAGATAAATCGATTTCATTAATTGCGAATTTCTTGTACTGGTCATAGGCGTCCCTTTTGGTAGGTCAACAGTTATTTTATAGCATAACTTTTTTGTCTTGAATTTTTGAGCATTTTTGACACTAGATTATTAAATTATGAGGTATTCGAATACTAAAAGTTACTCTTACTTTATGTTGGTAAAATACTTCGTTTGTTGTTAAAAAGTTCTTTCAATTTTTTTTCAAATTCCAAAAACGAAAAATTTTCAAATCGATTTTTCTAGAAAACGGCGTGTCCTACCGACTTAAAGCAAGAGTAGCTTTTAGTACTAGAATACCTCACAATTTAATAATCCGGTGTCAAAAATGCAAAAAAGTTAAGGGCAAAAAAGTTATGCGATAAAATACCCGTTGCTCTACCCAAAACGGACGCCTATGACCGGTACTAGAAATTTGCGATGGATGAAATCGATTCATCTCTGAAAAGTAAATATGCACACCAATTTTCGTTTTTCTAAATAGAAGCGTTCTGGAGGTATTTAAGAAAAACTAGTTACTTGGCGCCATCTTCAAAGAGCTCTAGCTCCCTTAAGAAGCATTTTCGGACTAGGTGAATTGGGTTAAATTGTCTTAAAATTATCTGAGGAATCTCCTGTCTTCGTTTGTCGGTAGAGTTTCTGGACACCCTGTAGATGAAGCTGTCACATACGTTCTTCATTTTTATTTGTCCTTCGATGAGCGGGATAATCAACAAGAATAAGTGTTATATTTTCTTTCTTTATATTTTCTTTCTCGGTCAAGTTGTACATTAAAATCATCAATTAAAATAATAGAATGATGTTTTAGAATATTTTCTATTCTTCCTTTTAATTTTTCTCATAATTTGTATGAAGCTCTTTCTAGTTCTTTCTTGTTTGATTTGTTGGTAGGAGCATGAAAGTTAACAATCGTGTAAGTAAGCCTTGTTGATTAATTTTGAAGTTGCCAATCTTCCACAAGATGAAGAAAAATCCAAGATTAAGTTGATTATTGTCTTTTTAATAATAAAACCAGTGCTCGAATGTGGTACAGTTTTTGCAATTCTTGCCGGGTTTTTCTTTTAAATTTCTAAAGCATTATCTTAATGGGACGAGGCCCCATTAGTGCTTTGCGTTGCGACGACGTCGCAACGGGACACCGCATCGGGACGAAAAATAATATCAATAACAACAACAATTTACTAAAATTAGATAAATCGTTAATATACAGTATATAAGATATAAAAGCAAAGACAAAAACAATTTATTGCAAAATTGATATAAATTGCAAATTGAACATACTTACAACAAATAAAGATAGATAAGAGGTGGAAGAAGTATAGGAAGAAGGAGAGCGTCTTGGTTAAAGAATTTAAGGGACTGGTTTAGATGCAGTTCTATAGAACTCTTTAGAGCAGCGGTGGATAGAGTAAAGATAGTGATGATGAGATCCAACCTCCGATTAGGAGACGGCACTTGAAGAAGAAGAAGACAACAAATAAAATAAAATACATAAGGAACTGACAAGTTTAAGTTACTGCGTATGAAACCCAATTTTCTTAGTTATTCAGTAAGAAATTCTTCTATTGAATAATATCGTCGCCTCAGTACTATAACTTAATTACTCCAAAATTGACGTTTTTGAGATAATTCGTTCACACGATGTATTTTATTTGCCTCCATATTGTGTAAAAACTTGATAACTCTCTCCAAACGGGTTAAGAATTTATTTATGATTGACGAAAGTTGATAAAACTCGAATGCCCCTAATATTCGGTGCCAAAACTTGATAAGATAAGTTATCAAGTTATTGTTTAATCGAAATAATCGTGAATACGACATGAATGCTACAACTGGCTAACTCTAGTTATCTAGTTGTACTCGTGTTTTTCTGAAACCATTGAGCTTACCACGTAATTGTTATCTGTCTATTCGGTTCATGTTAATTAGGTCTGGATCCCGCGTATGAAAAAAAAGTTGATTAATAGCAAGCTGAAAATTTGTTAATAGCTTAAGGGTGTCTAGTCGAATAAACTTTGATATATGGGAACACTGAAATAGGGGCAGTTTTAACTGTGGAACAGGTTAAAAATTTGGAACGGTCACAGCACGAAAACGGCACATTTATTTTGTCCGACAGAACAGACTTAAACTCTCTGAACAGAGATTAAACTCTCATGAAAAAATCAGACTGCTATTTATTACCTGTCATAATTCCTGTCATTTGACATATTCTACATGTTCCACTCATTAAAACGCCCATTTGGTGAAAAATAGCAGTCTGATTTTTGCATGAGAGTTTAATCTCTGTTCGAAGAGTTTAAGTCTTTTCTGTCGGACAAAATAAATGTGCCGTTTTCGTGCTGTGACCGTTCCAAATTTTTAACCTGTTCCACAATTAAAACTGCCCCTGTTCCAGTGTTCACACATATTAAAGTTTATTCGACTAGACACCCTTAAGCTATTAACAAATTTTCAGCTTGCTATTAATCAACTTTTTTTTCATACGCGGGATCCAGACCTAAATGCAAAATTCGAGAATTGTTAGCAGATCTGGCAACCCCCATGGCTAATTTTTAATAAAATAATGCTTTAAATATTAGTTTTGTTAAAAAGTTCACTTAGATGCAACTTGGCACTACATGCGACATTACCAAATGTTAACATTATGATAGTGCTAAAAGTTGATAACTTTACCTTTTCATGGTATTTTCCATATTGGAAAACAAATTTGCATCGTATTCCTAAATAGATCAGTAGCCAAAAAGTTAAGGAACAGTATTTTAGAGCTGCAGAGTGAATTCCGTATTTACCAACATCATGGTAGCAGCACAAATATCTTTAAAATCTTTAAACCCGTTTATCTCACAACTACTAATTTCGAGTTACCAAGTTACAGTATTAAGGCGACGATATGGTCTTTTAGATTGATAGGCTTTTGTCATTTTACGGAACTTTGGGAAAGATGTTGCAGATTTAAGTTGTAAAGTGTTGTAAAGTTTTTTTGCGGAATATAATATATATTTCTTTACTCAGTGGATGGGATCGGTAAATAAATATCAAATATTGAATTTCTGGTGGAGTAAAGATGATTGGACCTTGCTGGAAAGACGTGAAGGTGTTTACGAATTAAACAAACCGTTTCTAGAATATATAAAGATGAAAGTGTTAAAGTTCCGTGATCTCTGGAGTAACTTCGGCAATGTGTAGATCCTCTGAGCCCAAAAAGATATCTTATTGCCCTTTTTTGCAATTTAAAAATAACATCAAATTGAGCAGCTGTACTAGAACCTCAAAAAGGAAGACCATATCGAAGATGAGACTCGAACAACGAAAAATATGTTATTTTAGAAGATCCTACATTGAGTTCCTTGAGACAGATCTTATTGCATAGCAAGCTGAGGCGAGCTTCTTACTTAACGAATCGATATGAAGGGACCATTTGAGGTTGCTGTCTAAAAAAATACCAAGAAATTTTACAGAATCAACGGTACTGATCTGGCTGTTATTAAGAGGCAAAGGTTGAAGAGCTCATTTATAGGATAATGCTACTGTTTTATCTACGTTAAAAGAGAGTAAATTAGAGTCAGACCCGGTCTTAATCGTCAGTAGATACGAAGTTATAGTTTCATGAAGAAATGCAATAGTTGAGTTGCTCCAAGTGATACTGGTATCAGCAAAAATAAAAATTTTCCCATCGATTTTTAAATTAATGATGTCATTTATAAAGATAAGGAACAGAAGAGGACCCAATACTGAACCTTGTGGTACTCCACATACAATGTTTTTGAGACTAGAGTCAGTGTCGTTTGCTCTAACTACTTGTTTCCTATTATTCAAGTATTCAAAGTTGTTTCAACCAATTCAAAGAAATACCTACCTCGAATTCCATAGTTTCCATTCCATAGTTAAATTCCATTTAGTTTTTTAATCAAGATGTCGTAATTTACACAATCAAAAGCTTTGGCATAGTTACAGAAAACAGTGGCAGTATAAAGATTATTGTTTAGTGCTTGGTAAACCTCATGTAGTACAGAAAACATGTATAGTGGTACATTTATTAGTTAAAAAGCCGAACTGATTTTGTGATAAAATGTTATCAATGAGAAAGGACGTAAGTCGAGTTTTAATGAGTCTCTCAATAATTTTGGAGAGTACCGGTAGTAAGGCAATAGGTCTATAATAGTTGTAGGCATTAGATTTTTCACCACCCTTATGAAGAGGAATAATAATGGCTGTCTTTTGGCACTTTGGAAATTTACCTTTTTCGAAGGGATCATTAATTAGTGAGACGAGGATTTCCAACACATTTTCTGCGAGATTAGAGAAAATTTTTATAGATAGTCCATCAGTACTATGATGATTTGCTTTTGATACTATTGATTGTTTGGATCAGTTCAGAGTTATCTACTGGTCTTACAAAGAATGGATTCGAGACCTTTCTTGAATTAGGGAGATAGGAAATGGAATCTTGTTGCGGCAAAATAGTTGATGTTATATTTTTACTCACATTAACGAAGTAATCGTTTATACTTTCAGGATTTGGAAGGGAAAATTATTGAGCTCTGTGAGTTATATTTCGAAGATCGTTTATTATAGACCAAGTTTCTTTTGCAACACTTTTAGAGCTTCCCAGACGATTTTGATAATAGGCTGTTTTAGCTGATTTGACAAGTTTTAGATATGTTGTCCTGAACTTCGTGATATATTCAGTGAGAGAAACATTGGTTGCGCTGCGTCTTGTCGTCGCGAGCGATGTTTCAACGGATTGACGGACAAAAGAGCGACAGGCAGGGTGATAGTAGGTGTTCTTCGATGGCAATGTCATCGTAAGGCAGGTGTGGCATACAATGCGTTGTTACGTTGCGACGCGACGTCGCAATGCACTAATGGGGCCTCAGAGCATAGAACGGGGTATGTACTAAATCTTCTTAAAGTGTCTTCTCCTCAATGGAGGATAATTGCAATTTTTCTTTGTCTTCAGCTGTTCAAAATTTAGCTCTGTCCATTGTCCTCTTTTTCCTTCGATCTTTCCTTTCACTATAAGTTGAGCATATTGGTACTTATTATTTCTTAGTACCTATGTGGCCTAGGTATGATGTTTTTCTAACTTTCACTGTGTTGAAAAGTTTTCTTTCCTTGCCTATTCTATGCAGCACATTTCGTTTGAGGTATGTGATGTGCATTCAATTTTGAGGATTCTCCGGTAGATCCACATTTCAAAGGCCTCCAATTTCATAGTCGAATTTCGAGTTTTATTCGAGAATCAAAAAACAGTGTTTTGATTTTTTCGAAAGATTTTCTGGCCTGTTCTATTCTCGATCTTATTTCTAGATCAGGATTTAGGCTGCTATCGATCCAACATTCCAGGTACTTAAATCTATTGAACATTGTCCATGTATTGTGCAATGGGGTATGTTTTGGTTTTTTCGGATTGGCATCACTATAGTTTATTTAATATTTTCATACAGTGGACGATCTAGAAATTTCCCCTTTTTCCGTCCCCGTAGATGAGTCACTGTTTTCATACCAAATTGCTCACAAGTCGAGTTGGTCGTGGCGATGAGTCGTTGTAGACCCAAGTCTATCGCAACACCGTATCATCGGCGTATCTGATGCTGTTGATATTTACGCCATTCTCCTTAACTATATCCTTGTAATCCTCCCGTGTCTCTTTAAATAGAAACTCGGAGTAAAGATTAAACAGCAGAGGCGAGAGAACACATCCTTGTCTAACTCTCCTCCTAATTTCTACGTCTGCGAATGTGAAACTTTCGATCTGAACTCTGGCGTTTTGGTTCCAGTACAAGTTTTTTTTTAGTAATTTGATGTCTTTTCCATCTAAACCGACTTCTTGCAAACGTTCTAATAGTAGGTCGTGTCTTACTCTATTAAATACTTTTTCAAAGTCTATAAAGCATTATCTTTATGTTGGTCGTAGCATTTTTGGGCGAGAACTAGTAAACTGAAGAGGACTTCTCTCGTTCCTATGCCGGCTCTGAATCCAAATTAATCGTCTCCGACGATTGTTTCGCATTTTCTATAGATACGATTATGTACGACTTTAAATATGACTTTTACTGCATGACTCATAAAGGTTATCAGACGGAACTCATTGCAGTGTTGGGTTGTGTTACTAAATAAAATAACTAAAATACACTTTAAGTTTTATTTATTAACATAAATGAATTTTAAAATGTTTTATGTTTATAAATAAATGTAACCCATCATAGGTATATCAAAATTTCACATATCACAGCTTAATAAACCTTACTATCTATTCAAACTTTAAGAACCAGAGTAACAAATTACCAGAATAACATATTTAGAAATATACATATTATATTATACTTATTGAAAGCTTATAGTGCTTGTGCTAGCGACATTATACAGGATGATCAGAAACTCTCATGACAAACGAAGACTAGAGATTCCTCAGATAATTTTAAGACTTCATTCACCTAGTCCGAAAATAATTCCTAAGGGAGCTAGAGCTCTCTTAAGATGGGCGCTAGAGCTCCTCTTAAAAACGAAAACTGACACGCCTGTTTATCTTCCATCGAGATGAATCGATTCCATCAATTGCGAATTTCTAGTACTAATCATAGACGTAAAAAAGAGGGCACAAAATGGGAGATAGAGAGATAAAAATACTCTGTTACGCTGATGACACCGTGTTAGTAGCAGAGTGCGAAGACGATTTACAAAGATTACTGCACGAATTCAACATTAACGCAAAAGAAATAAATATGAAAATATCAGCCCAAAAAACAAAAAGGTTAGTAATAGCCAAAGAACCAATAAGGGGCTGTCCATTAATCACGTGAGGCTGGAAGGGGGGGAGGGGTCCATAAAAAATCACGAAATGTCACAATATACGTGATATAGGTGGTCTCACCATGTATCACCAAGGGGGAGCGAGGTTAAAAAATGCAAAAAAACCATCACGTGGTTAATGGACGGCCCCTAAGATGCAAATTGGAGTTAGACAATCAAATTATACAACAAGTAATGACTTTCAAATATCTGGGAATTAATCTATCAGCCGACAACAACATCGAAGAAGAGGTAAAAGACCAAATAATTAAAGCCAGTAGAACGGCCGGATGCCTAAACGACACAATTTGGAAAAACAAACACCTAAGATTGAGAACAAAGGCCCGAATATAACATAAGTCAGTTATTAGGCCAGTTATGACTTACACGACCGAAACAGGACCAGATACAATCAAAAGACGAAGACATCTGGAGACCAACGAAATGAAGATCTTAAGAAGGATTTCTCGAAAAGGACTACAGGATAGTGTAAGAAGTGGGGAAATCAGACGCATATGTGGGGTAGATGGTAGACAATATAAATACCTGGGTAAAGAACAGAAAAGAAGAGTGGAATGAACACATAAGCAGGATGTCTGAATCAAGGATAGTAAGAATAGCCAGGGACAAATCACCGTTAGGCAGAAGAAGTATATGACGCCCAAGGAAAAAGATGGAATGACAACTTAGGGGCAGAATGAAAGGCACCGTTGAAGAAAAATAGGCAGGACTGCCTATATAAAAGAAGAAGAAGATCATAGACGTCCGTTTTGGGTAGGGCAACGGTTATTTTATCGCATAAATTTTTTGTCTTTTATCGCATAACTTTTAAGCATTTTGACACTGGATTATTAAATTGTGAGGTATTCTAGTACTAAAAGGTACTCTTACTTTAAGTCGGTAAGATACACCATTTTCTAGAAAAATCGATTTGAAAATTTTTCGGTTTTTAAATTTATAAAAAAAAATTTTCCAAACAATGATTACCGACTTAAATCAAGAGTAACTTTTAGTACTATAATACCTCATAATTTAATAATCTAGTGTCAAAAATGCTTAAAAAGTAAAGACAAAAAAGTTATGCGATAAAATAACCGTTGTCCTACCCAAAACGGACGCCTATGACCGGTACTAGAAATTCGCATTTAATGAAATCGATTGATCCCTGGAAGATAAATAAACGTAACAGTTTTCGTTTTTCTAAATAGTTTTTTTTTATTTTTTTCAAATTCAAAAAATGAACAATTTTTAAATCGATTTTTCTAGAAAAAGGTGTATTCTACCGACTTCAAGCAAGAGTACCTTTTTATTACTAGAATACCTCACAATTTAATATAATAATCCAGTGCCAAAAATACTTAAGGTACTAGTACACTTTAGAAGACCAAAAATAATCATTTTTTTTTCAAGAATTTTTTTCTCAGAACTTTTTTTAGAAATGAACATAAAACTTTTTACATATTAATATCTAACTCTTAGAGAGTACAAAAAATATATATTTTTTCATTTATGCACGTACACTAATATTGCAGAGGGCGCAAAAGTCGAGGCCTCGAAAAATGATGGCGGACAGTTAATCTCAGGATTGGGATATCTGAAACAAAAAAATCGTACTGCATTTGAAAACGGAAGGATTCTTACGTGACAATTTACCACAATTTGACCAAAAAATAAATATTTTTTAACCATGGAAAACTGAAGAAAAACGGGCATTTTTCAAATTTCCGTAAAATCCTTTCTTTGCGGAATTTTTCACTAACGGTGGTAAATTGTCACATAAGAAACCTTCCTTTTTCAAATTCTGTACGATTTTTTTGTTTCAGAGATCCCAATCCCGAGATTAACTGTCCGCCATCGGAACTACTTTTTTTCGAGGCCTCGACTTTGGCGCCCTCTACAATATTAGTGTACGTGCATAAATGAAAAAAGATATATTTTTTGTATTCTCCAAGAGTTAGATATTACATAATATGTAAAAAGTTTTATGCTCATTTCATTTCAAATAAAGGTTCTGAGAAAAAAAAAGAATGTGTCTGTACTTTGTACGCACGTAAGAAGTTATACTTCTATTATATGATTTCAACGAAATAAAGGTACTTTAAACAGATTATTTTAATTTTATTTAAATACTAAACTAATTTTAATGCTTACCACTTTCCAAAAGTAAAAAAAAAAAGAATAGGAATGGTCCGGATTTAAACCGAAGACCTCTCGATCTCTAGCCGAACGCTATACCAATCACGCTACGAGGACTCTGTGTATATCGTCTCGGACATAATGACAATTCATGGTAACAAACAGACGAAGTGAAGTATAATAAAAATATAAATGTTTCAATAACACTTATCTTACTCCTGAGGAAGACAAATCCAAAGACACAAAAATTATAATAAATATATTTACTAAAAACACTAATATATTCTTTTCACATCTTTTTTTGCACTGATATATTTATACCTAACTTTAAAGATTTAGCAACTAACGCCATACTGTCTGTGTGCGCATGCGCGCAGAATAATGAAAATTCACTCCCAATCGCGCCTAAAGAAGTATAACTTCAAAAATCTTGAAAAAATGCTTATTTTTGCTCTTCTAAAGTGTACTAGTACCTTAAAAGACAAAAAAGTAATGCGTTAAAATACACTTGCTCTACCCAAAACGGGCGCCTTTGACCGGTACTAGAAATGCGCAATTGATGCCATCGATTTATCTCTGGAAGATAAATAACTAGGCGTACCAGTTTTCGTTTTTCTAAATAGAAGCGTTCTGGAGGTATTTAAAAAAAAACTAATTACAAGACGCCATCTTCAAGGAGCTCTAGATCCCTTTTGAAGCATTTTCAGACTAGATGAATTAAGTTAAATTGTCTTAAAATTATCTGAGGAATCTCAGGTCTTCGTTTGTCAAGAGAGTTTCTGGACACCCCGTATATTATGCCAGAAAGCCGATTTTCATTTTTTAATTAAATAGTACAAAACAACAAATGTGCCAAGTCAATTTATATGATATATGAATTTTACTATTAAATCTGTTTTACGGTATCGATCAGTTTTTCAAAAATATTTATAATGGAAAAATAGATCAGGGCGGATCTGTGAAAAAACGATTAAATTTTGATGAGAGATGTGCCATTCCGATTTTTGCTAGATAACAATAATAATTGATTGACTTTCTCCCTTCTCAAGTCTTCTTCTTCAAGTGCCATATCAGAATTATCCGACGTTGGCGATAGCCATTGCGAAGGCTTCTCGATTTTCTGCAATATGGAATAATTGTCAATTGTCCTACATTTGATATCTGAGTCAATTCACGAATGTTTTTTAACCAAGAAACTTGTTTTCTTCCGACACCTCTACGGCCCTCTATTTTGCCTTTAAGGATCAGTTGTAATATTTTATATCGTTTTCTTCCCACTATAATATAAACTTACGTGCATAGAAATCGGCCCACTTAAAAATTTGGTCATTTTTGATATATCACATTTCCTAAACCTGTTGGCCGATTTAAGTGATTTTTTGAACATGTTATAGCCTGATTCTTTAACAATACCACTGTAATATTATTGATGCTATGCAGGTAAATTTTTATTGTATACCGGGTGTACCAATCAAACTGTGTTTTTTTCTCAAAGTTCGCATCACCCTGTGGAATATTCTAGCATTTATAAAATACTGAAATTAAAACCCAACTATAGCCACAGGTTTTCTTAACATTTTGTTTTTTGATTCATTCGATTATGTTGGATAATAAAAAAGTTAGATACTTTAACAACTAGACATGTTCTTCATCAATACACGGTGTTTCTAAATAAGTGCGCCAAACTTTAAGGGGTAATTCTGCATGAAAAAATAATGACAGTTGGCTTGATAAACGTATGTCCGCAATTGTTTCGTTTCCGAGATACGGGATATTGAATTTTTTCTTACAAACTGATGATTTATTTTATTGCTTTAAAACCGATTAAGATATGCCAATGAAATTTGGTGGGTTTTAAGACGTAGTTATTGCACATTTTTTGACATGCAATTAAGAATTTAATATTCACCATTAGCGCGCATACGTGTAATATGACCGATCATATTACCCGTATGCACGCTGATGGTGAATATAAAATTCTTAATTTTAAGTCAAAAAATCTGCAATAACTATATCTTAAAACCTACCAAATTTCATTTGCATATCTCAATTGGTTTTAAAGCAATACATAAATCGTCAGTTTGTAAAAAAAAGTCAACATCCCGTATCTACGAAACGAAACATTTGCGGACATACGTTTATAAAGCCAACTGTCATTATTTTTTCATGCAGAATTACCCCTGAAAGTTTGTCGCACTTATTTAGAAACAGGGTGTATTGATGAAGAACATGTCTAGTTGTTAAAGTATCTAACTTTTTTATCAAAAACAAAATGTTAAGAAAACCTGTGGCTATAGTTGGGTTTTAATTTCAGTATTTTATAAATTCTAGAATATTCCACAGGGTGATGCGAACGTTCAGAAAAAAAAACACAGTTTGATTGATACACCCGGTATACAATAAAAATTTACCTGTTTAGCAACAATATTATTACAGTGGTATTGTTAAAGAATCATGCTATAACATGTTCAAAAAATCACTTAAATAGGCTAACATGTTTAGGAAATACGAGACATCAAAAATGACCAAATTTTTAAGTGGGCCGATTTCTATGCACGTAAGTTTATGTCCCAGGTAAGACATTTTCCGGTGTTTCCTCTCAAATAGAGCGGGAATATTAACAAAACAATTAACATATTTAAAAATAACAAAAATCATCGTCTTTTCTAGTTTTCGTACTGAGATAAAATAGCGATAGTTGAAGTTTTTATAAGATATTACTGCTAAAAATGATTAAATTTATTACCCTTGATGTAAAATAGCAATAAATTGTAAAAAAGGGGGGAAACAAGCATTTTATTATTCAATTTTTTTCAACCACTTAGATTGCATTTAGGGACCTTCCACCACTTAGATTTCTCTTAGGACCTTCATAAATCGCCTAGATAATTCATTAAAATCAATTTAATACCTACGGCGGCAAACTTAACGGAACACCCTAAAAATGGGACATGTTAGATGTCTAAAATTTTTTTAGTATGTTATATCCTTATTATTTGAGAGGATGGGTACGTATTTTCGGCTGCAATGCTATTCAAATGGGGATTCATTTTTTTCGAATCCTGAGAAAACTAATAAGTATTTTTGAAAAATTTAAACGCAGAATGAAAGATTACGTTATGGGCGAGGGCCGAAAGTCCCTGAGAACTTCTATAATGTTTATTTTAATACGTTACAGGGATGAAAAACTAAGAGAAAATTTAGTATGATATTTAATTTAAGATATCTCGTTTAAAATAAACTTTTTATTTATTCTAAGGGACTTTCGGTCCTCGGTAATAAATATAGTCTTTCATTCTGCGTTTAAATTTTTCAAAAATATTTATTGGTTTTTTCAGGATTCGAAAAAAATTAACACAATGTCCGTGGTCATATTTCCAAATCTATCTTTGTCATACAACGCACTCAGTCGAATAGAATATTGCCAGCATACTGTCAGTCAGACAGTGACAATCAGTGACAATTTTAAATATTTGACATGGCATCGGGAATATTTTGAGTTGTTGATTAAATAATATTGATATATAGTGTATTTGATAAATAATTGATTTAAGACGTGAACTTAATAAAATGTTATTTATTGTGTATTATTTGTGGAAGATCCAAGCAGAGAATACATCAGGATAATATATTCTGTGATCCAAGTATTTTGTTGTTAAAGATGTTCAAAATTGTAAGCGTTCCATAGTAACAATATATTATTAAAAAATCATTTTAACACTTTTCCTCTTTTCTCGATTGAGTATTAGTTTTTGTTGTACATATAAATTATTACAATCACTGAATACATAGTGAAAAAATTATCACATTTATTAACTGAATTAATAATTTGCAATTACACAAAAAACAATTATCCAAGAACATTCAAAAGCCATCTCTTTAAATTAATCAAGACATTTTCAAGTAGCATGATATTCTAGTAATGTTTACATATCCATACCAGTGTGAATGTTACTACACGTAATTTGCCGTGTAAAGACAGAAAAAGTAGGAATACCCGTAAAATATTTGCGAATTATGTACCGATGGCCTTAAGAAAAACGATGTAATGATATTGTTGCTAGACAGGTAAATGTCATTTTATACCGGGTATAACAATCATACTGTGCTTTTTCCTTAAAGTTCGGAACACCCTGTGGAATATTCTAGCATATATAAAATATTGAAATTAAAACTCAATTGTAGCCTTAGGCTTTCTTAACATTTTGTTTTTTAATTCATTCGCTTATGTTCGATAATAAAAGAGATATGTACTTTTATTTTACAAATGAGGTATGCCATTTGGTCTTGATCAATATCACTCCAAATCTCTAGAGCTGCTGTTTCTACCTCTTGTAAAGTTCTAGGAGGTGGCAAACGCGGTCGTAGTGTTCTGCCAATTCAAAGTCCGATGATTTGTTAATGCACTAACAAAAAATTGTTACCAATATAAGGAGCCGATAGCATGGTACTAAGTCCTTCGCTATGTAAGATCACTGCTTGAACACACTCATCGCGGAAATTCCTTGTAGCGTGTTCCATTTCCACCAAACAACAAAAAAAATACGGACTTAATTGAAACTTTAAATAATAAATCTACTAATTTTCACAACAAATCAGACACTTTTTGACTGTTAACAATTTGACATCTATTAAATTATTAATTTCCCATAGCCTACTTTAGGCTTGTCTATTAAACTAAGCAGAAAATGAGGATTTATTAATGAAAAACATGGCTAGTTGTTAACGTATCTAACTTTTTTACTATCCAACATAAGCAAATAAACCAAAAAAGAAAATGTTAATAAAGCCTAGGGCTACAATCGAGTTTTAATTTCAATATTTTATATGTTCTAGAATATTCCACAGGGTGTTCCGAACTTTAAGGAAAGCATGGCTGTTACACCCGGTATAAAATGACATTTATCTGTCTAGCAACAATATCATTACATCGATTTCCTTAAATAATAAGGCTATAACATACTAAAAAAATCAATCAAATCGGACAACAGGTTTAGGAAGTTCGAGCCATCTAAAATGTACCATTTTTGAAGTGTTCTGTTAATTTTGCCAAATACTCGACAATATGCTTATTTTAAAAGAAAAAAAAGTTGAATCACGAGCAGTGGTTCCTAAGATACAAACGATCAGAGTTGACTGGCATTTGCAACAAATTATAAATAATAGGATGGTACTCTTTGAACCATTACCTTTTTCTTTCGGAGCTCCTTCTCGATAATCCATTTCGTATCTTCAAGATATTCATAAAATTAATTATAATAAAAAAAAAACATCGGTATTGCGCGTGAAAAATGCCAAAAAACTAGGTTGAAAAAATTGAATTACAAAGTTCACAATCGGTATACATAAAAAAAGTAATTTCTCGGCTTGCAATGGCTTGCAATGGCTTTATCTTCTTTTTTTTAGTCTGATGGATCAATTAACATAGAAATTAGACGGGCCCTGTTCTATTTGCAAGATGGGATTTAAAGGTAGAACGATAGGTTATTACGTTATTAAGAAGAAAAAATATAGATAATTTAGGTAAAATAAACTATATAATACAAATAATATTTACATAAAACAATAATATACAAAATAATTGCAATTTAAAAATAATTAACACTGATGATTTTAGATGGCTATTACACTAATAATAACATAAATGTATCTTTCTGTACATCTTTTTTAGTTTTCCGCTTCCAAAATTCCGAAAAAAATCTGACAAAACGCTTGCGCATGGATTGACACATGAGCAAATCATTACTAGAACGAATATAATGACTTGCGCATTCGTCAAATCGTTTTGCACAATTAAAAATTTTTGCTGAGAAAAAAAGACGTTTTATCACGTTTACAAATATTAATAAATGCCAACAATAAATTACGTACTGACAACTTTTGTATAAACTACCAACGATGCTAGAAAAAATAATTTTGCTTTTTTGATCGTACATAAATATTAACGTCATTAGGCCCCCCAACAATATTATTGTAACATACAGCGTAGTTAAACAAAATAAAATGCTCGTAATTTTGTAGATTAGCGGTCTATAGATAACCAATTTTATGTCAATACAGTACTTCGTAGACCTAACAAAAGCATTTGACAGAGTCAAACCTAGCGATATATTAAAGAAAATGAACCAAAAAAGGATACCTTCAAACATTGTGGAAGTCATAAAACAGATGAACAATAACAACACGACAAAAATTAAAACAAAAGACACCACTACGGCTAACATACCAACACCAGGGGGAATCAGGCAGGGAGACAGCTCAGCCAATTTCTATTCAATATGCTAATGCAGTGTGGTCCAACCTTTTAGACGTTGCGGGCCGTATTAAATTTGAAATTATTATGAAGGACCAGAGAACTCGACTCGTTAAAAAAAATACATGAGTATTCAGCTCATCAACTCTTCTAGAAACACTTTAATGGGAAACACACATTCAAAATGTTTGGCCATATTTTCATCTTAAAAGGATCGCGCCATTTTAACGGCACACCGCTTGGTCATTTCTCCATCTCTAAATACTTTCTTACTGTCGGCAAATATTGAACAGCTGTCGGTTTTGTAAATAGAGATTTTTGTTTATTCAATTTAGCTTTAACTTCTTTTACAAGAGTATTGCGGGCTTCACCTTGATATTTGTCGTATTTTGTTTTGTGCTGGGTTTCATAATGACTACAATATTGTATTCTTTTGATACCGCGAGTACTTGACAACAAATAATGCACTGAGGTTTGCCTTTTAAAAATCCACAAGGAAAAAGTTTTCCTGTAGTTGGCTGTATACCATGTAATACAAAAAAATAGTAAAATCCTTTATAAAAGGTATATATTTAAAATCCCTAAAAAGGGGCTACATCACAATCACATAACTAGATTTCGATTGTTTTACCAATCATCATCAGTGCTTACGTGAAGTTTACATGCTAACCACTAAGATGCACCAGTGAAGTTTACATGCTAACCACCATAAAGAAAATATATATATATATATATATATATATATATATATATATATATATATATATATATATATATATATATATATATATATATATATATATATATATATATATATATCTTGGTGGTTAGCATGTAAACTTCACGTAAGCACTGATGATGATTGGTAAACCAATCGAAAACTAGTTATGTGATTGTGATGTAGCCCCTTTTTAGGGATTTTAAATATATACCTTTTATAAAGGATTTTACTATTTGTTTGCCTTTTAATTCGATGAAGAAATATTGATTTTCCCATTTTTCTTGGAACGTACGATTGTCTTCGAAAATTTTGCGTTTTTTGGCACTACTCATTCTGAATTTAACATTCAATTTATTCGCCACTGTTAATTCAACACGACACGTGCAGCTGACTGAATCTAACTGCCCGCTCATCAGGAGTGGGTGTTCAAGGTTAACTACTTTCTTAAGATTACGGAAAATTAGACAGGGTTGGAACAGGTAAAAGTTATCAATGGCAATATTTTTGAAATGTGTTTGCGGGGCCGCAGTTTAACGAGCCTCGGGCCGCATGCGGCTTGCGTGTCTGAGGTTGGACCACACTGTGCTAATGGATAAAATAATAGAAGATGTAGAATCGCTACAACTAGGATACAGACTCGGTCACAGTAGAATCAGTATAGTGTTTTATGCCGCCCTGATTGCAGAGGATGAGGATGAGCTACAAAGACAAGTTTATCGATTCTACCAAGCATGTCAACGACTGAATATGAACATATATATCCACGCAGAAAACAAAACGCATTATCATTGCGAAAGATCCAATTAGATGCAAGCTCGTGGTAGAGGGGGAACCCATAGAACAACTAAATCAGTTCAAATATATAGTTGTAGATTTATCAAGTTATCATGACCCAGCCACTAGCCAGAGACCTAAGATGACAAATAAACAAGGTCGCAGTCATGTCCGGATGTTTGAAGGTACGTATCCATACAAGGGTGATCCGCGCTTGGTGTAACAGCTCCACATAGTGGATACGTTGGTGATCGCCGCTCGGCGCTCACCCTCTTCGATTTAACCAGTTCGCGGTTTATACAGCGTGTCTACTTGAGTTGGAAACATATGGGAAACTTTTTTATTATTAATTTTACGAAAAAAAGTTATTCTTTATAAAAAGTTCTGCATGCCCCAAAACCTAAGATTCAATTATCAGATATCAAATTTTCTCAATATTATACGAGGTATGTCAAAAAATATGAATTTCGGCTAAGGGTAAAGTACCTTTATTTCTCTCAATATCGAAAATTCTTATGATAAAAAGTTGTTTGGAATTAAAAGCTAAGATGAAATATGCAATTACATGCTTCTTATTGAAAAAAAAAATATTTTTCTCAAATTTGTGGATACCCAACATCGTTTTTAATTATTAAAAATATCATAACTCGTTTATTATTCATTTTACGAAAAAAAGTTATTCTTCATAAAAAACTTTGCATGGTCTAAAATCTAAGACACAACCATGATATATCAACTTTTATTAATTTTATACGAGGTGTGTCAAAAAATATGAAATTCGCTCAATATTATAGCACCTTTATATTTCACAGTATTTCAATTAGAAGGATGTAATTGCATATTGACACATAGTTTTTAATTCTAAACAACTTTTTTAATAACCGTTTTCAATATTGTGAAAAATAAAGGTACTTTACTCTTGAGTGAAATTCATATTTTTTGACATAACTCGTATAAAATTAATAAAATGTCATATCTGTTGGTTGAATCTTCGGTCTTAGGACATACAGAGATTTTTATAAAGAATACCTTTTTTTCGTAAAAGTAATAATAAAAGAGTTATCGTATGTGTAATGAATAAAAACGAAGTTAGTATCAATAAATTTGAGAAAAATTTGGAAAATATTTTTTTCCAATTAGAAGCATGTAATTACATATTTGAGCTTGGTTTTTATTTCCAAACAACTTTTCATAATAAGAATTTTCGATATTGAGAGAAATAAAGGTACTTTACCCTTAGCCGAAATTCATATTTTTTGACATACCTCGTATAATATTTGATATCTGATATCTGATAATTGAATCTTAGGTTTTGGGGCTTGCAGAACTTTTTATAAAGAATAACTTTTTTTCGTAAAATTAATAATAAAAAAGTTTCCCATATGTTTCCAACTCAAGTAGACACGCTGTATATAGGGGAGCCATGGACGTATAAATAAAGATGGACCGGGCTATTTACATCTTTAATTGAAACCACGAGATTGTCACAGTCATAGGCACAAATCCTTAATTTGACGTTGTCATATGTTAATTGTCATATTGTTTTCAAGTCAATATTCAAAATAATTTTCAATTTTTAGCATAATTGACTTTTAATTTATAAATCAAAAATATATTAATTAGTTACTAGAAACCATTTCCAAATATACTTATTCCGCAACCAAGGAATTAAAAGAAAAACATTAATTTTTTAATTATTAAATGAAACTATATTCTGATAATTTTAACTATTTGTTAAAGAAAAACATTAATTTTTTAATTATTAAATGAAACTATATTCTGATAATTTTAACTATTTGTTAAACTTGGCACCATTGGTAATATCAACCAATCATCGCGCTTTCAAGAAGAAGGAACATGGCGTCATGTTATTTACATTTGTGTTAATAATTTCAGAATTTCCTTATTTGCGACATTTGAGTGAATTTGTTAGCGTATTTTGACTTTAAATTGAACAATCGTAATCGTTAAGTGTCCTAATCATGGTACGTAACTGTGTTGTATGCAGAAAAACTGCATATTTACATCCAGAACTGTCATTTCATTCGTAAGTATATTATCAAGTTTTATAAACAACATCCATTGGCGTATCACAGGGATGATATTACTTAATCCTTGAATTGAAATAAAATAAATAAATAAATAAAATATATATTTTAGGTATCAAAGCTTGTTAAAGTAGGAGGATCAAAAGCCTATGATTTTGTATCAAGAGCTAGAAAATTAATTATTAGCAATGGGCAAGCTTTAAAGTACAGTTGGCTGGGACAAAAAGGCAAACAAAAGTCCTACATGTAAAATTTGAATAGCAATAAGCGTATTTTTAGAACCTAATTATTTTTATTAAAAGTTCATTTAAAATATTTCATAAAAAAATTAAAAAGAAAGCTATCCTAAACACCTTAATAATAGACAAAATAAAACATCTTTAAGATGTAAGGATTTGTAACATCCGTACATCTTTAAGACGTCGTAAAGATATCTTTCCGGAAATACCAGACATCTTTAAGACGTCTAAAACATCTTTAGTAAGTTATCTTTTAGATTTCTTTAAGATGTCTTTGTGTTATCTGGGAACGACCACTGCCTTTGTGTTCTCTGATACAACTTTGTACCGTTTTTTACTTGAGCCAAGTTTTATCTTTGCGTCGCTACTTTTCTTCTTTTACCGTTGTTCTCTCTGAATATATTTGTTTTTGTTTTCCATATCAATGGAGCTTATCACCATTTTTCTGGGACTCTTTGCTTTAATAAAAATTCGCGATCATCCAGAGTCACTTTTTGAGATTTGCTACAAAGACAATTCATCAGAATGTCACATTTGCATGCTGCAAGATCGAAACGTGTAGTTTTACTTTTGTCCTTAAAGCATTGAATTTTATTTTTGTAAAATTCACGTTTTATCTGTTCTTAAATTTAATGGTATCATAAGTTTCATATATTTGTCATGATAGGCTTTTAAAAGCTGAATAATTCTTGTATGTTAAATTATTGGAATTAAAGCCTTTTCCCATATTTCCTCCAATTTAATTGACACCTGTTCGGCAAAACCGGAACATTCTGGTTCTTTCTGGTGAGTTTTTAATCCTCTTCCAACCACAAAACTTCATCACTTGTTTATATTTCGGTAAAACATTTTCAGGTATATTTGGTGGTTGCCCAAAAATGGGGCGGTCCACAGCACATCTTGATTTTATTCCCCACGGTCCTGGTTTATCTATTTTAAAAATCTTTAATTTACAAACAACAATAATAACAAAGTAACTCAACGCACCAAACATAAGCGAAAATTACACCCACGGACTCACAAAGCGGGAAATTTCAAAGGGGTTGGGAAGACTGAAAAAACAAATAAAATTTTAAATATCGTTTCAATTTGCAATTGACAACATTTTAAGTTTTCTTTAATTGATCTTAGATAGAGTTGGCACATATTTTATTCCAAATAAAATAAATTGAAATTTCCATAAAAATCAGATATTTAATAAAATTCAAGGTCGTTGGGAAGGCAAAAAATTTTTTTAGAAAAAAAAAATTAAAAATGCTAATACATATGTTAAAAAATAACACTAGCAACTTTGTCACGCTATTAGATATAACATTTCCAACTTTTATTTTTTCGATGCACCCTATTATGTATTATTTTAGTTTAAATAAAATATTGTATATAGCATATAGTAATTTGTGATTTTGAATACTCATTCATCTTTATTCTTTTGTGTAAAACAATGTTTGTAAATATATTCTATACATTGAAAATCAAAATTATTTATTTTTCGTTGTTTCTCACCTCTTTCAAATATTTGTATATGTTTACGATACTAAAAATACCAATAATCATCATTTATTCAAATAATAAAATTGTTTTAAATACCTTTCAATTATTGGAAGGTACGCCACTGACTAAGCGGGAAGTGTCACAGTCTATCACCTGGACTCTTTCCCCGCGCCTATAAACTGTTCGGCTTCAAATTTAGGCGAACAGAGAGTAGAGCATGCCTAGTCCATCTTTATTTATACGTCCATGAGGGGAGCGCATGCCGTATCTATTTGAGCAGCTACACCTAGCGCGGATCACCCTTGTATGGATACGTACCTTCAGAGATGTGGTCTGGGATAACCCATATATGAGAATGGACAGTAAAGTTAGAATTTATAAAACTTGCATCATACCTGTTATGACCTATGGTATTGAATCTAGAGAAGACACCAATAAAATCAAAAGCATGCTACGAACAGCCGAAATGAAGACACTAAGAGCAAATTCGGGGAAGACAACAAGGGATAGAATACGAAACAATATCATCAGGAAACAATGTGGCGTGTAAAATGAAGTAAAATGGGGCAAGCAATGACGAAGAGAATGGTTCAGTCATGTAAAAAGAATGGAGGAGCACAGACTACCAATAATTGCTCTAGAATTGCGTCCACCGGGGAGACCACCAAAATGATGGAGAGATAGCTGGCAGTCTCCCTCTCAAGAAATGCTTCAACGTCGGAATTAACAGATCGACAGATCTACAACAAGTACAAGAAGAACAAGTACTGATGTAAAATTCAAAGTAATGATATGAATTACAACTATCACCAAGTTACTTGATACCATATCTGATGTTATTTATTAAATGATAAAATAAAAATATGAACGCTACTGTCACTGTGAAATATCCTTTCTGTTCCATAAAAACCAGTAGTACTAAAACTTATGCAGCAATGCACTATAAGTCTTTAGTTTCCTCCATCATTAACAGTCATCAATTAATTTTATACCCTAATTTTGACATAGTTACTTAGCATTTTCTCTTTGCTGTCTCAACAATTCATCTATTTGACTCTTGTACATGTCTTTCACGTCTTCCAAATCCAGTTTCAACTCCTCATTCTGTTCTACCTTTTCTCCGTATAACTGGCACAACGTATCGTATTGTTGTTCTAGTTCGGTAAATTTAGTTTTTAGACTTTCGAATTCCGTACACCTACTTTCTAAATCTTCCACTTTTGTAAGTAGTATAGATATCTCGTTATTGAGAAGAGATCGTTCTTGTTCTCTTCTATTTAGTTCCCATTGAAGCTGCTGTAGTTCCCCATCCCGTTGTTTTAGGCTGGACTGTAGCATTTGCATTTCAAACATGTTTGTATATCTGGGAGTTGAAGTAACTTCAAATGGTTCGTCCTAAAAGAATAATTAAGCAGTTAACACAGTTTTAATACAAGTATAACGAAAATATAACACAGTATCTAATCTAATCTAATAAAAGGCTAGGACGACTATTTTTTCGATTTCTACTTCGGAAGTGGACTAAAACTAAAAATGGACTAATTCACTATTTTCGAAACAACGCATCCCTTTAAATGGTAGCACTCCGCGTTTTTTTCTTATTTGGGGG